>NW_017728943.1:57148322-57197625 GCF_001723895.1 Crocodylus porosus
GCATGTGTAGCTTAATGCCAGTGGAGAAAAGTACAAAGCGTTCATTTTGATTAAAAGTCTACTTCAAGGTTACATAAATGTGAGAGTGCCGCATGGCAGTTACACACAAAAAAAGAGAAAATAATATAAAGTCTTTGCTAAAAACTATAAGACAGTTACAGGTAGCTCCCTAACTAACTCCAGTCCCCCTACCACTGACATCACACCCACTCGAATCTGTTCAAAATGGTGTATATGGAGTCCTGTGGTGCAATAGACAGTGCCCTGGACTTCTAGCAAAGCCCTGGAAGCCACTCAGATTGTAGGGTTAAATCCCACCAAAGTTGGCTTGGGACTTCAATCACACGGACATCTGGAGGGTAATTTGGTCAGCATCAGCCATGAGATGACTGAATTCAGGACCCTGAGGAAAGGAAGGATGGAGAGCAGCAGAGTAAGTACCCTGGACATCAGAAAAGCAGAATATGACTCAGCCAGGGAACTGATGGGCAGGATTCCTGGGAGGCCTGTCTGATGGGGAAAAGACTCCAGGAAAGCTGAATGCCCCTTAAGGAAAGTGTACTGAGGGCATAGGAACAAATCACAATGTGTAGGAAGACTAGCAAGTATGGCAGAGTTGCTTGCTAAGCCAAGCTGGACCTCTTCAGTGACCTAAAACAAAAAGGAAGCTTACAACAAAAGGAAACTTGGATGAATGACTAGGGAGGAGTATTGGAATATTTCTTGGATATGCAGAGATAAAATGAGGAAGGCCAAAGCACAGTTGGAATTCCAACTAGCAAGGGACATGAAGAGCAACAAGAAGGATTTCTACAAGTACATCACCAACAAAAGGAAGATCAGGGGAAGTGTGGGTCCTTTACTGAATGGACAAGGCAACCCAGTGGCACATGATGAGGAAAAGGCTGATGTATTCATTCCCTTTTTTATCTCAGTCTTCACAGGCAAAGTCAGCTCCTAGACTACTGCACCTGGCAGTACAGTTCAAGGAGGAGATGAGCAGCCAACTGTAGCAAAAGGACATGTTAGTGACTATTTAGAAAAGCTGGACATGTATAAGTCCAAGGGGCCGGAAGAAATGCGCCCCAGGGTGCTGAGGGAATTTACTGATGTGATTCCAGAGCCACTGGTCATTATCTTTGAAAACTCATGGTGAATGGAAGAGGTCCTGGATGCTTGGAAAAGGGCAAATGCAGTGCACATTTTTAAGAAAGGGGAAGAAGGAGGATCCAGAGAAATACAGATTGGTTAGCCTTACCTCAGTCCCTCAAAAAATCATGGAGAAGGTCCTCAAAAATCTATTTTGAAGCACTGGGAAGAGAAGGTGATTAAGAAGTGTTAACCATGGATTCACCAAGGGCAAGTCATGCCTGACCAGCCTGATTGCCTTGTATGATGAGAAGACTGGCTCAGTGAATGGAGGGAGAGCAGTGGATGTAATCTACCTTGACTTTAGCAAAGCTTTTGATATGGGTGCCAATAACATTCTCACAAGCAAGCTAAGAAAATACAGGTTGAATGAATGGGCTGTAAGGTGGATAGAAAATTGGCTGGATCATCGGGCTCAAGAGCTAGTAAGCAATGGCTGTGTTTCATTGGAAGCTGGTATCAAGTGGAGTGCCACAGGGGTTGTTCCTGGGGCTGGTTTTGTTCAGTATCTCCATTAATGATCTGGAAGATGGGATGGAGTGCACCCTCAGAAACTTTGCGAATAACACCATGCTGGGGGTGTAGTAGATATGCTGGAGGGTAGAGCTAGAATTCAGAGAGACCAAGACAAATTCAAGGATTGGACCAAAATAAACTTCATGAAGTTCAATGAGGACAAGTGCAAAGTTCTGCATTTAGGTACAGACTAGATACTGACTGGCTAAGCAAACACTCTGCAGAAAAAGACCTGTGGGTTACACTGGACAATAAGCTGAATATGAGCCAGCAGTGCGTCCTTATTACAGAGAAGGTCAACAGCATACTGGGCTGCATTACTAGGGGTGTTGTCAGCAGATTGAGGGAAGTGATTATTCCTTCTGTTCGGCACTAGTGATGCCACATCTGGAGTACTATGTCCAGTTTTGGGCCCCTAACTACAGGAAGGATATGGACAAATTGGAGAGAGTCCAATGGAGGGCAATTAAAATGATTAGAGGGCCGGGACACATAATTTATGAGGAAAGGCTGAGGGAATTGGTCTTATTTAGTCTGCAAAAGAGAAGACTGAGTGGGGATTGATAACAGTCTTCAATGACCTGAAGTTGGTTCTAAAGAAGATGGAGCTAGACTGTTCTCAGTGATGGCAGATGACAGAACAAGGAGCAATGGTTTCAAGTTTCAGCAAGGGAAGTTTAGGTTAGCTGTCAGGAAGAACTCCCTCACTATGTGGGTAGTAAATCACTGGAACAGGCTACCCAAAGAGGTTGTGGAATCTTCATCCTTGAAGGTTATTAAGAACCAAGTAGACAAAGCCTTGGCTGGGATGATATCATTGGGGATGGTCCTGCTTTGAGCAGGGGCTTGAACTACAGGACCTCCTGAGGTCCCTCCCAACCCTAATTTTCTATGATTCTATACCTTTATATACCATTCCAACCAAGTGATTGTCTTGCTTGCACTTAAAAACTGGAGAGTCTACAACCTCTCTAGACAACTTATTCTAGTATTTAACCACAATCATAGTTAGAAAGTTCACTCTAATATCTAACCTAAATCCCCTTTGTGACAATTTGAGCTGATTGTTTCTTGTCCTTTCCTTTACAGATATAGTGAGATATAGATGTAAGGTTATATGATTTATCCTTATAACATTTTATGTATTTGTAGAATGTTGTCATATCCCCTGTCAATTTCCTGTTTCTAGACCAAATAATCTCAGTTCCTTCAACTTTCCCTCATGTCACAATTTCTTGATGTCTATTTTTTGATGCTTTCCTGTAAACTATTTCCAAGTTGCCCATGTATTCCTTGAAGTGCAATTCCTAAAACTGAGTTAGTCTAATAAAATGTATCAGACTGACCCAAAGAACCTTGTTCCCAGAACTGGATACAGTCTCTCCTGATAAGGCCTCATCAGTGCTGAAAGTGGAAGAATTATTTTTCATGACTTGCATGTGACACTTCTAGTAATACTTCCTAGTATGCTTTTAGATTTTTTTTGCAACATTACTATATGCAATTCACATTCCACTTTCATCCCCAGGTCCTTTTCTAGCCAGTCATTCTCCATTTTGTATTTGTGTATTTGTATAGTACATATATTTATTGAATTTAATGAATCATATATATTTCAGAAAAACTTTTCAATTTTTCAAGGTCACTATGAAACCTAACTCTGTCTTTCAAAGCATCTGCTGTATCTTGTTTCATTTGCAAATTTATTGAGTATGCATGCAATTACATCTTCTCAGTAACTAATCAAGATATTAAACAGACCCAGACCTAGGGTAGACCCCTGAGCAATCACACTTGATACATTTGCTCAGTCAGACATTGAGACATTGATAACTACTCTTTGAGCATAATTATCCAACAGGTCTAGTTTAATCTACGTGGACATTCCTTAGCTTAATTATGACAATGTCACTTGACATTCTTATAAATCTGGCTAAAGTCAAAACATACCACATCTGCTGCTCTTCATCTATCCACCAAGCCTGTCACCTTACCATAGAAGGGAATCAGGTAGATTAAAGTTGATTTATTCTTGGCAAATCAATGCTCCCTGTTCTTTATTACTTTGTTACCCTCTAGGTGCTTTAAAACAGATTCCTTGATTATATGTTTCTGGGTATCTAAGTTAGACAGCCCAGTCTATAATCCTTTGGTTTTCTTTGTTCATTTGTTTTTTTGGGGGGGGGGGTTAATAGACAATCTATTTTCCAGTTTTCTAGGACCTAACCTGACCTACATGAGCTCTCAAAGATAATAGCCAAAGGCTCCAAAATTACCCAAATTCATGAGTACTTTAGGATGAATCCCATCTGGTCCTGCTGATTTGAGAACATCCAGCTTGTTTAACTCATCTCTAACATGTTCTTTCTGTACTTTTTGTTGATTATCTATATTCCCTTATCCTTGCCAATAATTGTGCCCGCCATCTAGTAATTGATCTTTTTTATTTAAATATCTCCAGAAGAACACCTTTAACTGCAATATCTATGGAAAATAAATCAATTAGTGATGGGCTAAGAAGATAATAGATAACAGTAGGCCCAATGACAAAATGCTAATGTATTTATATTACAGTTGTGCATATTTAATTATATTTAACCCCTTTTGTGTACAATAATTCTATTAAATAGATTAAAATAATTCCTTGTATAATTTGTGCTATGGTCATCAATAGCTGCAACTCTTATTGCGAGCCATGTTACAGACTATAATACCATTTTACCTAGACTGCATTGACTGCCTCATCAGTAATTTTAGATATGGGCAATCAAATCTGGGAAAATTTTGCCATGATATCTGCCTGAGAAGAAAACATTTGAGACAATCTGGCTAAGTACAAATGGGAAAAATTGCTTCTGGTTCCCAGTTTTACTGGGAATCCAAACATTATCAGGGCTCTAGATGTAATTCTAGATCAGAGGCCAGACCAAAAGCTAGTAATAGAACAATTCTTTACTTTCCAAGCTACACACTGACTTAAAAAAAGAAAAGGTAACAAAAGACTCATAACAGCATCAAGATAAATTTACCATGATCAAAGTTATCATGTGCCTTGCAAAGGAGGCAAGATAAAGACAGGGCAATGGCTAGTAGATGATGAATAAGCTATAGCTCTAGTTGGGAAAGTTACATTAACAATCATATGACCAGAGACTCCACAGTATTTATCTTTGTAATACGCATGCTAGCACTTTTCCACTTCTCCAACTCCAAGGCCTATAAATAATGCAAGGCTGCAAAAAATACAACCATTTTAAGTCTGTTCTTTCTAATATTTTTTTTCAAATGAAAGGTTTATAGAAGCCTAGTACTACATTATAATGTATTATGGTGGGATCAGTTAACATGGGTGGTGGCTTGGTTTTGTTCCTTTGTTGTTGTTTTTTTCAAGCATATAAACATTTGTAAACTAATTTGCATAGACACCATGAAAAATTATTATTCTTACTTTACAGGTGTGGAAAGATGCACAAAGAATTTAGGTGACTTGCCTAAATCAATGAATCGCTCAAACAGAACTGAACTGTTACACAGAACTGATGCCACTTTTGTGTAGAAAACTCCATCTATCCTTAATCTTTTTTTGTGCTGTGTTCTTTTATTACAGTCTAAGAGCAAAAACTCCAAGGAAAATATAGAAAACATTGTAAGGCTGGAAGCAGAGCAAAAAAGAGAAAATACAAAGCTCTGCAAAATAAGTTTTAATGAAACTATGGAAAAAAGAGATCTGAACTAAGCAACAATTTTTCTGTCATATAGATAACTTATGGCAGTTAAACGTATAATAAAAGCTCCCAGGGTATGTGCATATGGTAATAATAACAAAAGTGTATCACACCAAACCAGTATCCAAAATCTCTCTCATATGCCTAAAGCATCATCTATAAATCTTCACAGAATGAATCCTAAATATTTGCTGTAATTTAATCATGCACAGGCTAAGTTCAAACCGATCAATACTTCTCTGTTTCTAAATATTTGATGCATTTACTATAATCACATTGGACAGACTGAAACAATTGCTATTGGTAAGCCTGAAATCACTAGAGGTTTGGAAAAAACGGTTTGTTTAGACTAGTGCAGGTGTTGTGATTCAGCACAATGACACACAGGCTGTGCAAAAGCTCCGTTCCAAAGAGCCCATGGCTTCATTCCCAGTACCTCAGGCCAGATTAAGAAGCTATAAAAATGAACTGAGCTATAAATCTCTACCCATTACAAAAAAAAAGATTTAGCAGGAATTTTTGTGATGAAACATTCTGGTATCCAAGAACGATGCTTACCCTTAAAATTTTACATGGACAGGCTTAAACTGCACAGCCAAGCGTTACATAACACAAGAAATTAGGACAGAAGGGGAGAAAAAAGGCAGACAGGCCTTCACCAAGGCACCCTAAATTTGCCTAATGGATCACTGCCACTGTTACTAAGAAAAGTGTGACAGCTAAGCTGATTAGAAATTGACTTCTTGTAGTGCTGATTATTAGGAGTTGTTGGAAAAATTTAGGTTTTCACACAAGCAGATAGGTATATTTGTATTCTGTTTTTCAGTAGAGCCAGGACTAAAAAGGAGGGAATGGTTTACAGAATAATTTGCGGCATCAAACTGGAAATTTCACAAGGACAGGTTTTTCTAATTTCTGGTTTCATTCAGGTGAAAATAAACCCATCAAGAGGTTCCCATGGTAATTTCATTTCCTTTCTGAACTAGCAAATGCAGTGGCATTTGGTAAAACATGCTGGAAAATATTAAAAATATACTTAAATTCTTGAAATGCAAAATAGTTTGGTCTAAAAATGAAGGAAGATTTAAGTCAGTGTTAATTTTACACAGCAGATAACAATGAGCATCTCAAAATGCCACAGTGAATTTTAGACCAAGCTTTTAGATACTGCCTTCTGCTTTTCTTCTCACTAGCATAGACTATGTTGCCAGTATTGATTATCTAAAAGCAACATTTCACAGGTCCTGTATCCCATAGCCAGATTCATAGATTCTCAAACCCCAAGATCTGTGTGCAGTCCTCTTTTCTTCGTCTTGCTGCTTGTGTGAAAGGGAGAGTGTCATCCCCTTTCCTATTCTGGACTCTACAAAGAACTTGTGTAGGCCCAGGACTCCTCACATGGTAAAAGGGAAGTCACAGGATAAAAATTCCTCCCTGCCCCAGTTTACAGGAATACAATTTCCATTAAGGGACAGGAAGCTCAAAGGCATCTGCCAGAGAGTCACCTGGGCAGCCTTAACCCATTGTGGCCATGCTATCAGGGGATGGGGCAGAGCTATCTTGTGGATTTTAGGAGAACTGCAGGGTTGGTGAGCATAAATCCAGCGACATCTCTCTAACAAAGATGCTCAGTTAATATGGGGAAGTTTTTAAAGGCCTTGGTTCCCTTCTTAAATAATCCTTTGAAAATCAAGGTTAAAGTGAAACCATCAAAGATTCCAAAAAACAGATCAACAGCCTTGTGATGATAGGGATCTTAAAGAAAGCTAATTAACTGATTCTAGATTAACAATATGGAAGTTATTAATACTCTAGGAAATACTGACTTAGGTATTGACACCTCAACACCCCAGTGTATTTTTAAAGTACACCCCTTTGCTCTCTATCCACAACCGAAGACATCCTGCCAAGACTCTTGCAGATTTAAAAAGCTTCCTGAAAAATAAAACACTGATAAAGAAAATGGACAGTTGCTGGCCTTTACCAGCATATACACACACAGCTGTGAATATCCTTGGACATTTGTCTAGATCCAACAGATTGCCAAAGATGTTGACATGAAGAGCTCAGGGGGAGACTTCAAGAGGCCAATATACACGCCAAAGACACTTTATTGCTCGGTGGTGAAGATTATGTTGAAAAGGTCAATACTGACCATAACTTCAACCTGTTACTACAGCTCAGTAAAATAGACCAATAGGCTCTCCATCTGAATAAAATGATTATGAAATCGCACCTATAACTGTACTACACACTGACACCTTCCAAGAAATTAAATGTGGATCATGAAAAGATTTTATTGATTTAGACATGAGTTGTACACAAAATGTGCAAAACACTCGGAGCTTTGGAGGATTTCTTAATTAGGTGTTGACAACCTCGCTACACTTCTCCACTATGATATTGACCAATAAAGATGCCAGAGAGTGCAGGAAAAACCAGCAATATATGGCTCTAAAACAGCAGGATGGGAAGGAATCTGATTATTCAGTGAACAAAGATTAGAACCAGTATTATTACAACTTGGTCACTGTGTAACATTTGCTTCTAGAACACTATTTCCAACAGAACAAAACCATACTCAGGCAAAGAAGAAACGTCTATTGCTTGTTTTTGCATGCACCAAGTTAACCAGTCTCTCCTGGGACATAGTATCCATGCGGACACAGACTTTGAAATCTATCTTCAAAAAGCCTTTGTTATCAGTTCCAAAATGTCTTCAAAGAGTGTTAATGAAAATGAAAAAAAATATCACTTGGATGTATAATACAAAAGAGGGCCTCTGAAGTTCATTACAGATTTTTTTTGCCTAAAAAAGCAGTATCACAAAAGTAAGTGACTGCTGAGCCCTTTGAGCTCTGAATCTTCAACAGATGCCAAAAGGAGTGTCTTTTCTGCTTTTTAGGTTTTTTTCCCCAAGAACTTGATCACACTATCCTGCAGATGCAGGGGGAGTATCTAATGCTTTGGACAGTCATCATCATCATACTAGGTTAGACCGACATAATGGATGACACCAAGTATTTGTGAATAGTGGACACCTTAAGAAAAAACAGTATAAAATTTTAGTCACTATAAAGTTAATTAAGTCACAGTAACTGAAGACAGGTAGCCTGCAGTAGATACTCAACATACACTTGAGCAATATGGATTCTATAGGATGCGTAGCTGCTATCCAAGATGTACTATATGGGTCAAACATGAAAAGTAAAGACAAAAACTTTGTAGGTCAATGAAGCATCTGTAACTATTTCCTAGTGAGTCAGCAAAAAGAAGCAGGAAATACCTGAGCAACCAAGGAAATAACTATGAATGGATGAATGCCCATTGAGAAATGAAGTATATAATGTTATAGTTGGCTACTATTTAGGTTATGCAGAGCCCCACTACATGTGCTGGTAAATGCATGTTGAGCTCTAACGTATGATCTTCATAATCACACCTCCTACCATTACACATGTGCATGGCAGGAAGCATGACTGTGGGATCACACATTAGAACTGATTGCACCTTATTGCCTGTGCAGGGGGATCCCAATCCCAGCCTCACCCTGCATCAGCAATAAAGCGCAATCAACTGAGATGGCTCCCAGCCATGGGGGTACACCATGCACCCCCAGCTCTGGTGGATCATGGCTGCTGCAATCTCCCAGCCCCAGGGGTTTCACACACCCCTGGGGCAGCCATGCCCTCCAGCTTCTGGGACTCACGTGGGTCCTGGCACCCAGTGTCCACAGCTCTGCATCCCCAGAATTGGCAGCTTCTGTGGCTGAGTCCTCTCAGTTGCAGGACTCCCAAACCCTGGCTAGGCATCGTGCACCCTGCAGCTAGGAGACCCTGCTACACGTGCAAACTAAAACCTGATAGTAACCAGCTATCAAGTTACTACACATATTTAAGGTTTAACTTTAAAGCAGGTTGGAGTTTTTTATAGCATGTAGCTGGTCTTAAGGTACTTGCACAATTAACCAGTTAATTGTGCAATACCTGTAACGTTTAGTGGGGGCCTCAGAAACAGATCCCTGAACTTACAATGAAATATCCTGAGCCTCCAAAAAACCCATAAAAATGTGACAAATTCTTAAGTCAAGTCTGCTGCTACATTTTCTATGAACTAATTATGTTCATATGTACAGACAAATACTCATGTAACAGCGCAGTACACAAACTGTGTTCCCAATAGAATAATCTGGAGAAACAGTTATGAAGAGAGCTTTTTGCAGTCTTCTTTTTTCCAGATCCTCTTCCCAGAGTTTTTTAGTGAAATGATACAGTTGACAAAGTATTGGCAAGAATAATATTTTGAGGAAAATGGGTACTTGCAATGGGTCAAATTCTGCCCCAATATGGATAACTGTGTTGACTCTGATGGTACTAATTTAGGAGCAGGGATTACTGAAGCCATGCCAGGAATGGATTTCTCCCCTTACTAATACTACCTCCCTGTGGAGTTGCAAATGCAAGTGATCACAGAATTTAGCTTGCATTACTCTTAATTTGATGTCCCTTATCAACAGGGAGGAAGACTCTCAGTCCTTAAATTAGTTTTAGGACTTTGCCATCTATTGCCTTTCATCTTGTGCAGTTATTTCTGCCTAAGCGCCTCACCTCCATTTAACGCTCATTTTGCTTTGGTGTAAATGTCTACATAAGGTACACGGCAGTAGAGAATCAGGACTCTAAATTTTCCATTTCTAGATTTCAGTTAGTATGAAGTTCTCATGTGAGCAACACAGCTCTTTAACTGTACAAAAAAGTCCTGTAACATCCTCTTCCTTGAGTTGCAATAAGAGAAGCCTGCCAAGAGCTTGAGTCTGGACATCTTTCAGAAGCAGTGCAAGATCTTTTTATTTGAGCAGGAATTTAGTAACCAGTGGAAGGCCAAAATGTTGTTTGGTGGATCACAGCTGTATTTCATTTTGCTTTGTTATTTTGTTTTATTTATGCTATTTTTGAAGTGTTCTGTTTCTCCTACTGTAAATTGCCCTGAGCCTTTGCTGTGAAAGGTGGAACATAAATTGCACAAATAAATAAATACATATCAAAAACATTAAAGCTTATAAGATACCATAAAATAAAGATGAGGAAATATCTCTTTACTGAGTACTTGTAGTGTACCTTTGCTAAAGAGTACATCAGGATTCTTTCAAGCTAGTAACAGAGTTTAAATTATTATTTGAGAAGAGATGTGGACACTTTCTGAACAGTAATTATTCCACTGGCAGGGGTGGATCCAGGGGTGCAGTTTTACCCCAGTACCCCTGGATTCCTGTTCCACCCAAATATTAAAGCCAATTGCTCAGTGGGGCAGCAGACTTTCTATTAAGGTCAAGTGGACAACTGCCCAGGATGCCATGGTCAGGGGGGTGCCATGCATACAAACACATTTGCATGAGCAGCCTGTGCTCACAGCAGTGTTCTCCCCCCTGCCCTACTCTGCCCTGGCTGATCTGGAAGAGGAGGAGCAGTGCCCAGCCCAGCCCACTCCCTGCTTCCAGCTGCTGCTCTGGTGAAGCTGGGCCAGGCAGTGCAGGCAGCAGCAGTAGTGCCTGCCTGGCACACCATGCCACTCCACTTCCCCACCAGACTGCATTGCGCACCTGCCTCTTCCTTCAGCAGAGCTGCTGACTTGGGGAGGGGAGGAGAGGGGAGTGGGGAGCCAAAATATAAGTTTGCACAGGGTACCATTTTTCCTAAGGCTGACTCGATCTCCCTGATTCTCACCTCTCCACTCCACAGATGTTAATGATCCTTTCTTTTTTAATTGTCTTGATGTTCCAAAGATTCAAACTATCTTTTCTTCTTCAATTCTGTGGTCTGTTAGCCATTCATAGTTATCTCTCTCTTCTATTTTACAGCTCTGCACACTGCTGTTTATCTCTAGCTAAAAACCTTAACTTAGAGTATGGTAATATTAACTTACATATAGAAATGACTGACAGTGAAGTATTGGAGACATTGTCCAAGACCCTTGAAAAGACAAGATTTTGTTTTATGAATATGAATGATAAATGCACATTTAACTATAATAACTGCAGGACTAATGATACAATTCTTCTGACTTTTTTTAAAGCTTTATATATATACCCTAGTAAATTAGTGCACATTTCTTTAACTGGAGAAAAATGGGTGTTGTGTTATATGATGTGCCACACCATCTGCACCCTCCATTTTAAAATCCTAGATCCACCCAGGTCCTCTGTTATTTATTATTCCCCTAGAAACAGAAATATAAAATTGGCACTGTGCTGATGTATTGACAAGAAATTTATTTTTTTATACACACACACACACACACACACACACACACACACACACAGAGAGGATAGGAAACAAAATACCAAAATTTTTAGGGCACTGTATTTTTCCTTGCCCAGGAAACAGTTTTCATCTGCATTTCACCTGAATATAGTGAAATGCAACCACCGAATTGATTTAGAAATACATTCATATTTAGTAAATTAACTTTATTTTGCATGCAATTACTGGAACAGATGGTGTAAAAGTAGAATAGTTCCCCTCAGTCAGTCATTGCAGCTGGTACAGCTCTGTTAACCTCAGTGGAGTTATGTTAATTTACAATAGTTGAGAATATGGGACCCTGTTACCATTAAGCAAAACCCAATAGGCGGCATTTGGCGATTTTACAGATACACGTTATAAGTTTTCATGAGGCATATTTTAACACAACAGAGTATTTCACTGGGTGCAATTCTGCTTGGTTACAGTCAGTGACAAAACTCAGAGCCAAGATATCAATAACGGGTATTTCACTTGGCCTATCTGCAGAATAAGGTACTATTCAACATGAATAAAGACAGCAGAAACGGGTCCCAGGAAAATGCTTCAAAGTACAGGAAAAATCTCAAGGCCAATTTCTACCCTTAGTTACTGCCACTAGAGTTGGTCAAATTTGAATAATATTATTGAGCATTTTAATAGGTAAAAAAATTGTTTTGTAAATGGATGCTTATTTCCACTGGATGCCTTTGCTTTTCACATGTATTTATGGACTCATTTGGATTAATAATTCCCAGATGGCAGGTTGGGTTGTTGTTGGTTTGTTTGGTTTTTTTGATTGTTCACATTTCCATTTACAAAATTTGTTATACAATGCAGCCTTAGCCCTTAGGCCACTCTGGCCAAATAGAACTAGTTTCAGGACTCATGACCTTATGAGACTGCAGTTCCCGACATCCTCCCTATCTCCTTCCACCCATCATTTTAACCAGGGGAAAAAGGATTACATTCTTCCTGATATCAATTTTCAAAGAAATGATGATCTGGGTTAATAACTGAAGGCATTAACACACGTGCAGTAGTTAAACACTGGATCAGATTACCTGAAGAGGTTGTGAAATCTCTGTCATTGGCAGTTTCAAAGTGCAGATTAAACAGTTGTCTGCGATGGTTTAGACAGGAATGATCTTGCCCTGAGCAGGGAATTGGACTAGATGACTTCCTGAGGTCCTTTCCACTCCTATTTTTCTAATTCTAGGCATATATCATAGTTACACTGTAATCTCTTTAGTGCAAAGAACATCTGTTTTGTCCTGGTCTTATACAGTATCTAATGAAGTGGTGTTGTGGTCCATGGTTTTGGCCTATGGACATATAACAAAGAATAGCAGGTTTTATTCATGCCTGATCATTATAAATAATGGACGGATTTAAAAAAATGATACAGGTACAGGTACTTACAAAAGTATCTGTATATTAAGTTTTTCTTTTGATGTTTGGGTCTTAGTTCTTTGAACAGGATACATGAATATATTGTATCTAATTTCAGTTTTTAATTTAATTCACATTTCATAGGATTGCACAAACCATTTTTCAAGCTGTAGCCAAGAAGCGTGAGAATAAATTGTCTACCAAATCAACATCTATGATTATGAGTGTTGTGTGGCTAAGAGAGCAATTATCAGGTTTGCCACAGTTAGAAAATGTTGCGTGAGACTGACTGCAAGGGTTCCTGTAATCACAAATGTTTGGTTTAATCATGGAAACAAACAGGAGGAAGTGAATTTACTGTTCAACTTATTTCAAGCACATGATACCTCATGTCAAAACAAAACAAAACAAAACCTCAAGCACTTGCACAAAATGAGCAGTTGTAATTCACTGTCTAAAAAAAGAAATTACACACATTTGCTAGCTGTATTATTCCAAAAAATGTTGTAGATTTGGAATGGCAACTGACCTTTATTTTGTATCTATTTACTTGAAACGATTTTAAAATCAGCCTGCTTTCTGTATCTCTTGGGGCTGATTTGTACACCTAATTTACAGCGAGCATGTTTTTGATTGTCCCATTAGTAACTTCTGCAGAACACAGCTTTTAGGAAACTTGCCTGATTAAGGATTTGAGGTTGTCAAAAAACAAAACAACCTCCACCCCCCCACCAAACCCTCTCAGGGTTTACTGAGCATGAGGGTCAAGGGAACATTTTGTTTGAGGAGAAAGGTCAAGTCAGTGGTTTGGGGGGGCTATCACACATGTAGCGAGATAGGGGCTTGGAAAATATGCTCAGGTTGACCCTGGATGATGCTTAACACAAAAATAAAGATAGATTCTGTAAAAAAGAAAACAACAAACCACAACCCCAGTCTTTAAACCATGACATATATTACTCCCAAATGGCTGAAGCATGAGAAACCTTGGGAAGGTGTGGGCAAGAAAGGCAGAAAATTAAGAACCAAAAAATAATGAGAAGGAGCCCAGGGCACTCGGGCACCAGCATACTTCTACTTCATGCAGTAAGGGAGAAAGGACTACAACTTCTTCTGGGTCTATGACCTCTATTAGGTCTACAACCCCTACCATCACAGTTGCTTTCCAAAGGGTCTCTATCTTTACTCTTACACAGAAAGGCAGACAAGGCCCATGTCACTTGGACACTATATACAAAACTGCAGATCGTGTGAGGCTGGACTAAGGTAAAGTTGTCTTCTTGTAGAAACTAAGATGACTAAATCTGTAGACTCAGCACTGTCAGACAGCCTGTGTCACATAAATTTAAGGAATTACATCTGAGGCCAGTTTTTATTGCATTTTTTCAATGAAATATTTGGTTATTCAAGCCCATTCCCACAGTTCTTGAAGATAAACAGCTCCTGATGTCATTGTGGAGTTCTATTTTCAGACAGCCTTATTTATTTCTAAGCGGTTTAATGTACATCTGTTTACATAAATATTTAGATATTTGAGAGCACATCCTGCTCATGCTGGTCTGATAAACAGAACTCAGCTGTTACTCCTTTTCCAAGACCGACTGTGTTTGGAACGCTGCCTGTTTCTGGTTTATAATGCAGCCATTGTACTTAGGACCAGGAGGAGTTTATAAACACAGGTCTGAAAAAACGTAGTTTGTGGTTTCAGCAAAATAGCCAAATGGCTCTTTTATAATTTAAACTGTGCTACAATTGGTATGGCTCAATGAACCAAAAGCTTACTTATGTTCCTCAAGCCTTCCAGGTTATACATTTCTACTGAACTAGCAAGTTCGGGAGGTGATTAAATACATTGTTTGACAAGGAAAAAGAACACTTTACTCGTGGTAAGTAGTATCTCGTTCTACAATTGGAGTGGAGCTCAAAATAATTAGATTCAGTTTTTGCTATGCCACAGACTTTTTGCATGACTTTGGGAAAAGGTCACTGAGACCCCAATCCAGTGCCATATTTAGCATGGCTTTGATTATAAGCATGCGAGGTATCCCACTGTACGCAGCTGGGCATTGAACCTACACCTCCAGAGACAAGTTTAGTGCTTCACCAAGAGACCATCATTTCTCCGTACCCTGGTTCACTAAGAATTAAAAAAAAACAAAACCAAAAACCTAGCACCAGAATGATAGGCCATAAAGGCCAAACGTATCCTTCACCATTGCACTCACCAGAGTCTGTGTACCTCTGCTAAATGCCAAGTGATACCACCCGGAGCATCATGCATGTATTATTCATCAGCACTATGAGTCAAATTTCCAAGTCACATCCACATTAATGTGTACACATCCTGGCATAAGTCTTCTTCACCACCTATATTTCTGGAAACACAAAACCTCCAAAGTATGTGTTTCAACTGTTTTTAAGATTAAACATCAGAATACAAAGTAGCTGAAGCTGCTCTTTGCTTTTCACCATCCAGTGAAGCTTATACCCTAAAGTGTCTAAACCACTTGATTCACAGTTTCTTAGGGTACTTGTACATGAGCGTGGAGGCTGCTCTGATGCACTGTAATTACAGCATGACAGAGCAAACTCAATTAATCGAGTCTGCTGGATCACATGGTAACTACTGTGCCTTTGCATCTTGTGCATCAGCCTCCCTGAACTTTGAAACAGTGATGGGAGCACTTTAACTAAAGCTCATGCAATAAACTTCAGATAAAGTGCCCCTGCTGCCATTCTGAAGCATGGGGATGCTGATTCGTGAGATGGTCCAAGTGTTTTAATTAGAGTGGCTCTGAACGCTGCTCTAGTTAAAGCACCCCCCATCCCTGGAAAACCTGTAGAAAGGTCCATAAAGGCTTTCCTATTCCACTGCAGCAATATGTCCTGACAGCTGTGTGAATGAGCACTCCCCACCTACTAAGGTATGCAGACATGCTTCAGATCCAGAAGTTCCCCAGTAAAGCTTTTCTTGCCTTCTCCAGCACCCATTCTCTAGCTGGTTGGATACTGAGATTTCAAAAATTGCCACGGGGGAAAGACTAGAGCAGGCTCACTGGGGAACTTCTATGGCTGGAACACATAGAGATAAATCCTCATGTGTTTCTGAAAACTGCACCTGTAATTCACATGGAAAAAAAATCTATGTGTTTTAGCTATCTCTGGGGGTGTCGGGCTAAATTATCATCACAAATGGGGGTTTCAAAAGCAATCTGTTGGCCTATTTCAGCTTCTGTTTAAACTAATGATGAGACTCTTAGGCTGAGATTTATGAGTATATTTAGGTGTCTAATTTATCACTGAAATCAATGACTCAAATGCAAAGCAGTAGTTAATAGGCACCTAAATACCTCTCTGATTTAGTGAGATCAATGTGAACAGAGTTACACATAACTGAGTTTGGGATCTGCTTATTTCACTTAGGTGACTAACTCCATGTGGTCAGTGATGATATATAGGAAGAAGGCATCTTTTTTTTGTCCCTCTGGCCTCTAGACTAGCTAGTCTATACTTTCTTCAGTTATTGTACAATATCATCTCTAGATACACAAATTAACAACAAAATAAGTTCATTTAAAAATGTTAAATACTTGTTACTGCCTGTGCTGTGACACAGTTACACATACCAATGGCGTAGGAATTCCAAGAAAGAGAGCCTGAGCACTGTGCTGGGAAAGGTCCTTAGGATTTTTCTGGGCCAT
Organism: Crocodylus porosus; assembly: GCF_001723895.1. Taxonomy (NCBI): domain Eukaryota; kingdom Metazoa; phylum Chordata; order Crocodylia; family Crocodylidae; genus Crocodylus; species Crocodylus porosus. Next base: position 57,165,084 of record NW_017728943.1, read on the forward strand.
CTACTCTGTTCATGTTGGGGCCTGGTGACACATGGGGAGGACAGGGTTTATTTCCTGAAGGAATGCCTAGACACCTAAAAAGGTGTTTAGATATATCCAAAAAGACAACTCTGTGCTGATGCATAATGAGTCAGAGTAAGAAATCTAGACACTCAGTCAAAGGCATATGTATGTGTATAGACATCACAACAGTTTCGTCTAAAACATTTCATGCACAAAAGTCATTTCTTTCATCTAATCAAAAACCAACTCTTTTTGAATGGGTATTACACCCCTCCCCCCCCATCATCAGCATAGTAAAGGGAAAGCAGCCATCCTGTGGTTGATGCTCTGCAGGAGGTGTAGGGACATAGGGTCATGCATGCGAATCAGCAAAAATTAAGAGAAGGTTACAGTTACGAAGGGGCATACTACAGAATCACATCAAGGTAAAGTGTGTGGGGAAGAAGGGAATGTGAGAATAGCAGATGCAATTGTGGTTATCCTCTCTTCTCTTCCCTTGGGAGCATGGGAAATGGGAGAATGAACAGGCAAGTTCTTAACTAATTAATACCTATTTAATTTTCATTGGATTCGAGAGAGAAGCCCACTTTTCCATTTAGTCGCAACGTTACATTTTGGCTTTCCACACAAGTCTACTTAAAAAAAGGCTGATTATCCAAATTGGGCTGAATATTATTTATAATAAATGAGTCTTTATTTTAAATGAATATTTAAAGTTAATTGTAAAAATGTGTGCATATGCTTGGGTATTGTACATCTTTAATAAAGTCCCAGGTGGTAGATAATTCCATCTGCACAGTCAATGGCCCACCTCCCTCTCCCCCACCCTTTTCAAGTTCTTAGAATCAACAAGAAAGAAAAGTGACTTTTAAAGGGAAAAAAAGTGATTGAAGAGACCTCTGGGAAGCTCAAAACGAGTTTCAGATGTTTGCCCAGTGGTGTACTTCAGCTTGCACCATGGAAAAAGTTTGCCAGGTGTTTGCAGTTTCATGCATTGCTGCAAAATAGGGACCACAAAAATATTTCCCTGATGGAAGAGTAGTCTTAACCAAAGGAATGTGAACAACAACTAAAGGCTCTACTGAACAGGGTAACTATAATCAATGTCAGAGGTAAGAGTATAATACTACCTCAGTACATTTATACAGTGCTGATTATGCAAATATCTCAAGACATTCTGTAAATACTAATGAATTCTCACAACTTTCCTATAAAGCAAGGAAGATGGGGAGATTACGTTTAACATGTTCAGTGGTGGGCTTTAACTGGAGATGCTAACTTGAGAGACCTTGTCTTTGATTTTTTTTTCAGATGTGATATTTGAGATGCAGGTAATTCACAGCTCTGAAAACCAAACCAGGGGACCTTTTTGAAAAAGATTTTTCAAAATCTTTTGAGTGTCCAACTTGATGCACCTCAGGTGTGATCCCCAGAGGTTCTCAGCACCCACAGATTCCACTGGCATCGCCTGCAATTGAGCGTGATAGCACTTTTTGAAAAATCATACCCAAAATGTCTCAAGTTGGGGACATGAAAAATGAGGCATCCAAAGTTAGTTAGCCCACTTGATAGCTGTGGCTGAATTGAAGTGCCAAAGATTATTTAGCAAAGTAGTGCCTGAAATACAAAGAGAACTCTCTGACTTTTCTTCTAACCACTTAATAAATTTGAGTGCCTTTTTTGGTCTACGTCTTTGAGGATGAGACCCTAAATTACACCTACAAATTAGACAATAAAAAAAGTAAGAAAGTATTTTGAAATGAGTGTGTCTTAATATTTACAATAAAGGAGATTTTCATAAAGGAAGTATTTATTATTAAGCATAACGTTTACCATAAAACAACACTATACTGCGAAAAAGAGAAAGACAAGCATCTGCATTTGTTGCCCAACTGGCTAATGAATATCATATCTTTAGGAACTATGGACCTGGAAGGCCTTAAACTTTCATATCTGTTTTGGTCTCTCATGTAACAGAAAAATATTCTCAGATCACCTAAGATTATTTTTTTATCATTAATCTTAAAAGCAGTATGTCCATATGCACGAGCTTTTGCCAGAAACTAACTGTAACTGCAACAGAATCACCTAGTAAATATCATTCTAAATTGGTAATTGATGAGTCCACACTTCACTATATCTTGAGTGAATATCAGATTATTGCCAAATGTGTCACATGATAAGCCAAACACCAGAGCACCAAAATACATATGTTCAATAGACCAGAAATATTCAGTTGCCCATGAATTTTTGCCTTTTTAAATGCTGTGATTTAATTTTATACCCTTGTGACCACTGTCTGAAATGCATTAATTTAACTCGCATTTCATTCTGTTTTGTGGACACTGAAATGCACATGTAAGGTAAGATAAATGAACTAGTATTGCACAAGACTGTACTTGTGATATGACTGTGGGACAAGAGTCAAGCTATAATATTGAGAAAGCTATAGATATTTACCTAGGCTCAGGTGTGCTCTAGGCAAATAGAAAAACAAGCCAACTGAAATTACATCTAATATAGATAGTTCTTTGCTTCCCAAATTAACTATTTTGAAATGGTGCAAGGGCAACTAGTAAGATCCTTGAACAAGTTAATTCCCAAAACCATTCATATAAATAAACTGGCAATCACCTGCATATTCATAAACACCTACTGTAATAATATGATTTTATAGGGTGCATCCCCAAGAGCAGGAATGTGCTTTTCCCTGGGGACACATAGCAGCAGGATGTATTTGTGCCACTGTTAGTTGTCCCCCAGGCAAGCCCCTGTACGTACACCAGATTGCCCCAGGTGAGGTAGGGGAGGCTGGGTCAGCACCTGAGCTGGCCCCAGCAACCTTACCTGGGGTTTTGGGGGCCTCCTGGGGCTGCAGCAGCAGTGATCCAGGTGTGTGGAGCTTGCCCAGCAGCTGGAATGTGGCCCCAGCCAGCCAGGGTCCAGTTTCAGGTGTTGCATGCTGCAGCCACATGTGCTGCGCCAGGTTTTCTTGGTGGGTTTATACCAGAATCTCTGGTGTAAAATTAACAGTGCGGTGAACATATGCACATGATGCGTGTAGTCTGCAGTACCACAAACTACACAGGCACACTTGTGGGGAAGCCCCTGTAGAGCACAATATGGTGAAGTGGAAGTAAAAATATTCACAAAGCATTTCTTTCCACAAATCATCATCTTCTTATTCAACCAACTCTAAGCACAAAATAAGTAAGTTAGTGTGAAGACAATAGAAAACACCTAACGTCAGAGTAGATATTGTTTTGTTTCTGTATGTGCTTCTCTGCTTTTCCCTGATAACTCTAGTACAACGCCTCCTTGTTTTAATCTATGGCTATTTATATCTATTCAGCTCTTGCTTTTACACACACTTTTAGTGGCTCTTAACACAGTAGCTACCAATATTTTTTGAAGGAAGTATATCTAAGTCAAAATTAAGGCATTAAGTTAATATAGCTGAAGATCACCAAAATAAAACACTCCTGTTCTATCTTAGGTTAGTATGAGTCTTAAAGATCATTAGCCTTTCTTAAAATCAAAACAAAACATTAAATTATTCCCATGGTGAGGTCTACAGGAAAACTGTCGGCTGGTTAGAATTTAATGCTATAGACTGCCAAGGAGATTCAGTTGGGTGCCTTAGCCCATTAGGATCTTTTGAAAATACCAGCTCAAATTTTTAAAACAAGTTGTTTATCTCACTTCATATTAATCCGTTAATTGACCAAAATCTACTTCCACAGAAATAAAAAAATTTTGCAATGCAATGGGTGAAATATGATGCTACCTCCTACCCAACATTAGCACTCATTTTAAATGGAAATAATAATACACCTCTTTGACTTGTCAGAGAGGAAGGGTGGGAGAAACTACATGAGCAAACTGACAATGAAACAAAATGCTACTACGAGATGTTTTGTTGAAGTATAACACTTGTTTTTGTGTGCAAAAACTGAGTTTTGAAAAAATGTTTTTGTTGAATGTTACGTTTTTATTGTTAAATTAGTTGTACTTAAAAAAAACATTAGGCTGTTTGCACTAAGTGGCAAGTAAAAAACATTAGAAAGCACAATAGCACCACGCTGGTATTACACTGTCATTATTAAAGACAGGCAGTGTCTTTAGAAAGTAGCCTTTCTGCCAGGCACTAATGACCGTAACAAGGACCAACTGCATTTTGCCAGGGGTCTTTTCTAAACATGGTACTGTATGCCTGGGTGGACAGTCCACTTTGAGCACCAGGCATGGCTGGTGAACTCAGACTGGTGGGGCAGTGGAGCATCCCACAGGAACAGGCGGGGAAGAAGGAAGACCATAATGTGTCAGTATGGTTTTAACAATATGGATTCCTAGTTGAAATTTCTGGATTTATCTTGTGAATCACGTCTGCACTCCTAACAGTGCTAACTTGGAGTGGCACCCCACAGCACCCCTGAAAGGCTCCCAAGGCATGCCAGAGTTGAGAACCACTGTGCTGGACAAAGCTGTGGCAGACCCCTCAGCTTTTCTATGACCTGATCAACAACAGAGAAAAACATATCCCCACATTAGCTGGCATAAGTTAAATAAAATAAATAACAAAGTTTTGAGCTAATACCTAGATCCATAATCTGCCCTAGAGCAGGCTATGGAAAAATAAAATATAAATACCCTAGTTATCTTTCTTTCAGTTTATAAACATGCAAAGTCCTTGGGAATGTGGATCCACAAATGCCTTTTTTGAGGGAGAGACATAAAAACAAAAAAATCCCCAAAAGAAATAGCAACAACTATATTTGCTTGCAACAAAAGATGAAAAACAAAGTTAGTGCCTTCAGAGTAGCATTAACATCACAAGTCCAATATGCAAATAGTTCAGCTTGTTGAGATGCAGTATGTTGAGTCACAAACTGTAATACTTCCTTGCCTCCATGTTCACTCAGGGATCATGTTGGACTCAGCAGTAATTTGCATCTCTTCTCTTTATGGGAGTCCAGAAAAGTCCATTCCATTAGATCCTACTCGATTGTCCAGCTGTTTTCCCAATACTGTGAGGCCCATTTAAGGGCAAAGGAGCAAGCCCTCCCCAGGTGACAGAAGAATGGGAATTACAACAGGAGGCTGGCCTGGCTAGTCAGCAATCTTCTCAATGAGTTAATATTAAAAATGAATCCTACAACAAGTCGAAACCTGTTCATAGTACTAGGGAAGAGTTTCAGAGCATCCCATAGGTACACAGGGAGCAGATTTAGAAGGTCAAGGCAAAATTTGAGATGCAAATAGCGACATAAAAGGCAAAAAAAAAAGGGGGGGGGATTCTAAAAGTATGTTAAATGGGACCTATGGTTACTTTGATCTTCCTCTTATGTAATGCAAAAGGCAATCTAGTTACAGATGATGCAGAGAAGGCTGAAGTATTTTATGCCTTTTTTACTTCAGTCATCACAAATAGGTGTGGCTACCTGCAATTAGCAGCAAAGGCAGGAAAGGAGGGAAGAGCTTGGAGTAGTAGAAGAACAGGTTAGGGATTACTTAGAGAAGCTAGATCTGAGATGGGCAAAATATGACCCAGGAGCCAGATCCAACCCACCGATTGACTGTATCCCACCTGCAGGTGCCCTTATGGTGCTCTGAATGGGTTTAAGCTCCACCTACTGCTGCCCAAAACAGACCACACTATGCTCCCACCTGCACCCTCCCCATGCGCTCTACTGGCTGAGATAATTTCAGAGCCATTACTTATCCACTCTGAGAATTTGTGGAGGTTAAGCAAAGTCCTGGATGATACAAAAAGAGCAAATATAGCGCCTACTTTTTTTAAGAGAGGGAAGGAAAGGGATATGGGAAATTACAGACCGGTCAGTCTGACCTCAATACCTGGAAAGATCATGGAACAAGTCCTCAAGGAATCTACTGTAAATCACCTAGAGGAAAATAAGGTGATCAGGAGCAGCCAGTATGGATTGACCAAGACAGAGTCATACCTGACCAACCTGATTTCCTTTGATGATAAGATGACAAGCTCATGGCTGGGGAGAGAGCAGTGGATGAAGTAAACCTTGACTTTAACAAAGCTTGTGACTCTGTCTCTCACAAGATTCTCATTAGCAAATTAAGAAAAAAATAGATTAAAGTACTATAGGGAAGATATGTAACTGGATGGATCATTGTGCTCAACAAGCAGTCAACCTTTGTTACTATCCAGTTCAGAGAAGATATCAAGTGCAGTTCCCCAGGGATCTGTTCTTGATCTAGTACTATTCAAGATATTCTTTAATTATGTGGATGATGCTACTGAATGCACCCTTAGCAAATTTGCAGATGCCATCAAGTTGTGTGGAGTGGCAGGTGCTCTGGAGGGCATGGCTAGGGTGCAAAATGACCTTCACAAACTAGAAAAGTGATCTGCAATCAACAAGATGCAACTCAACCAGGACAAGTGCAAAGTCCTACACTTGGAACAGAACAATTTTAGGTACAAATACCAACTGGGGAATGACTGGCTAGGCTGTAGTACTGCAAAGAAGGGCCTGGGGTTATAGTGGACCGTAATTACTGGACCACCGCAGCTACAGCATCACTCTGACACTTCCAAAATAGAGAGAGAGCTGCATTCAAAAGTGTGCCACAAAACATAGTGCTAGTACATAATTCTAGCACTGTTATCTTTCCTTAGTTTTTAACCACAAGTCTCTCTATACGTAATGCTTTTCTGAAAGGCACAGCGCTTGGGATCATGCTAATATACGTGTAATCTCAGCTTTAATTTTTAAAAGGAAGTTGCTAACCTGCATGGTCTGAAGAAAAGCTTGAAAATGTGAAATCTAATACCTCAGGTATCAGAACAAAAATAAAAAGAATCCAATTTACTATTATTATGGAGTGGTTATTATTATTAATAATAATATCATCATTAATAATTATCAGGATATTTAAGTCAAATCTCATTATTTGGGTACTGAGGATTGGCAGTGCTGGTCTTTATTTCAGAGTTCATGAAACCTCTTTGTCTTCAGACTAGAGAAGAATCCCCTTTTTATAATTGTTTTCACTTGCATATTATAGAACGTTTAAACCAAACAGTACATACGAGGTTCTTTCACGGGACAAGCGCTACTATCTATAGCACCCTCAAGCTATATGATATACCACTGAGTCATATGTGCTCTTTACCATTCAGTCTAGAATTGTCTGCATAAAACCTTAGATTTGAGGTGCCATCAGTAAAGCTGGGCAAATCTTTTCCAAGTAGGAAATTCACTAAAAGATGGAGTTTGGGGCAAAGTACTTTCAAACAAAAAAATGGGGATTAAAACAAAAAAAAATCAGGATGTTATATTTTGAAGTACTCAAAATAAAGTGTTTCACTTCCAAAACGCTGAAACATTTTTTGACATTTTCAGATGAAACTATCTTTTCAGTTCAAAGTGGCATTTTTGGCTTAACATGTGAGCTTGTTTAAAAGAGCCAAGTTTAAACACAAGAGTCGAATAATACACACAATATTTTATACCTAGTTAAATGGAGCATATTGGGTTGATCCTAAACAAAATTTGGGAGAGAGGGGGTTATGTTCCATTGATGATCCTAAAACGTGTTTCAGTTCAATCTGAACAGATTTTTTTCTTCAAATTTCTTGATTCCAACCATGCTATAAAATCCCCATTCTTCCAAATCTCACTCCCAACTACTGCCCCTGCCTTTTGACAAAATGTGTTAGAATGATATTGCCTTAGAAACTTGTATAAATAATATTTTATGATAGCATAAATATTTCTTAAGAAGCTAGAATGAAAACTGATTACATGTAGTACCCAGTGGGATACTCAGCAGATATATGTTGGAGATAAACTAATGCAAGAGGGTCCAAAACAACAGCTCTAACACAAAACAGCAAGTCACACCAATTCATTAAAGAAAAGTTTATGTTTCAGACAACCAGAGTTTAGTCTACAGGCAGCTATAAAATGCACTGCAAAATTTACACAGCAAGCAACCCATAAAAGGACTGAACTCCCCCATAATGCAGCAACAGTATTTTCATCAGCAAAAATCCTCCACTATATTATAGTTACAACTTCTTCTATAGAAGGACCCACAGAGTTTTTAAAAATAATTTAGCAGTCAGAGACCACATCTGGATAGTAGCCACAAAATGCAGAAGCTGTTTTGGTACAGTTATTTTGGACAGCTGATGTATCCATTGCAGCACGTAAATAAGTGACATTAATATGATTGCGTGCATTAAAATACACTAATGACTAATATGCAGAGAAAATATGATTATTTTGTTATGAATATTAAATCACAATTTTGATAGTTTTGTCCTTAAGAGCCTTTGCTATTCCAACATACTGAAATACTAGCCCCTTTCTCTCGGTCTCTTCCATGCTGAGTCTATGACCATTTGGCCTTTGTTAACTATTTTCCTTTGGTATATTTTAAAGGGTGATTTAAATATCAGATTTAAATACATATTTATGCCATGACACTTTTTGTAACTTTGAAGTAAATTCTCTTGCTGTTTTTGTTACTTATCAATGATATCTGCTTCCTCCCTCACACATGCTGTTCTCCTTCAGCTCAACATTGGAAGATCCCCAGGGAAGGCATACGAGGAAGTGACACTTCTGACTTGAGTCAGCTACACAGCAATTTTTTTCCTGATGTCATAAGCAGATTATGAATGTACCTTTAACCTCCACTGCTACCACTTGCAGAGAAGTCACAGGGCCAAATTTTTCCTTTGCTCAGGTTTCAGGCATCACCCTGGAGTGCGGTATAATTGAGATACTATCTGATATGTGGGTCAGGGTAGAATTTCACCTACAAGCATTTGTGATAAAAAAATAGCATAGTAATAACATGGAATTTGTTGAATCAAATTCTGTCTTCAGTTAAACCAATGCAACTCTGCAATAATAAGGTTGCATGGCTTTTATCTGAAGGCAGAACTTGGTGCACTATTAAAGCGCAAAAGCGTAGTTTGGGATATAGTAAGTAAAAATACACAAATCAAACCCAGTCATACACTAACACAAATATTTAATATCAGGAAGGCATGCAGATAACTTGCCAAGCTGTACCAACTGTTGTATATAGATACTCACGGTATGTGCCAGTACATTGAATAGAAAATGTGCTCTATTCTAGTCAACTACATCCCAGAATTGAAAATCTTTTATCTTCTTCCATATAACATCACAAAGGCTGAGGCTATGTCTGTGTTTGTATTATAAACTCAGTGCTTAACTCAGCTATAAGACTTTGCTTCAGGCTGAAAGCTGGTGTTGAAGGACAGAGCAGAGAAGTAAGTTTATATGTTATGTTTTTTTTTTAAATAAAGCTGTTCAACTAGTCTTAAGTAATAGAAAAGCAACATATAAGTGAATAAACAGGCCTGCTGTTCATGGATGCTGTTCTTTCCCAAGAAAAATTGGCCAGAGATTAATTCATAAAATGGATCAAGTGTTTTTTATATTCATTTTAAAATACATCTGTAATGGCAAAGAGGTAAAATCACACATGTGCAGGCCCCCCCCCCCTTTTTTTTAATGAGTTTTCCTAATACTTGAATCCTTATTAATCTCACTACATGGCTTGACTGGCTCATTGTAGTGGTCGGTGGAAGGCTACCTCCGAAAATAATGGGTATGTCTGCAGACTGCACTTATAAGATTGCTTGAGATCCACTCAATGATACCTTTCCCTAACAGACACAGGTGATATACTGCAATATCTGTGTACAAACTTACATTTAAAACAGTCTTAAAATAAGAAGTCCTCATTCTGATTCCACTGGCACTGTTGTGGACAGTGAACAATTTCAGTGAAGACATTAAATATAAAACTAGCATGACAGCAGAATGAGGCCTGTAATGTTTCTTCCCATGGAAGTGGATTCTATATTTTATAATTAATTACTACTACTACTACTACTACTACTACTACATGACTGCTGCTGCTATTACAATCTCACTGAACGAAAATTATGCCTTCCACTTGGGGCAGTCTTTCATCTTGATCTCAGTCAGATCGTTAGATATTAAGTTATTGTCAAGAGATGGGACAGACTTTCAGAACAACAGCTTTTTGGATACTCCAGACACTGAAAGAAACATCCAAGTCTTGAGCAGAGTCCCCAGAGCACTTATGACGATCAATGCCACTTTGGCCTTTCTTTCCCTTCATTCTAATCCCAGCCTTAGAGGTAAAATATAAGTATGATATTTAGATGGCTTTTCCTTTTCCTCCTCTGTGAGATGGTCATCCTATTAATACGCAAATGTCTATTATGATTTTTAGGCCTTTAGAATCAATGTGATGTCTGGTTTTCAGGGTTCCTTCAGTCTATCTAGTGTTAAGCAAAGTTGCAAAGGACCTTCCCTTTTTCATTTGCTGTTACTCATTTAGGTTTGTGCTGTAACAACTTCTGAACCCTAGACAGTAATTGGCCATGCATCTTTGTCATTATTTCTATTTGTGTTGTGGCAGCACCTAGGGGGTTCAATCACTGCCAAAGACCTCATTTTATTGGGTGCTACACAAACAGAACAATACAATGGTCCATCCTGCCAAGTAACTAAAATACAAGTTGGTTGATGACAACGCTCCTTACTTCTAGGTAATTTGCAGTCAACATAAATTTATTATAGGGATAGGCATACATTCATATTTTCCTATTTACAGTAGGACCTACAATGTACTTTGGAACTGATCAGAGCAAAGCATCAAATGACAAAATAATGACTCCATTGGCTATTTTGTTTTCAGCAGATTTCAGACCTCAAATATCCAGCTAACCTAATTCAGTCTTCAGCAGATTACTCTTCCATTATTCTGTGCATCACTTTCAGTGAAACCTGATGAGTAACAAGTATGAGAAAACTGCTGAAGTAGAAAGAATACAGGAAACAGCAGCCAGGAATCTAGGTTCAATTAGTATATGTAGCACTCTCCCAGCATCAATGCTTCTGATAGAAAAAAAATGCTTACAGCCTAAATTCATTCCCCTTCTAACTCCGCAAGGTTAATGTGGTACAGATTTAAAATAGCCAAGGCATTCCACATCTGACAGTTCTTCATGGACTAAAATGTTCTTTTCCTCTCTTTTTATATTTGTCCATAGGGACATAAGGATTAATTTTGCAAACCTTTTCCCATTCAAGTAGTCCTTGCTCCCATTACTCAAACAACAAAGGGTTCAGGGAGGTATTACCTTCAGACTAACACAGCTAACCACCTTTCTATCTCAAAAAAGGGGGAGGGAGTTGACCGGGGGGAGGGAGACGGGCTTGTGAGACCTGGCAAATAAAGAGATGATCTATGTTGCTTTACCTACAAAATCTGACCTGTTTTAGAAAAAAACTATTTATGTACCTAGACTTTTTTTCAAAATTCTAAATAAATTAATAATCTATTTAGTAAAAAAAATGTTTTATTACATTTATTAATTACACTTTGCTAATATCAGCAAAGTTAAGCGAGTGGAGAAAAACAATGGAGGTCTAACACTGGATGAAGGAGAGCTGGGATCTAAAGAGAACTATTCTACATAATGAGGAACATCTGAGAAGTATATAATGTAACCAGGATGTTGTATATTTTCCATAGTTCTGATTACAATGGGCCCTTTTCATTAAAAAAAAAAAAAAATAGTTGAGCCATTTCCTTGCAAATGTTAGGTCTTTGCTTGAAAAAATGTGGAATGTGCTTTTTTAACATAAAGAGCACTTTCCTGCTATTCATTAAGCTTCATTCCCTTTCTGTTCACAAGTAGAAAGTTATTGCTGTCACGCATATGATGGCTGCATAAATTCTAAAGGGAAGCATCAGAAAAAGGGGTGCAGCCTTGAGAACAATTTTCCTTCAATATGTATAGATGTTATTATGAAATGGTGCAACTAAAAAAGGGTGTTAATTCCAAGTCACAGGAGCAGTAAGTTGCTCATATATTTGTTGAAAACATGATTGCTCCCTTCATACCCTAGTGTATGACTACGTCAGTAATCTTACACATATCTGCACACTGAAAAGTTTCTAATATAACCGCAGTGCAAAATATCCTTTTGACATTTTTGTTTCACAAGAATAGCCCACACTAAACTTTACACCAGGCATAGAAATGTATTTAGATTTGTCAACAAATTGTTTATATGGATGGACTTTTTATTAAAAAGTTAAGTTTGTCCTCAGTGAAGCCCCATTACAGTTAATAAAATAACTCTATGGCCCCTCTACATGTTACATGTATTATACAATTAACTGGTCAAGTGCAAAATTAATTCACACTGACTACATGTGCAAGGTCACTATCATGCCATAAGAAGGTCCATCCAGCTATAAGGTTAGAGCTGGAAAATGTGTAATAACTTTATAGCTGGTTTTTATACATCTTTAATTTCCACATTTATCTGGGTCTGCACCCCTGCAGCTGACAGGGCTCCCAACCACAGGAGTGTACCATCTGCCATGACTGAGAGTCCTGTAGCTGACAGGAATCTCAGCCCCAGCAATGCTCCATGCACTGCCAGGGCTGAGACATACAGTTGATAAGACTCTCGGCCCTGGCAACCATGGGTCACTGCCAGGGTAGAGAGTGGAACTCTCTGCTGCAGCAGTGCATGAGGTGCTGCCATGGCTGAAAGTCCCACAGCTGCAGGAGTAGCAACTGTGGGAGCTTCCTACTTGCTGAAGCCTGGGGTTCCCCCTGCACTAGCAATAAGGCATGATAGGCTCTGATGCTGAATCCCACAATTGCACCTCCTGCCATGAATGCATGACATGGCAAAAGATACAATTGTGGGGATCCAGGATCAAAGCCTATCACACCTTTTACCTGAACATCTAAGCTAAGTACAGACAGTCAAAAAACCCAAGGGTCAATCTATTCATTCTTCGCAGGTTAGTTTAAGTTGTGTAGATTGAGCCAATAAGCAAGCGAACCAATGTTCACTTTTGATTCAGAAATGCAGCCACATCCCTGCAGTGGCTCAGGCCAGAAGCCAGGGGAGGGGGGTGGGAGGGTGCTAGATCATACCTTGCTGCTCAGCTGGAGGAGGCTGCTTGGGCCAAAGCTAGTCAACCCACCATGCGGGGGGGAGGGCTGTGAGGGAGGTGCAAAGCATCCTGGGGGACTGTGAGTTAACTTGAATCTGGAGGGGATCTGGGACAAGTTTAATGAACTAATTGAACCCAAATCAGTTAAGTCTGATAGTACATCTCTCCAGGTTTATCTTAAATCAGTTTTAGCCATTTTGAAGTGGTTTCCATGCACTGAACTTCTGTTGTGTTACAGACTTGAACTGGTTTCTGTTCACTTACACTTACAAGTTTATGCATTCTTGTTTCACTAATTTATCCCAACCTGGAGTATACATAAACATACTACAGTATCAACACACTACCAATCACTTAGTCACCTTGCTCATATTCAAACCTGTCTAAACTTCGGGTTGCTGGGCACATCCTTCTTTGAGTTCAATTTTAACATCCCCCTGTGGCCAACTAATAAAATATCATCTCTCTCTTTCTCCCATCTTCCCCGCACTTGCTTCCCTTCTCTGTGCCACAACATTTGAATTACAAAACAGATCTTAAACTTCCTCCTACTAGAGTTAAGATCTGGCCCTTCTGTGCTTTGCTTACCATGTGTTTTGCTTCAAAGTTGATAGGAAATATACACAGGGGATTTCTAGAGTAAGTGCTAACAGGATTTGCCAGAGCTATAGTGTTTTGTGATGCTCTTGAAAGGAAACTCCTTCAGTTCTGTGCTGTCATTTTGTTGTATTTGCCTTTTACTGCATTTCTCGTTTTAACCTTGGTATATAGGTTTTATGTGCCACTTTTATGAAGCTTGGATATGCAGCTTCTGTGAGGGCTGAAAGTGCTCAATCTGAAAAGCACCTAAGCAGATGCTTAAGTTCCATCTTTCATGGGGATCATTTCTTGAATTTGGGCCTAAGATAGCCTGACCTCTCATAAGTGAAGAGCTGGTTTAGGTTAGTGTGAACCTTGGGTTGAAAAATGTAACTTATGCTTGGCAACAACTTCAGTTTGGAACTTGTTGCTCTTGGAATCTGATCCAAATCCCAGTGAGAGAAATAGGAAGAGATTCATATTTATTTCAGAGCTTTGATCAGGCTCTAAATTCCATGGTAGGCCAATGTGTCAAGTAAAACAACTCTACAAATCTCAATTCTAGTCATTCAACTCTGTTTGTGTGCATTATCATGCATATGCAGGTGTCTATTTGTGCATATGCTATTCAAAGTTTCTTTTATTGACTATAGAGATGTATATGTTTTTATTGTTATGGACATCTAGTTCTTTATCTCAAGTTCTTGGCAGATGGTTTTATGACACATTCTGTTTATTTGCTTATATTTGAGGAACTTCTATGTATGGTTCTGCCACTGTGCGTTTCCCTGACCAGAATAGAGTGTGTGTGTGTGTGGGGGGGGGCACAAAACAACAAAGCAAGCTATAGACAACCTGAAATAAGATGAGAAATAACCAGAAATAAAAGAATGAGAGAAAAGAAGGTATGACCATTTTTCCACAACATCCATATCCTTCCAAACTCAGGCTGTCATTTCATGATGTGATGACTAATCAGAGACCCAATTTGCCATTACCCCATGCCTTCTGAAGTAATTTACAAGAGTGCAGAGTGGAGGTAATTTTCTATTCTTCGTTTGAATGAGGCTTTGAATGTAATTTGCACTGATGTGAATGCTTGGCTGCTCAGGTTCCAGGACAAAAGTGGACCGACTCTCAAACATTCAGTCCGACATACCAAGAAGGTATTCAGTGAATAAGCCCATCTAATAAATAACTTCTGGAAAATTCTAAACTGCTTGCAGCTGATAGTATACGCATGCAGAAAGAGACTAAATACCCTTCAAACAAATTAAACAAAAGGTCCATATTAAAAGACAGTGTGCTACTATGCTACGCCAGTAGGACCAAGTACAAACAGTCCATGACCATTTGTACATGCCACAAAATTGGCCTTCAAAGCAACTTAATGCCCTTTTGCACCACTTAAGGGTGCAGCTATTTGCATGTGTTGGCAGTGTAAGCACCAGGCGCCATGCATGTCAGGGGCTGTGCAGGCAGCTGGGTGGAACCCTGTGCAGGCAGGCTCCACTGAAGGGAAAAAAAGTAAAAAAATAAATCAACCTGATCTTTTTTTTTTTCTTCTTCCCAGAGCCAGCCCGCCTGCCTGAGCTGCATGGGGACCCAGTGCTTCCCTCCACACCTGCAGTGCCCTCCAGGACTGTTCAGGCCAGGTGCTTATGGGTGGGTGCTACCTGGGGGCTGCTGCCATTGCTGTGGAGGGAAGCCCCCCCGCCCCCAAGCTCAGAGACCACTTGGCCCACCAGCAGCAAACCCTCCCCTCTCCACCACTGGAGAGGCAGGCAAGGGTCGGGCATGCCACAGGGGGTTACTTCACCCTAAACTGAAGCTGTGTTTTTAAAGACCCACTGCTTCAAGGTAGGGAGAATTTAACTGAATTAAATCCCCGTGACCCAAATGCCCAAAACACCCCAAAAGTCCCAAAAATCTGAGGCTGAACCAATTCAGTCTTCACCGGTTAGTCTAAGATGCATAGATTGAACCAATAAGCATTTGAACAATAAGCATTCACTTTTTATTCTGGAAATACAGCTACATGCTTGCAGTGGCTGAGGCCAGAAGCTGGCTTTGGGGAAGGCGGGCATTAGAGCACACTGCCCAGCTCAGCTGGAGCAGACAACCTAGGCCAAGGTTAGCCCACCCACGCTGCAAGGGGGGATTTGCAAGGGAAATACAAAACATCCTGGGATGCTGGGGGACTGTGAGTTAACTTGAATCTGGAGGGGATCTTGGCCAGAAGTTCAATAAAGCGAAATAACCAATGTCAGTTAAATCTGATACTACATCCATCCAAGTTTACCTAAAACCAGTTTTGGCCATCTTGAAAGCAGTTTATGTGCACTGAACTTCTGTTGTGTTACAGATTTAAACTGTTTTTGATCACTTATTGTTTTCTTTAATTTATTTATTTATTTATTTATTTTATTTCACTTCTGAATTTATTTTAACCTTACTATTTATCTCCATATTCAAGCTAAGATCAACAATATTCCACATGGATTATGGCCATGTACATTCATTTTATCCCAGGAAAACCACTGTTCTTCTGCTAGAAATCCAAAGTGTGTAGCTGCTCAAGTTTTTTTTTCTCCCAGAGCAAAAATGGCTTCTTCAAGGGAAAAATAATCCAGGAACAACCAGAGTTAACTTACTCCCAGGGAGAGTTTCTTCCAGATGACTGAACATGTGCACACTTTCACCTGGCTTAACTGCTCCCAGGGAGCAGCAAGAATGGATCCAGGGGAAAAGAGCACTGGTCTGGAGAAGGCATGGGGAGCAGCTTCTCTCCCATCCCATAGACTGGAAAAGAAAGGGAAAAGTAGCTATTAACTGCTCCCCACCTGCTTCTCACACTGCAATTCCAGTGCAGGGCAAGGTGGGGACATTTTGCCACAGCAACAGCTCCCAAGCCTTACCACTGTAGCACAGCAGCCTGCCTCAGCCTTCTCTGCCAGGTCAGCTGTGTAGCATGAGTGACAAGGGAAAACAAGAGGACCTCAAAGTTGGGGGTGCAAAGGCTTTCCCCAAGTCCTGCTCCCTGACTCCTCTTGCTTTTCAATCACTGCCCCTGTATCCCACACTGCCCAGCTGACCAAGAGCACAGTGGGGTAAGACCAGTGGCTGTACCACAGCACTGAGATATGGAAGCCTTGTCACCATTGCAACATGCCCCCAACCCTCCATTGCCTGGTACTGCTCTGAGTCAGCCCAGAGCACTGCAGAACAAGGCAGTCTATATGTGTCCTATGGCATGACTCCTAAGGCCTTGCCATGAGGGCTGATTTTTCCCTTGCCTCTCCCTGCACAATTCTGGTCAGCCTGGAGGAGTGCAAGGAGCAGGGCTGTTCTCCTGTGGGGGAAAACCAGGAGGGTTCCCACCATGTGAGAATGCCGGCCTCCTGCCAACCACTGGACAGCCTGCCCCCTTCCAGCCAGGGAGAGGGAAGGCTGACAACTACCGGGCTCCCCTAAGGGCAGACTGGCCCAGAGAACAGCCCTCTAGGGCCCCTGGCTAGCAAGCTTGCCTGTGGAGCTCTGCCACCATGAGGCCGGATAACTGTCTCTACAGTCCAGCTCATGAGCTACTCCTCTACTGAAATAAATTTCTTCTGATAGAAATGAATGTCTGTATGCAGCCTGTGTTCAACACATCCCACACCAAGGCTGAATAAATAACTTTCATGCAATCTGGTTTTCATGCAGGTAAAGTAGGGCTCTGCAAGGCTCACTGGGAGATCCACTCCATGGGCTTGTGTGCATTTGATTTAATCTCTGGGATGGTTCTTTTATGGTTCAGAGATAAAAGTTGCTGTTAGTCTTACTTTTTATACATTTTTTTCACCGTTTCAAGGGAACCTAGGGGCCATTACATAAAGGCAGCACTCTAACACCCTACAAAGGTGTCAGAGAGCTCTGGAGATACCACTTCTTCCTGTGCCTGGCTTAGGGGGTTAGCACATGGATGAGGCAGCTGTGTTTCCACAACCCTTGGTTACAAATAACCCTTCATGAATCCTTGGTAGGTGGCACAAGTAAAAGCAGACTGATGAAAGTGATTATGGACGGTATTTCTGTTGGCAACCCAGTCTAATCCAAAGAGGGCCAGGATCAGGGGAATACAAATACAGCTTAAACAATTGATAACTTCTGGTTATAATGTGCTAAGCTTTATTATCAGTAAAGTAGTATTTTTCAAAATTGAAAAAGGGGCCTTTAAAAAAAAAAGGTCCGTCCAATGTGCAAAAGAAGTCTGCCTTAAAGTATAGTGTAGGCGTAAATCAAAGTCTACAATACTAAGGAAATGAGAACTATGTGGAGTGCAAAAGTTGAGCTCATTTTGTTGATTTAAAAACAGAATGCCAAGAGAACACATAATATTCCATTATAGCGATGGCTTTAAACTTGAACTCAGCATAAATTATTTCAGGAATGTTTTGCATAGTCTCTTTTTATATCTTCAGTGCAAGAACTATTTTGATTGCATGGCTCTGGAACGAGCCTGTTATTTTTCACATTTTATCATTTTTGGAATGAGTCAGCTGTAATGCAGCTTTCTTATCTTTCAAAAAAAATTAAAGCAAAAAAAAAAAAAAAAAAGAAACAGTGCACCACTTGTAAAAGTAGAGAAACAAGCTGGAGAGGAAATCTCCATTTACCTAGGGAAAAGTTTGTGTCTCCAAAGGAAATTAAAAATAACAGAAGATTGACATCAACTACCGACACTGCATGTGCCCCAACAGCTCTAAACGGCCAGAAGGTAAGTTCTGTGTGTTCTCTTCTTGAAAGAGAACGAGATTTGAAAAATATATGAGATGCAAAAAAATAAAAATAAATAAAAGACTTGATCATCAAAAAACAAAAGCACTGATGATATAGTACAACCATAGAGAAGCATCATCCCTTGTATGCAAAGCTGATATTATTACTAGGAACAAGATAGTTGTAAACAGCTGACTGTTACATTGAAGACCTGTTTCCCTTTGGTAGCAGCAGTGTGGAGCCTACACCCAGCTCAGCTCAGTTCACATGGTGTTAAAGTCTAGGAATCAACTTACAACACCGAAGTCTAAGCATATGCATTTCCAGCATGGAAGAAAGAGAGCATTTTTCTACCTCATGTCACCTGCGGGAAATGGAAAAGGGTGTGGAAATAAAAAAATACTGCATATGAAATGGAAGGAAATCTCAAAGATCTTACTTTACTCATGTCAGGGGATTGGATAATCTCTATCCTAGAATTCTGAAAGAACCAGGACATGAAACAGATCCAGAAGCATAACAAATTATCAAAGTTATGCAGGATACTCATATGATCAGAGAATAACAATGTAGCCTAGAACCTATATTTAAGATAGAAATAGTTATTTGTGTTAGTCCCAAGTCGCACAGAAGGCAGGGTAGGGTGGCATCATAGGGCTCCGCTACACATTACATTTATGCCACAATTAACATTCATTGTGACATAAAATGGTGCTGGGCTTTACATACAGTTGTGCAAAGCAGCAAGTATTCAATTCAGATTTGGCAGGACAGTGATTTGATTCAGTGATTTGAATCACTGTCCCAACTCGATTTGGCCAATTTAGATCTGAAGAGTCGACACCGATTCAGAGATTCGGCCATAGACTTAACAGGCAGCAGTCCTCAAGGACGTTGGACACAGCTGCCTCCAGCTGGTAAGTCTGTTGTGGTAGGAGGGGGGAGGGAAGGGGCACGTGGGGGGAAAGATCAACACCCTCACAGCAAGACAGGGATTGGGGTTGGGTTGGGACACTGCCCAGCTGCAGGAGGTGGGGCATGGGACTTGGGGAAGGGGACTCTTGCCACTGCATGCCGTTGGTCTGGGGGTGCTTGGGAGTGGGCATGGGGGCCAGGATGTGCTCTGGATGGGTGGCAAAAGGCACTGGGAGAGGGGGCTCTTCCCTCCCACTGCTTGCCCAGTCAGGACAGGGAGCATAGGATGCAGGTTTGACAGTGCTGGGAGTGGGAGCTATGCCCAGCTGCTGCTTGCCCAGCTGGGAAGGGGGAGGAGGGGTGCAATGCAGGTGAAGCTTGCTCTGGGTAGAAGACACTGGGAGCAGGGACTACGCCCTCCCACTGCTTGCCCAGCTGGGGTGGGGAGGTGCAGGATGGTTCTGCTGCACTGCCTTGGGCAAGTGGTGCACAGCAGCGGAAGCCACTCCAGCCTGCCCATGCCTCTTAGACAAGCTGTAGCTTCACCCCACCACACCCTGGCTGGGCAAGCAGTGGCAGGGCACGGCAGTAGGAGCAGGGGCTATGGGGAATTTTAGGGTGGCTGCAGCCCCCCCCCATAGGCCCCACTCCATTGCAGTCTGCGGGACGGACGAAGCCAGGGCTGCACTCTGGGCTGCGGCTGGGGCTAGCCACCCAGAGCGCAACCCTGGCTCCACCCACCCAGCGGAGCACAGTCTGGGGGTGGGCACTAGCCTCCCAGTGTGTAGCCCAACCTAGCCCACTTTGCACAGATCCAGGGGCACATGCCCACTCCCACGGCCTCCTAAATCCGCAGCATGCGGTGGCACGCAGTGGTGGAAGCCCCCCTTCCCAAGTCCCATGCCCTTCTGATCTGGATGGGCAGCTTGTCCCAGCCCTAGCCCCAATCCCTCCCTCACTATGGTGGCATTGATCTGTCCCCCTATGGCCCTGCCCACCCACCTCTACCCATACCCACAAAAGACTTACCAGCCGGAGGCAGCTGTGTTCAGTGTCCTCAAGGACTGCTGCCTGTTTAGTCTATGGCTGAATCTCTGAATCAGCACAGAATCTCTCCAAATTGATTCAGAGGCTTTCGATTTGATTCAGAGTTTTTAATGGGTCTTCCAATTTGATTCAGATTCAGAGATTTGGCCACCGAATTGGGGAGTATCTCCTCTGAATCAAATTGGCTAGTGAAGCTTTGCACACACCTAATAGGCACCCAATTTAAGGCACCATAAAATGACAAACCAGCTAAAGAAATGTTACAAATAATGTAGAATTTTTTTCTCACTGATTTGCATGGTGCTTTAAACTGAATGTGTGGTATTTCTGGGGCTGCTTTCAGCTGAATGTCATCCCTGGCCCTGGGTGTCAACTGACCCCAGAGAGCTCCCAGCTCCAGGACACTCCAGGATTTCAGATTGGCCCTGATGTGGTCCCAGGGTTGGGGTTAATAATGAGGGTCTTGGGCCCAGGGCCACATTGGATCACACCTGGCTGCGGGCACCCAGCTTCCAATTTGATCATGATCCCTTACCTCCCGCCCCCCACAACCTCACACTGTCAAATAGAAAGGGCATGATTTGGATCCAATTCCTAAATCCAAAATTATACCTCCTGCCATACACATGTGGAGTACGACTGTAAGGATCAAGACTAAGATCCCATGGCACCTTCAAGTGAAGGTGAGCCAGGGACTTTGGAAACTAACTAGTTCAGAAAGGGAGTTGGAGGGGATGGGAACTGATTTGGGCAACCATCAGCTCCTTAATCTTACCTCAAAACTATGCAAGGCATCAGAACAGATTTTGGAAGGAAGAATATGTAGAAATAAATTAAAAATAGATTTGCAGAATAGGTTTACCAGACTACCTGGTTTGCTTCCTTTAATCAAAATTGATTTTCCAGACAAAGAAATGCATTTGATCTCATATATTTGGACTTTAGTAAAACATTTGTTATGGTGCTATGTGAGACATCACTTGTTCATCTAGAGAAATCTGGTATCAGTACAGGTGACTAAAGGGGAGATGATAATGAAGGGAATTGAAAGAGAAATTGTAAGTCTGGAACCACGTTTCTAGTAAAGTTTCTTAGGCCTTGCAAATAATCTTGTTTAATATTTTCATGAATGACCTTAGCACATAATACACCGATTTACAAGTCAGGAAGTATAAAGGACATTTAAGATACCATTAAGATGACCTTGAACTGTAATGATGGAAGCAAGATGATATTCAATAGCACAAAATGTATGGTCAGGCAGTTAGGGGCCAACAAGAATGTCTGCTATAAGCTGGTAGCTCCTCATTTGAAAATGACTGAGAAGGTGAATGACCTGGGTAGCTGATCATGAGCAAAGTATGAACCATACTGTGATATGGCCATAAAAAAGGCAAATTAATTTCTTGCATTTGGTGGATAGATGAAGTGTTGCAAGTGTAGTGTACAAGGCATTGGTGAGACCCCTCCTGAAGTGCTGGGTACAATTCTGGTTACCTGTTTTCAGTGAAAATTAATTAAAATTGAAACAGGTACAGGGAACAGTTACTAAGAAGAATTGGGAGAACAGAGAGTCTGTTTTACCAAGGGAGAATAAAAAAAGCCTGATTTATTTAATCTGGCAATATAAATGTTGAGGGGAAACATTTCCCTGCTTTCTATAAATACAACAGAGAGATGATACATCTAGGTGGAAAAAGAATGGTTTAGACCAGGGCTGTCCAACTGGTAGCCCCTGAAGTGTTAGCATGTGGCCCATGGATTCCCACCCAGTCACCATTCCCTTTCCCCTGCCCTCCCCCAGGTTGCTCCTGATGGGCGGCTGAAGTGCTTGAGTTGCATGCAAAGCAATAAAGGGAACTGGGCTGCCCGTCCTGCAGGTAGGTGAGTGGTGCAGGTGGCTCGGAGCGGAAAATCAGGCTGCCTGTGGGATGCATGTGGGGCAGGAGGGCTGCCTACACTTTATGCCTGGCAAGAAAGAGGGGCTAAATAGCCTACAGAGTTGGGAGAGTAAGGAAGCAGGTGCTCAAAATGTGTCAGCAGCAAGGGGGTGGACAGAGGGGAGAGTCCTGGTTCGCACACACAGCTGAGGGCAGAAGAGCCAGAGAGGTCCCTGCACAAACAATGTATAACCCCCAGCTACCTAGAAGTTTAATTTAAACTAAAGGACAATGCTTGCATAAGATCAAATGAGTATAAACTGAATAAACTTAGGCTGGAAACTGGAAGGTTTTCACATGGGACAGTCAGTTTTATTCAAGTACTATTCCATTCTCTGTTCATACAACATAGGTTGGGTTGCTACTGTGCTTGTACAGAAGTCATATTAACAGCTTCCCACAACACTGTACTACTTAGTTTGAGCATAGGGATGTCATGACTGTGGTCACAGAAAGGTAGTTAGCCATGTTAGTCTGAAGTCAAGCAAAAGGCAAGGTAGATTTGCACCTTATAGGCTAAATTAGAAATGGTAATAACATAGGGAGCAGTTCTGAATTTTGTTCTTTGTTACAGCCACTTTTCCTAACCTCCTGATATGTTGATATATTTCTGTCTCATTCCCCTTTCCCCTTTCCTTCAACTATTATTCAACATGCCTGACTGTTAGACTCTAAATGCCATGTCATTCTCTGGGCCTACACAGGCAGGAAGAGGCTTTCTTTACAATAGGAGCCATGTAAAAAGGTCTCAAAATAGCTCCCCGATCAGATTTCCTTGCAGCTTGGCATATCAAACATCAGTTTGCAAAGACAACTAGAGGGCAAAGAAATCAGACACTCTGTGTAAGCAGGCCCACGTAAATGGAAGGAGACAAAAAGTCCACATACTGTGGAAATTATATTCAAAATATTTGTCTCATCTATAACCAGGGCTGTAAACATTATAGATTTCTATAATTAAAAAAAATGCTATGCAATGCCAAGGCATTTTAGTGATGTTCTCTGTTATAAATATTATACACACACGAAAGATTCTGCTTAAGAGAATGGATTTACAGCAACATGAAGTCATTACATGTGGGATCAGATTCAGACCTCTTGAATAATCACTTCAGTGTGTTGATTTGCTGGCAACTTTTGAAGTTGGATTATTTATTGAAATTTAACAATGATTAATTATTTGAAAGAGTGAAATTAGCATAGTCACTTAGAAAGCACTATCTTGAAGCTTACTTGAATAACATGAAAGAATATTGACCATTTAAGTAGCTGTTAACATGCTATTAGCTAGCACAGTCATGGGCAATTCTGAAATCCTCATTACTCATGAAGTTATCTTCTTGAAATCACACCCTATCAAAGCGTTACTGAAATGAGCACGGATAGCAGGATCAGGCCCATGTTTAACTAAGAGCCATTAAAATTTACTGAGATATCATTAAGACTCTGGATCAGCAATTACAATGCTAACATTGATGCACCAAGAAAAGTACTGTACTAACTAATAGGAGCGTACGAAGCAGGCTGTATTAGATTTGGATTCAGTCCGATTTGGCCGATAGTGATTTGATTCATTCATTCGGATCACTGTCCCTATTCTATTCGGCTGAATCTGAAGATTCAATACCGATTTGGAGAATCAGCAGTTCAGCTGTAGACACAGCTTTATATGTTTTTTCTACATGGCTTGTGAATGCTGAGATGCTGGGGCAGATGGAGTGTCCCACAGGAGCTTGGGGAGGAAGGGCTTCTTGCATGCTCGGTGGCAGACCCAGAAGTGGACCAGAAGTGCCCTCTAGACCCAGGAGGAGCCACTTGTTGAGCCAGGGGGTGGAGGAGGGGTCCCCCACGCACTCTGCAGAGGACCCAGAAGTGGACTGGAAGTGCTTCTGGTCCACTTCCAGGTCTACCACCAAGCACACTGGGGAATGCCCCCCACCATGCTCCCATGGGACACTCCATCCTCTCCAGCATCTCAGCATTTACAAGCTGCCTGGTACCTTGAGATATGTAGAAAAAACCCCATATAAAGCTGTGTCTATGTCCGAATCATCGAATCTCTCCAAATTGAATTGGAGGCTTCTAATTCGATTCAGAGTGATTAATCAGTCTCCTGATTCAATTTGGATTCAGAGATTTGACTGCTGAATCAGGCCAAATCTCCGCCAAATTGAATCAGCAACCAAAGTTTCGCACAGACCTGCTAACTAAGCTGGGAGACAGATGCATATATGCACACAGTTTATTTCACTTATTGATCCACTCTAAATATTAACCGTTGTGATCCTCTTTCCTTCAATGAAAAAAGGACAAGCCCCATATTAAGATAAGTAAGTTTTATTCCAATATTTTTTTCCCATAGTTTGGGAAAGGGACTGCTATTCATTCTGTTTGTAGCAATAATAGTTCAGTTAGTCTATGCAGCTGTTCATACTTTATATATTTCTGGATAGCAGCCCATGCATTTTCCACCTCTTGTTTTCTAAGATTAGTGGTAACAGGTCATCAAGAGATCACAATATAAAGAATACTGCATCATCGCATTGCTTCTGACAAATGTACATCATGATCAGATCACTTGTGCATTAGATAGTAAATGCTTTTTCCTGAAGAATGGTTTCAATGGCATCCCTAATGGCAAATTGAAGCTCATTTAGGATAGGTGCAGACTTTCAAAAAATCCAAGGTGGAATCACCTTAAGTTGGATGGTTTTCTGTAATCAGTGTAGTTTAGATCAGCAGCAAGCAAAACACATTCATCCATTGATGGGTAGGGGGAAGGGGGGAAAAGGGGAAACAAATCTTTAAGACTGGGTTCCACCATTTTTAACACAGTCTGTGTATGCCTAACTTCTGTTACAAGTATAGACTACTTTCTGATCGCTTTTACCAGTAAAAGTGTAATGTCTGTATGTGACCTTAAACCCCAATGAAAACTTGCATGTCCTGTTCAGGTCATATATATTGCTATACCTAGCTTCTAAAACTAGAAGAAACCTTCATTCAAAGATATAACAAGATTTAAACAATAAAATAAGATGAAGTTGTGGTTGGTTTTACTGGTTGCTATTCTATAACTGTGCCATATAGAAATTTCCAAAATGACAACAATAAATCTGTTTTTGATAGACAAGACATACAGGATTTATCTGGCTGGAATTCAAAAAGGGGCTTGGTTCAAGATTTCTTCCATCCTTTTGCTGAAAACATTCACACAGTCAAGTTAAAAACTTTTTGTGGAAGGAAACACTTTCTTGAAATCAGTAATGGCAGTAAATACTAAATATCAGACTGAAGATGCAAGCTCCCAGTATCCTTTGGGGTTCTCTTCTCTGCCCATACACATTATTCACAATAAGAACCTTGTGGAATCTTTTAAGTTATGAAGTTCTATACTAATCTACGTTGATCAAGCATTTTGAACTGCTTTTCCTCAATGCTTCTCACTTGTCTCTCTCCACAGTTGCCTAATATAATCACACCTGAAGATCATCAAAAAGCATCCATTAAAAAGAAGTAGCCAGAGGTAAAACATTTCAGTTATCATCCTATAGATGGAGTTCCCTTAGCAGCAAAATGCCATGGCTGATGAGCTTTAAATACATATGATAACACACACATTGGACAGAAGAATGTAAGTCCAGTACAGGTACTATTTCTAAACACCCACATAGATGCACACACAGAGGCATGAATGTTTGTTGCACCACAATATTTACTGTATTGTCTCACATACCACATCCCTGCAAATAAAGATGCACACCTCGCTTTATGAAAGGTAGAATGAAGGAAGAGAGATCTTTCCTTGAAAATACCAGTAAATATTTTCATAGGGAAAACATACACAGGTGCAGTGAAAAGGGACCAAAACCTTGTGGCTGCTCTGTTACCCTTCCTAACTGAAGGATGTGCCATGCACTGGTGGCTGCCCACCTGGCTCAGAAAGCAGGAATGGGGCAGCTCATTTATAGTAGGATTCACCTTCAGCTGGCTCAACAGGTGCTGCTGGGTGAGCCAAATTGCCTGGCCCCTCTTCTCAAGTGCAGCAACACCTGCCTGGGTCTCCGAGAGCCTGACCCTATCACAGCCAAATTGCCTGACCCCTCTTCTCAAACCAGATGGGTCTCCAGTTGATTCATCTGTTCCCTTCATTTCTTTGTTTAAGACCTGCAGCTCAATTTTCAGTAGCTAATTTTGGGGGGAGAAAAGTGCATCTTGTATGCAAGTAAATGTGGCATCTTTTCCTGGTAATGACTGCATTTATAAGGTATTGTCCATACCATTGTAAAGCATAAGTTTTACCACAATTTTATTTTCAACAGTCATTTATTACTTAGTAAGCAGTTTAATTTTTTTTTGGCTACTTTTAAATGCTTCCCATACTTTGTCACTTGGGTGTATCACATAAAACACTGTTAGAGTAGAGTCTGGCACATAGTTATTACAGAAAACCTGTTCAAATCAATCAGATACTTAGGTTTCTGAGAGTCCACAGGTGCCTAAGGCTACATCTATACCACAATCCAGGTGTGGTCAAGAATACCTTTCCCACCTGCTCCCATGCGCAGCAAGCTTAGAAATGCAATAGGAGAAGCTTAATAGCTGCAGGAGGACATCACCAATGCAGTCACCTTTGGATTGCCAGATTTGGCACGAGTTGGGAGCATGTGGGTTCCCCCAGATACTCTGAGATGTGGTGCAGACATGTTTTTTTCATAAGTTCCATTAAAAAAACAGTTCCTTGTACACTAAACATTCTGCTGATATGCATAATTTAAGATGCCACCATCCTGGCTGAGCTGAATGCCTTGGTGACGCTTTCACATGCAATCCTGTTTAGGATCCACAAACTATATGTACCTGTACATAAGTGGTCCACTCTGTTAGGCATGCTCGGACCTTGTCTACACACAAAGAGCAATTCATTTGGCACAAAATACAGCAGCAACAACTAATTTCTACAAGCCATGTCAGTGGTAGTGGTCTATCTTTTAACATGACAGCCTACTGTGCTTGCCTAGGAAGCAGGAGTCCAAGGTTCTGGGCCCTTCTCATCTTCAATCCCACATCTCCCACTCCCCAGAAAAAGAAAGTGTGCCACCCATTGTGGAAGGATCCAGGAGGATGAATTGCAGGGGTGCAGTCACACACCCATTTAGTCTGTGATATGCAGGTGCACTGAGTCTTTTGAGCATACCAGCTTGTCAGCACAATTTCTGGCCAGAGCTAGTGGGGAAGAATTTGGTGGCAAGGGAAAAGCATAGACAAGCAGTGGTATTCACCACTGCAGTTCCAGAGCTGCACTAGTGCACAGGCCCAGCACAGAGAGGCGTGCCCCCTGGATCTGACCCTGCTACCCTCCAGGATGTGAC
Source organism: Crocodylus porosus (assembly GCF_001723895.1). Taxonomy (NCBI): domain Eukaryota; kingdom Metazoa; phylum Chordata; order Crocodylia; family Crocodylidae; genus Crocodylus; species Crocodylus porosus. The sequence goes on from NW_017728943.1 coordinate 57,192,739, forward strand.
TACTCTCCATCTCTTGTTTTGAAGCAAGACCACAGCCAAGAAAGCAAGGGTCATAAGGCTAGAGAGAGCAGGCAAGAGGGAGCATAACTCTTTAGTCAAGTAATGAGGGCCCACCTCCTAAGACTGCTGGTGCATGATGCATTAAACAATTATTTAATAAAATATTCAAGCAGCATTGGGAGTAGGGCTGGAACCTAGAAATTATATTCCATCTTGGCTGACCTGGCCTAGAAGCAGGTCTGCCACATCTACGGTGATGTCATGTTTTCACAGAAAAGGGTGAGTCCTTTGTTTCCAAGGGGACAAACTAGGCACCTGGATCCAAAAAAAAAAGAAAGGATTCTCAGATTTTGAATCCCAACATAGGTGCTCACATCCAAAAGACAGGTGGTATTTCAAACAGACTCCTCTCTTCAGCATTTCCCATGGGCTGGCTTAGGCAGCTACCCTTCTCCCTACTTTGTATGTTATTCATTCTGAAACCCAAACCACAAGTACCTAACTCATCCCATTCATGGTACAAGGACTGAGGCATTAAATTTGAGTTTGTAAACTCCACTCTCAAGTGGCACCAGACCTAAATCCCTTTGTAAATCTGGACCTAAATATCATTCTAGTAGTGATCTAGCTTCACAAGATATTTAAGTCCTGAATTGCTGGGTGAAATTTTGTGCAGTCTTATTCAGGAAGACAAATTAGATAATCGTAATAAACCTTTCTAGCCTTTCAGTCAATGAACAGCAGCAATTGTATTAGCTCATAAGACAAGCTAAATTCCTACCATTCATTATTATATATAGTGGATAAAAGAGAAGTAGCACACACACATACCTGATGGTGTAGAGAGTATTTCTTGATCTACCGAGGCCAAAACTGAACTGCAATATTCTCTTACAAGGATAAGCCTGGTGGAAAAAGATGCAGATAAAATGTTAGCTTACTTTCTCTATAGCCTGTTAAGAAGTTAGCATCTGAGAGTGGTGCCTGCAAATTCAGGCTGACAGGTAGAATCTATGAAAGATTTACCTTCTCAGTTGAGGGTAAGCAACATTCACTAAAAATGTGAAAGCCATGAATTTTCATCATATCAGTTGTCAGCAAAAGATAAAGGAAGATTAGGGAGTACAGCTTTAGCTTGCTGGGGAGTGGTACTTCAAAAAAATCTAGCCAAATCTATTACACATAACATTGTTTAGAAACCTTTTGCTTAAAATGGTTTGGATGTTTTGTTAAAAATAGGATAAAAACTGTCAATACTGAAGTACTTTTTATAATAAACAAAGGCAGATTATGACCACTTTAATGCCCTGTAATCCTCAGAAAATATACAAAAACTAGATGCTATGTCTAACCTCCTAATTTTTAAGGAACACGATTTTTTTTTTTAAACCAAAAATAATCATAATATTTGGGTTCACTTTCCTTATTAGAATAATTCTCTGTTTTTATGATCAAGGGGGGAATTTCACAACATCAGGGAGAAATTATTAAAACATTAAAATAGCAGCTCATTAATGATGCCTCATGCCTTGTTTCAGTCATTGGCACTGTATTGAGTTCCCCCAGGCATGAAACAATACAAAAATAAGATATTTATAAACAAAATGGAGGAATTGCAGCAGTGTAAATAGCCTCATAATTTCCTTCCTCTGCAGATTCTTAACAACTTCAGCATCCTAAACACTTCCTCCAAATTTAGGTTGACAAGTTGATGTCAAATCATAGTAGGTGCAACTCCAGGTTAAAACACTATCATATACGTGAATTTATATTCGTACAAGCTTTACATTTCAAGGTTAAGTACAGACAGCCAAAATGCTCAAGACTGAATTGATTTAGTCTTTGCAGATTAGTCTAAGCTGCAAATATTGAACTGATAAGCAAGTGAACAGACATTCACTTTTGACTCCAGAAATACACATGCCTGCAGTGGCCCAAGCCAGAAGCTGCAGGGTGCTAAAGTATGCCTCCCTGCTCAGTTGGAGCAGAAAGCTTGGGCCAAAGCTATCCTGCCCACCCTACAATGGGAGGCTTGTGGTGGAGGTGCAAAGCATCCTGGGATGGTGGGGGACTGAGAGTTAACTTGAATCTGGAGGGGATCTGGGACACAAATTCAATGGACCAGTTTAACCTAAATCAGTTCATTCTGATACTACATACATACATGTTGATCATAAACCAGTTTTGGCCATTTTAAAAATGGTTTAAGTGCACTGAACTTCTGTTGTGTTACACATTTGAACTGGTTTCTGGTCACTTATACTGGTTTATATGTAATTTCTGTCCCTGGCCTAAGAGACCAATAAACTACTGGTTGATGGCCACAGGAGAGCATACAAGAATGGGGGAAACTCATCTTGTTCCTTCTCCTTTGCTATATACTAACTCATGCTCCTAAGTCCTTCAACTGACAGCAGAGTGGGTTCAAAATAGACTACAACTGTTCTGGCAGAACTGAAACTCCAGGCTCTGCTGATTCACCTGACATCCAGAAGCTCAGCAGAATTTCCATGCTCAAGGTGGACTGACTCTGTGGGAAGCTTTACATCTTAGATCAGTAATTCCCAAAGGGTGTGTCACAGCACAGTGATGATAGAGATGGAAGTGTGCTGTGAGAACCCACTGTGTGAGGAAGTAAATGCTCTCCTCCTCTCTCTGGCTGTCTGCCCGACCTCCTGCACAGCTCTGGGGACCACTGCCTCTACTGCTGCTTCCTGCATCCTCCCCACAACAGCCTTTGTGCTGTCGCGTCCTATCCCCCCAGCTCCAGATTGCATGCTCTGCTGTGAGTGGTTGGCAGGCAGACACAGATGGACTCACATTTTGCAACCCAGCTCATCCTCTTCACTCCTCCAATGCTTCTGGGCTGGCAGGAGGGCTGCAGAGCTGGACACTGGCATGCGAGACCCTCTAGGTTCATCTGAAGTGGGGGCTTCCCTTGACCTCTGAGGTACAGACCAGGGGTCAGAAAGAGCAGGGCACAGCAGAGTGAATTTCTGTCCCTGCCACCCTCAAGTGGCTGAATGATTCTTAACTTTAAACTCAAGGCACCTTCATATCTTTTTTGAATTTAGATCTCTCTCACAGTGCTTCTCAAATGGGGTGCCATGAAATTCAGAAAAGTTGTGTAGGGGGCCTTGAGGCTAAGAAGGTTGAGAATTACTGACAGAGAGGTTAATCCTTTCCTTAAACAAAGATGTATTTGGTGATATTTTTAACTACATCTCAGGATTGGTATTATTTCCTCTGGCAAGGGAATGAAATATTTTAGGGGGTGGGGTAATTGTATATATCTATAATTTTATTATATGTAATTTTCATTATATATGTTATATCACAATTGGTGACACTTCTATATCATATATCATATATAAATAATATATAAGACAAGAATGAAGTATCATCAATTTTAATCCAGGAAAAAGTGTGCCCTGGGTATCAGAAGTTTGGGAATCACTGGCTTAGGTGGTTGGTGTGCATGGGACTGAGGATGATGATCAGTGCAGTCTGAAAATCTATATCCATGATTAAAAAGTGTGGACAAATGTATTTTTCAGCCACTTGAAAAGGAGAGATGGAACTGTTCTGTGGAACACGCATCAGCTGTTATGATCCAAATGTTAGATCGGCATAATCCTATAATGATACAAATAAGCCAAATTGCCCTAATTTTGACCTACAATGGAGAAAGGTTAAAGTTGGAGCACTTTCTTCCCTACATTTCTATCACTACAGAATCATGAAAACATAATTCACAGCATAACTGTTTATTGACAGCAAAAGTTACAGACATAAAATTGTTGCATTTGTCTATCCCACAGACTCCTTCCCCAGGAGTACAGAAAGCTGTATACGTGCAGACACTTACAAACACTTGGTGATGAGACATCAGTAGGAAATAAGGATATAGGGAAAAAGTGGAACGCATGATATTTTCAGGATGGCCAAGTTCCTGTTGCTATAACAGGTCACATCTGATATGAAAGTAAATTCCTGCTTAAACTTTTTAACCATGGTTTGCTACAGGTAGCTGTCAGCACAAAATAGCTTTAAAAAATACTTGCATGTAATTATATAGTGATAATCAGGATGTTCTGGCAAAGTGTTTATACTCTAAATAATTTTCATGCAGCCTCACAATAGGTATCTGTTATTTTTATATTTTAAAACCCAATGCTCCTTATTTAAAAAAATATTTTCTTATCTACTGTATTATTACTATATAAGAAATGCATTTTTATTTCTTAACAATACACACTGACAGTATACTCAGTAAGGTACACAATAAAATATACATTCCCCAGATTCTGAACACAGAATCTAAATACATCAAACTCATAGTGAATAGATAATAGGGCTGTGCGAAGCTTCAGGTGCTGATTCGATTTGGAGGAGATTCGGCCCAATTTGGTGGCCAAATCTCTGAATCTGAATTGAATCAGGAGACCAGTGAAAAGGTCCGAATCGATTCAAAGCTCTCTGAATCAATTTGGAAAAGATTTGGAGAGCTTCAGAGATTCAAGTAGTCCCCGCTCGCCACCGCAGGGAGCTGGACTCAAACTCCGTGCTGGTAAGTAGGGGACAGGGGAGGGAGGATTGGAGGAGGGGACCATGACAGGACCCCTGCCAGGCTCCATCCCCTGCCTGCTCCTCCAGCCCCCTGAGTGCTCGCCCAACCCCCACACACTCTCGCAGCCCCACCATGGCTGCCCTGCCCAGCCCCAGCTCTTAAAAAAAAAAGCCCCCACTCACTAGCGGCTGCCAGGTTGGGCGGGGCGCTATTCCTGCTACTACCCTGCTCTGCCCCACGCTGTGTGGTTGGCTTTTCCAACCCCCCCCCCCGACCCCTGCCATGCATGGGGGGCTCTGGCATGAGCCCCCAGAATC
>NW_017728943.1:57197725-57219385 GCF_001723895.1 Crocodylus porosus
GCCATGGTTACCCCACCTGCCCCAGCTTCTGACCCTTTAAAAAAAAAAAAAAAGCTCTGACTCACCACCTGCTGGCTTTTGGGGACTTGTGACACAGCCCCCCATGCAGCATGTGGCAGTGGGTGGCAGCAGGGATTGCCTCCCTGCCTAGCAGGAGCCGGTGAGTCAGGACTTTTATTTTTTTAAAGGGCCGGGAGCTAGGCTGGGCAGGGCATCCATGAGAGGGGCTGGGAGAGTGGGCAGGAGTTGGGTGGCTCATGGCAGAGCCCCCCCATGTAGCATGGGGCAGCGGGGGGCAGTAGGGATCATCCCCCTGCCTGGCAGTAGCCAGTGAGTGGGGGCTTCTTTTTTCCTTTTTTTTTTTTTAAAGACCCAAGAGCTGGGAGAGCAGGTGGGGCAGCCATTGAGAGCAGGCGGGGTATGGGGCCAATTTGGAAAAGCGGCCAAATCTCCAAATCAGATTTGGACAAATTGATTTGGGACAGTGATTCAAATCACCAAATCAAATCACTGTCCCCCAAATCAGCCAAATCCAAATCCAAAGTGAATACTAGCCTTTTCACACAGGCCTAATAGATAACAGTAGGAGCTCAGTGTAGAGAATATCTAGGATTTTTTAAAATTACTTTTGTTAATACTTTATGAGTAATATTGTTGATTCATTCCTGAGAGGCAATCATCTATTGATTTGCAGATATAAAACTGATACCAAGTAACTGCTCAGGACTAGCTTCATCCCTTGTCATAGATGAAGACAACAAAGGTGCAACAATTCTAAGGGAAACACCACATAACTTAAATTCCATAAATTTCTAGATTCAATTTTCCTTTGGGAGATACAGGATGGCATGCATGTGGCCATGTCAGGAAGAAGACAACTGTGTACAGGCAAATCAAGACCAGGATATCTATGCAGAAACCTACTTTTGTACTTATTGGTAGCATGATTCACTAAGGAGACATGCTATAAACAGCAGAGTGACCATGTCCATATCCTCCACTACCCCACTGTGAAAAAGCCCAGGATTTAACGTGGTAACATTCAACATTAACTCTTCCTGGAATGGTCACTTAAAATTCTGTGGCATTGTCAGGGGATGATGACATGACATTTTCTGGCTCTTCCATCAAGCCAAATGTTCAAACCTGGGGCCTCAGAGGAATGGGGACCATTTGGGGATTCACTAAGCAATTCAAACTAACCACTGAAACTTTGGTCAGTAGTTATGAAGTACCTCCCTCAACAATTCTCCATGGTGGGGATAATAGGAGCCCACTGTCTGTAATTATGAAGGGTTAAATTCTGTTGTCTGAGGAGCTCCACTCAGTGCAAAGAAGTCAGACAAAACCATTGTGAACTTTTCTTTGTTTTTAATGTAAAACTGACTCAGAAAGGCTTGCCAGAGCTGCACTTGTCAAAACACATGCTAAATGGTCCAGGAATAACCTGTTTCAGATTGCGTCTGAATCCTCCAGTGATTTATACACCTCATGCACTACCACTGAAGTTAATGGGGCTGTATGAGGTATAAACCCTTGTGGAATTTTGATCTTCCAGGGTTATATTTAAATAGTTTCAAGGTGCCTATTTCCAGCTGCCTAATTCTGAAGAGTTTTGCTAGTTACTGGTTGTACAGAAAATTGTTTTACTTGGTATTAATTTAATATCAGATCTATTTCTGCTTATGCAGGAAAAGCAAATCTTTAACAGACAACAACACAAAGGATCTTTCCATAATGAATTCTCTGACTCATTGCACAACTTCCACTGAGAAAATCACCCACATCCTACAAAGCTAGTCCTTGGCCTAGACCTGCTGCCCTGTCAAGTTTATTGTTGCTGGGGGCTTAGTTTCTATAGGAAATATATTGCATATGAAAGCATCATAAAAAAGTAGGGCTGAAAAGGACCTAACAAGGTCATCTAGTCTAGGTACTTACTCAAGGCAGGATCTTCCCTGACAAACCATCCCAGCCAAGTGTCTATCAACCTGCTCCTGAAAATTTCTAGGAAATGAAGAATCTACAACTTTGCTAGGTTGCCTATTCCAATGATTGCTCATAATCATAATGTTCTTTGCAATCTCCAATCTAAATCTCCTCTCCTGAAGCTTGAGGCCACTGTTCCTAGTCATATTCCCTATGGTCACAGAGAAAAACTCATCTCTATCCTCTCTAGAATTGCTCTTTGGGTATTTGAAGACTCCTGTCAAATCCCCATCCCTGCCATGTCTCCTCTCTCCCCAGACTAAATTAACCTTAGCTCTTTGAGCCTTTCGTCATAAATCATGCTTCCCATGCCTCTGATCATTTTTGTTGATTTCTGGTGGACTCTTTCCAATTTGTCCACACCCTTATTGAAATATGGGGCCTGAAACTAGACACAGTTTTCCAGGTTAGGTTTCACCAGTACTCACATATAACGCATAAGTGTTGGCAGGGGGAGGGGGAAGGGGGGACGGGTACAACTTGGTGCTGCCACTGCCCCTGCTGCTGCAAGGAGCTGGGTCTAACCAGGCTACAGTCCCATGCCTCATGGCCCACCACTGGGGCAGAAATCATATGGCTGATGCTGCCCCTGGCTCCGACCAGGCTGCAGCCTCATACCCTGCCATCAGTACAGAAATCTGGAGGGACCACATGCTTCCCTATGCCCCACCCCCTCCATGTGTTGCCTATGCCAATGCTGAGAAGAGCAGAAGAATCACTTTTTTGATTTGCAAGTGACCATGTTAATATAACCCAGTATCCTGTTGGCCTTGTTTTTGCTGCAAGGTCCCATTTTCCTATCATAGGTTAAGAGCTAACTTTGTTACCCTTCAAGTAAGAAAGAATTTGCTATAAAACAACATGTCTCAGATTGTATTTAAATCTATGACACTTTATCAGATGATAAAACATGGCAATTTTTTGCAAGTAAAGTAAAAAATTCAGGTTGCTTTTTAGAGTTTTGGTTGCAGATTGTGCTGCTACATGTCACTATATCTAGCTGTTAGGACTCGTAAATAAATGCCTCATACATGGAAACATCATATGCTTTTTAAATGCACATCTATTTTTGCAGTTCCACTGACTTGCACAGAGTTCTATCTGCTGGCACAATTAGTATTTATTTATGGACAACACAATAATATGCTTCATCTGGAATCTGAAATTCAGAGGTATAAAAGGTACAAATTGTTATTGCAATTACCATACCAATATAGGTGGACCAAAAGTGGTTCAAGATGTTAGATACTTAGGAATATGCACAAAGTTAGCTCTGGGGCCTGGGAAAGACTCCCCCCACCCCACCACTCATTGTTTTACCCTACTTTTTAGAATTTGAATATTGCAGGGTATTAGGAAACATCCCGTCTGCTTCCCTGACACAGGGACATGTATTGTGTCTGGCGTTTGAAGTTCACATTTTTCATCTATTGGGTAAAATTTTGGAAAGGTTCTAAGATACTTAGGAATCTGAGAAAAAGTGACAAACCCAGATGTGCAAAAATATTTAGGCACCTAAAGATGCAGGCATATTTTTAAAAGTGTTTGTGTAGGTTAACTCTTTGAAAGTTAATGAGAAAAGGGATCACAAACGGCATCTGCTAGCCACTTAAAAGGACATGGGTACCTACGGGTGATTCAATTCCACCGTGCTGGAGTCCTTGAAAAACCAGTAACGTTTCCTTTTGTAACATGCTTTAAGACTAAGTCACAAAAAACAGCAACGAGGCTGAGGACGCACCCACCTTTTCATGAATGTTCTTTTTTCAGTCAGGATGGAACAGGATCACATTTATGTGCTTAAGTCCACTTCCTAGTGTAAAACCACTGTAGCTTGTGAGTAGAGAACGCATTCCCAACATTACATTCTCACTGACTTCCTGTCCCACTTTTAGCTTCTTTCATTCCTTGGAGATCTCAGAACAACAGCAGTTTCCATATGCCTGAAGAACAGTACTTGTGCACAAAAGTTTGCAAGAACTTTGTTCCAGCTACTCAGTTGGTCTAATAAAAGATACCACATCTACCCAAAGAACCTTGCCAGACTATGTCCTTAGATCAACATGGCTACAACCAAAAACCCTAAGTCCATTTCGACACCTTATAGGCAGGACACTACTTTTCAAAAGGGGACTGAGACTTCTATGCCATTTGGACACTATAGAAAGTGTTATCCATTATATTTAATTACAGATCTTTATTATTTGTTTTTAAACAGATGCAACCTTTATTTTTGGTCAGAAGTTAGCAGCAGCTTTTCAGAGGTGTTTTAAGTCTACCAAGAATGTATTCTCATTAGAGAGGGAACCTATTTGCAAAGTTCAGGGCTAGAGCTGAACTTACCCACAGTCGGCGGGGAAAGATAATTAAGATCTATTATTGCCTGTAGCACAACCTCAATACTGGACAAAACTCAATAAAAAAAAATACAAAAACTACATTAAAGACCAGATTTTCAAAAACACTTAGCACTAGGCTTGATCTGCTTCTGTTGAAGTCAATAACCTGAACATGGTCAGATCAGTGCTGAGCCTTTTTGAAAAACCTGTCCCTGTTATATAATATTAGGAGTGACTTGCGGCCTCTCACTCACACTGCTCTGCTCCTGTTGCTTTGTCCTTTTTCACCCCAGCAATATAAGTTAATGATAGTGGGATATTAGGGCTTAACCTGAATTATATCTGTCATGTGTTTAAGGTTATTCATCTATCCTATCCATTTTTCAAATAGCAGCACTGATTTTATGATGACTAGCCATCCCCTTTGTCTGTGATTTTTATCCTTTTTTTCAAGCAAGCCAGGACAGACACTGTGGGGTTGGCAAACAGAAGAAAGGTTCTTGGCTAGACTAGTCTACTTGAGTCATACCTTGTTTTGATAGTAAAGAAATTGTTTCCTTGTTCATAACTGTGTGGGAGATTTTTGTAAATGTGTTGCTACTGCTGTATAAAGAATATTCTGCTAACGTGCATTCTCATCCCCATTCTTGTTGAAGAAGAAGGGGAAATGAAAAAAAAAGAGGGTGTTTTGGCAAAAGCAGATAAAGGGATAACATGTGTTACCACATTTCTTCTCTCCCTCATACTGTCTATATATGATGCACAACACAGTGCTCATTTACTGTCCCTCTCTCCTTGGGCCAATGTAATTTTCTTAAGTAAATCTGTATGTTGGGTTCTGATCTACCCACATCCTGACCAGGGAAAACTGGAGCCATGCAATTGATTCTGGCTACTAGACAGCAAGTCCATGACATGGCTTTTAAACTGATTTTATGAAAGAACAAATGTATCTTTTGTTCCACATGCTAATTTACTGTCATCTCTGCAATGTACATAGATCGCAGATTTTCCTCCGTATGAATCAAGGCATGAAGACCTGATAAACCAACACAATTTACCTACGTGCAATTATTAGAGCATTTCATACTATCTAATATGTTCACCATGTTGGCTTAGTGTTGGCCTTCCAAATGTTCTTGGCTGCATAGCACATATTTCAGAGCCAAACCAGGAGCATTCTTGGCTTCAGCTAAATTTGTCTTAGTCCAGAACATCCCAGTTTGCAGTTCCCTCGAGCACTGAGTTTTCTTTGTGAATCAGGAGAAAAACAGGATATCTGCAAATATAAAAACTCACAACGACTTATTGTAAGCCTGCAGTACATATGTCATTTTTTTATGGCTGCGATCCAATGTGTTTACCTGTCTTTCAAATTCAGGACAAAATAAAAACAATTAAGTCTCTTGGTCAAAAGAAGAGGATGCTGATTACATTTCATAGTTTGTTGTGATCTAGCTAGACTTTGTTTCCTAGGAGAAAAAAAATAAGGAACTACCACGATATATGCCCAAGGTGTAGGTTGCTTAAAACATATTATACTACACACATCGTAGAAGGTATTATTGATCACAAAAGAATATTGCTTAGATACAAGCCCTTGCACCACTTTAAAAGGACAGGTCCTGCTGGGTAGTCTTATTATCAAATCATAGGTCAGAACATAGCCATCTGATTTGAGCTGTGGGTGACCAACACTAGACAGTTTTGTAGCCCTCATTTCTGCAAAGGGAATCTGCTAACTAATTTTAGTCCAGTGCAAAATCCCATTCATTTTCAAATAGAGCATAACAACCTTCTATTTGTCTTCAGTGGAACTTAGTAAAAGAATCACAGTTCTTGTGGATGCCTTTGCATGGTGAAAGCCTTATATTTTACCTAGAAACATTCCTTACTTCTATATCGTAGACCGCAAGAACATCCCAAAACTAAGATACAGCCTTCTGTTTATTTAAATGTTTGTGTTCCGTGGATGCAGGCTTTTTAAGAGAATGGTATGAAGTTATCTCTGTATTACTTCCCTAGTTTCACTGGGGTTACATGACAAACAAATTGTACTGAATGTAGTTCTTACTCAAAACTGGAAATCTGTTCTCAGTCAATAGGATATGAAGTGTATGATACTGCTTAGTAGAAAAATTGAGATGGATGGCAACAACAAAATGGCTTTATGAATGCGCAATAAAAGCGTTTGTGACTGGTTATTATAGCTGCGCACTTGAAAAAGAATGTTAGTCTATTTTTCAAACAAACTTCAATATAGCTAGTGCCATAAATTCCCTCTTTCTCGGCACAGTCTAAAATCCTCCCTTCCTCTGAAGTCTTCAGATGGAACTCAAACTTGATCTGAAATGATACTGGTATTTCAGAACTTATGGCTAAGTGCAGACACTCAAAAAGCACAAGGATGAATTGATTCAATCTTTGCAGGGTTTTTTTTTAAACTGCACAGATTGAACCAATAAGCAAGTGAACTGACTGTTCACTTTTCAAACAGGAAAGGCATCCAGACCCCTACAGTGGTCCATACTAATGGCTGGGGGGGAAGGGGACGGGGGCACTAGAGCATGCTTCCCAGCCTACTGGTCACTACAGAGGGCCAGAGCCCTCTGATTCCCCAGGCCATGACCATTTCTCAGCCTCCCCACTGGCTGAGCAAGGGGTGGGGATGGACAAAAATCCACCTGTCCCATCTGGCACCAGACCCCCAACTGGGAACAGCTTGGAAGGGGGGAGGGGAAGCTGGAACTGGGGGGTTTAGTCTGCCCTCCCACCCCACCTGGGAGCAGGGCTAGAATCTCCTTCTCAGCCCTACAGCTGGCTGAGGCAGTGGGAGTGGAAAGTCCACACCTGGGCTTGGATCTGCCTCCAGAGCAGTGAGTTAGGAGCCATGCCCCCTCCTCAGCCTAGGGACAGGGGAGGGGAGGGGGAAATGGAAGCCCGCAGCAGGGGCTTGACTGCCCCTAGAGCTGGAAGCCAGGAGACTGCCCCTAGGCTGCTTGACTGCCCCTAGGCTGGATGTGGGGAAGCCCACAGTGGGGCTTGGCCCCACTTCTGGCTCTGGGGGATAAAGCCAAGCCCTGGTGCAGAACTGGGAGGCCCAAGCTAAGTCCCCATGCAGGCATCTGCTCTCCCCACTCCCCTCAGTCAGCCCAAAGGCTGAACTGGGAGCATGGCTCTCAATTCCAGGGGCAGAGCCAAGCCCTGGTGCAGGGTTCTCCCCACCTCCCAGCCAACCCAGAGGCTGAGAACATGGCATAGCTCCCAGCTCCTGGCTCTGGGAGCAGAGTCAAGCCCCTGCTGCAGACTCCCCCTCCCCTTCCCAAGCCAGCAACACCTGGTGGAAGGTATCTAGTTCCCTCTTCATCCTCCTCCCCTTCTACCGGCAATGCCTGGCAAGGGGTCTGGTGCTGGGCCAGAGGGGTAATTTTTTCCCCCCACCCCTTCAGCCACTCAGAGGAGTGATAGTGCTCTGGCAAGGAAGCAGAGGTGTGGGGCAGACCCTGCTCATTGGAGCAGACATCATAGCTCAGGGCTGCAAGGCATCATGGGATGCTGGGGGACTGTGAGTTAACTTGAACCAAGAGGCAATCTGGGGCAGACATTTCATAAACTTGGTTGACCTAAATCTGTTAAGTCTGATACCACATCCAGCCCAGTTTATATTAAAAATTTTTTGGCCATTTTGAAAGTTGTTTACATGCATTGAACTTCTGTTCTGTTACATGTTTAAACCAGTTTCTGATCACTTACACCAGTTTATGTGCAACTACTGCCCCTAGGCTATGGCATTTTAGTAGTTGTGGTTTTGTATGCTATTTTTTCCAGTGTAGGAAACTAACTCACATTTTGAGGATGATTTCTGGAAAAAAAAATTGTACCTGAAGCAATACCTGTAATTTTTAGCCAGAAGTTATTGGATTATTAAGATGTCTCCCTTTCACCTAGGATAAGATATGGGTGAAGAAAGAAATGTCACTTATTAGTGCTAATTCAGGTTGCAGTTGCAATGCTACTAAAAATGCATGAGAATTTTGCCCACATATCAAGGAGAGAAACTCTGCCAAGCCACATGCTTCTTGTATCTTGGTAATATTTAAGCATAAAATACTACTTCAATTCATTTTACTTTATTCTAGAGCTGTTGCACTCTATTTCCAAGAGACCTCAAGTGCACTTGAAGTATAGCTGCAGAGGCTGTGGAATACTTCATTTTTCATTATAATTTGTAAACTATTTCATGCTGCGATAAGTAAAACCCTGCAGTAAAACTCCTGTGTGTTAATCATGTCAATAGGACTGGAATCTTAGAATGTATTCCAGAAATATTTACATAGCTGGGCTGGTATGCCCCACTTCAAGTGTATTGGTATCCTAGGCAAATCTCTATAGCAATCATTGTTGTGATACTTCCACTCTCTCTGGAGTCGAGACAGGGAAAAGAAAGCACTGGCACCAATATTTTCATTTAAAACAATTGATAAATCCCATCCATAAGTCTCCTGTTCCTTAGGTGCCAGTTGAGCTCTACAGTCAGATCAGAACATGTCATTTATCCTTAGTGATGTGTGCTTTTCTGTCCTTTTTATGCAATTCCATTCATTGTTGCACTCATTTCTCTCCCAGGTTTACTCTTTACCAATTTCATTGCAGAATTTTCCTCTTATTTGTTTCACTTCCCCTCTTTTGCAAGCTCTTTGTTTCTCCACTGTTTCCCTTCAGTGGCTCTCCTCCTTAGGTTTCATTACATCTCAAGAATCGTTCATCTTATTTTGGTCTTCTCTTGTTTCCTCACACTATTTTGTCCCATCACCGCACAGGGGCTCCCTATATTTTTTCAACACATGCACACCAACTTCAAAAGTGCCAATGGTCTCCCCAAATCTAAAGCTTCGTACGAGCAGTCAAAAAGCCCAAGGCTGAATCAATTCAATCTTCACAAGTTAATCTAAGCTGAGTAGACTGAACTGATAAACAAGTGAACAGACATTCTGGAAATTCACTTTTGATTCCAGAAATGCAGCCATGTGCCTGCAGTGGCACAGGCCAGAAGCCAAACATGCCTCCCTGCTCATCTGGAGCTGACAGTTTGGGCCAAAGGTAGCCCACCCACCCTGTGGGAGAGGAAGGGGTTGTGGGGAAATGCAAAGCAACCTGGAATGCTTGGGGGACTGTAAGTCAACTTGAATCTGGAGGAGAGCTGAGACAGAAGTTCAATTAACTGATTTAACCTAAATCAGTTGAGTCTTTTACTACATCCATCAAAGTTTATCTTAAACTAGTTTTGGCCATTTTGAAAATGGTTTACATGCACTGAACTTCTGTTGCGTTACAGATTTGAACCAGTTTCTGATCACTTATACAGGTTTATATGTAACTTCCGTCCCTAGCATAGATGGCTTCTGGGGCTAATGTGGCACACCAATAGCAGAGAAGGAAGTGGTAGGACTAGCATTCTCTTGAATCCCAGAAGTCCTGGCTTTGGGACCCTCAATGACAAAGGAAAGAGTGGCTCTAGACCCCTCCTAGTGCTATTGCTGACAGAGTCTGATGCTGCTACCAAGTCCTATCTCTTTAGATATTCCTTGAGCCTTTTTTAAATTACTACTCTCTCTGAAAAATTCTTTGGTCATTTCCAGTCCACATGGTACCCCACGGTTAGAACAAGTCCAAGCTTACCATAGGCATGAGTGCATGTGAGTGAATGGAGCTGTCTACCTTCTAGGTGACTGTGGCAGGGCACTAGATGCCAAATGAGGGCAGCCATTTTAGGTTCAGGACTGCCTATATAAACAAGGCAGTTTGGCTGCTGGAGGCAGGCAACAACACTGCCTGGCCTGAGGGCTGTTCAGTTCCATCTGGAGGTAAGGGAGGAGCTGTAGGGGATGGTAGGAGGCTCCTGGTCCTGGGTACAACTGGGAACTACACCCTGCTGGGAGTGGGTGGCCTGGTGGGACTCCCAGTGGCATGGGAGCCCCCAGGAAATGCCAGGCCAGTGATCACCCCACTGAAAGGCAGGTCAGGGTGCCTTAACCCCTAGCCCTCATCGTCGGGTGGGTTGCATACACCGGAGGTAGTTGTGGGGGTTTGAGACCCGGAGGAGGAGAATTGGAGGCCAGGTGTGGCCAAGGCTACCTGAGCCCTGTGGGGGTTCGAGACCCCAAGGAGGAGAGTTGGGGCCAGGCATAGCTATGGCTACCTGAGCCCACCTGTGGAGAGAAGCCCCAAGATCCTGAGTAAAGGGGGCGTTACGAGCAGTGCGGAGCCCCCAGTGTGAGGGGGGCAGCGCGTGGAGCTCTGTGAAGGGAGAGGGGGCCCAGCCAGAGAGAGCTGAGTCCTGACCCCAGTAAGTCCTCCAATGCAGGGAGGCAGAGTTTGGGTCAAATATAACACTAGTAGTAGCACCCCGACCTGCTGCCAAAGGGGGGGAAGTGGAGTACCCTGTGAGACCCTGAGGTACCTGTTGTGGTGTGAGGTAACCCCAGCTCCCCAAGTCTCTGGAGGGGGACACCAGGAAAAGAGTACGGGTCATACATCAACGCTTGCCAGAGCTTCCCCTGACTGGCCCAGGTGGGGGCCAGGACCAGGAGGGTCAAAAGAGCAAGGAGACCCACTGAGAGGCCCCAAGAGCCAGGGGCCTGGAGTTCTGACTGCCCGGAGGTGGGCCAGGGCTAGCGTGAGCCGAAGGTCCCAGTGAGGGGACCACACCTGAAGAGGAACTGGTGGCAGGAAGATATATGGCCTACTATGATGGTGGTAGAGTCCGCCTGAAGGGAGGAACTCAGTTGGGAGTCCTACAGCAGTATTCTAGGCCCCATTGTGGGGGACTGGCATGTATGAGAACATCATGATGTCATCAGCGAGGCTTGGGCTGCGGAGTAGGGAAGGAATGGAGCTGCAGATAGTGCCCCTAGCAGCGGGGCAGAAAATGGGCAGCCTCGTGCCTAATTACATCTATTAATTAAACAATTAAGACCAAGACCTGGCGGATGGTTAGCCCAAGAACAGGTGGGCAGGCCATGCGGAGATCTGCCCTGGTAGACCCCCTGTTACAGTGACCTAAATGTCACTGAGCTCATAAGCCTCCAAAATCCTTCCCGTCCCCCCCCAACCCCCCCCAGCCTTTACTCTAACTATTCAACAAGAAGCATGCTAGTATGTTCTAAGAGCTACTTATTGTTAATGCCATGAAGATTCTTCTATAGGATTTGAAAAATAGAAACTTCTAAATATCTCCTTTGGATGATCACTTTAAACAGGGGTATATTGAGATAGGTTTTCATACAGGCTGGCTTTTCAGTGAAAGAAAAGAGTCAGAATCAAAATTATTTCAACTAGGAAATCCTGCTGCATTTTCAAACTCCTTTATAGTTCTTGTTGCTTATACCCCCATTGTCCTCTTTGGTTGGTATCCTTCATCAAATTATATCCACATATGTAGGACATTTGAATTTTGTGACGAAAAAATACATATTTTCAACAGAAAGCCAAACACTGCATGAAAACATTCTGTGTAGTTAAAGGGCCATTTTTTTTACCTTGGAAAAAAGTTTAGACAACGTTTGACTGGCCATGGTCCTTTTCACAAAGAAAAATAGTTCCCCGAAGGTTTGTATGCTATGCAGTTACTGTAGGCATTTGGTGAAATATAAATGCTGAGTACTGCCTAGCAAAGCAGGAAAATTGATATGTTTAGTCAAGATTGTTAATTTTGACATGACACGTCTACTGTTGACTAATTTCCTCTGAAGGATGCATGTGCCAAACTTACATAGTTGCTCCTCATCTTCTGAAAATAAATTAAGTATTTTTCTATTTCCCTGGATTTCATTTATGAATTTTCAACTTCTTAATAATGTTATGTTGTTTGCAGACATCATACAGTATACCATATTGCTTACCGTGGGTTTTCCACTGAAAAAACAAAACGTTTCAACTTGTAATGAGATTTCCTGTGATGGGGCATGTTGTTTTGAAGGCAAATAAATGTATTGCAAAAAGTTGCTATTAGAATTTTAAATTTGCAGTGTGGTAAGTGGCTCAAATAATAATTTAGGTGCTCATACTAATGATGAAACAACTTTATTACTTGTCAGTTTCTACTTATTTATATACAATTCACCTAACAGACAATCACTGAACAGAAAAAAAAATAGATCCATAAATTACTCTGGCAATATATGCTTGTAAAATATATTGTATTTTACTTGGTTTCTTATTTATTTGCAAATGCTATGTCAGTGTAAGTAAACCAAAAACTTAATGTCTATTTAAAAATATGTACTTTTTCTGTCTAACCTGTTAGAAGAACGTGTTACCCTAGTATATTATCATGATGTAGGTTGCTAACATATATGTGAAAATTTGCCTTTCGCAAAAGTACTCCATTTGCTTTTATTGTAGACTCTATAAGGTTACTGTATAATAGAATTTCAAGTTCATCTCAAGTGGCATGCTAGAGGACTACATTTTGTAAGATCTAAAGGGAAGAACTGTATGGCTCTAACTCCAAGGCCAGGGACAGGCATTACACACAAACCAATTTAAGTGATCAGAAACTGATTTAAACCTGTAACAGAACATAAGTTCAGTGCACAGAAGCCAGTTTCAAACTGGCTGAAACTGGTTTAAGATCAACCTGGCTGTATATAGTATCAGACTTAAATCAGTTTGATCCAAATTGGTTATGGAACTTCTGTCCCAGATCCCTTTCTGACTTAAGTTAAACCAGAGTCCTCCAGTATCCCAGATGCTTTGCAGCCCAAGGCTGGGTTGAGCTGTCTTCTCCAGAGAGCAGGGCTGGCTCTGACCCTCACCTCCATAGCCACAAAGAGCTGGGAGACTGCAGGCACAACAGCATCTGCCTGGCTTTCTGCGTCCCCCTGCTCCTCCCTGCACCACACATACACTTGCTGTTCAAGCAGGGATTTCCCCCTCTCTCATAGCACAGATGCATGTGATATCCAAACTAATGCTGTGTGTGTGTCCAATTTCACTGGGACAGGACAAAGGCAGACAGGACACAGTCTACTTAGGGCTTTTTGGAGCTAATCAACAGGTCAGCTGGTAATATTCTTGTCATCCTTCCTTGGAAAAAGCTGTTTAAGAAGAGCTTGAACTAACAAGAGAGTCTTTCATTTTGTTGATGGGCTGATAAACGCTGTGTTATCAGCTCCCTTGCCTGTCAAGTTTTCAGACAGTATAAAGAAGCAGGCAGAGGGAGGTTGAAATGCTCAGTATTATCAACAGATGCATGCATTGCACACCCCCCACTTTGCCTCAGAGTGCTAAAAGGGAGCTGAGGTCTGGCAACACTCTCACCCCTTCAGCTGCAAGCAGGCAAAAACCTGTGAGTGTGCAGGCAGGGTGGGGGTTTAGACCCCCTCCCTAATCAGAGTGTATTGCTGGGGCCTGACCATGCCCCCCTGCTCAGCCCAGCTCAGTCTGCGTGAAAGGAAGGGAGAACTCACTCTAGTCCCCCCACACCCCCAAGCTTGTAGCCTGAGCCACTGCAGGCATATGCCTGCATTTCTTGATTTAAAAGTAAATGTCTATCCACCTCCAAATCAGTTCAAGCTCTGTAGGTTAGACTAACCTGCAAAGATTAAATCAATTCAGGCTCAGGCTTTTTGAATGTTGCTCCCTAGCCTAATTCTGCAAATGTTCTGTGCAACTGCTTTATGATGCCCTCCTAGGACTCTCACTGATGAATATCATCATTATGGTGATGATTCATTTTGGTCAAGCCTAAAGCTTCCAGGTAAGGAATTGGTCCTATTCGGTTGTTTTAGTCCCGGATTTTAGAGTTTGCTATATGCTGGCAGACTGAAATACAAATGATCCTCCATGTCAAACATGGCAAAGTGGTCATGGTATGCAATACATTTCAAAGTGGCAAACAATTTTTTATAAACACATATGCTATTTAGTGCCATGATTCACAATGCATTCTCTTATACAAATAATAAATGTCTGACTATATATACATGACCCTTCCTTGAAAGCTACATTCTAGTAAGCTTGAAATGTTTCATAACCTTTTGCCTCCCTGCCCTGCAGGTTTCCCAAGATTGGATTTTGGTACACATCCAAAAAAGATTTGATATCTATATTCAGACAGGCTGTCCTACTACTGTCCTACACGCCTTAAACGATTGCTGCTAAGGCATATGGGGCACCCTTGATTTTACAAAACATCAGCTGAGCACCTGCAAGCACACACAGTTCAGCCTTCTTGAATTAAACCTAGCATAGGCATAAGCTCCTCAGCACATTTATAAACTAAATTTTCCAGGACATTGAGATACCTTGTTTATGCGTAACAGTTTTAACTGGTTACGTAGCAATGGATCTGACCCTGTGGTTGCAATGCAGGCCAGATTGTTCTGTTTACCTTACTTTTAACTGGATTTTCCCCAAACCTCCAATCTTTATTTAAAGATATTTCAAGCATGCACAGGCACCTTCCTGAGTATTTTAACTTTTGCCTCACTGAAATCAAAGGAACTCAAGCCTTTTCCTACTCCTTTGAACTGGCAAAGAAAGATACAAACAGAAGTCTGCAGACATCTGTCTCTAAAACTTGCACCTATTCTCTCACTTGTCTACTCTTCATGTCACTTCCTTTATGAAGGAACTGATGGAGATTATTAGATCCAGCGCAGTGATGTAAAACTACTAGGAAGGTCCTAGTGATCTCATGGATCTTCATGGTAGTGGGGTAATAGCATTCAAATTATTGAAACTGGAGCAGGGTGGCACTTTATTCTCTGTGGCCCAAATTCTGTGGAACAATACAAAGTCCTGTCCTACCTCCTAGTGGGGAAAAAAAATCTTTGGACAGGACAATCTGTTGGAGATTATCTAAGTAAAAATGTATATGTATATAATATAACATATTAGAATGAATGGACTCATATCCAAAAACAAAAATATTGTTAGGTTTTTGCATTACTGTACAGTCTAGAAGCAGCAATTAATATGGGAGACCATTCAGGCTCATAAACACTTATCAGCAGCTACAACTAAAAAGACGCTTGGCCCAATTAGCCTCTAAAGTGCCACCCTGTGCTGTCTTCTATGCAGGGCTGGATTAACACATAGGCAAACTAGACGTATGCCTAGGGCCCTGAGCTGCGGGGGGAGACCTGGTCCTTCTTTCTACAGCACCAGCATGAGTGGCCCTGTCCACCTCCCTTTCCTTCCCCTCCCCTCCGCTGGCCTCACTACCACAATGGCTGCTTCCTAGTGATGGCTCTGAGCCCTGCTCCCCACAGGCAGCAGCACCAGGGTGGGGACGGAGGTCTTGGCTTGTCCAGGACCCACAAGTTTGTTTGCCTAGAGCCCACTAAAGGGTTAATCTGACCCTGCTTTTGCCTGACTTCATACTAACAGGTTCAGAGGCATAAGCTTTTGTACATGAAAGCCTACTTCTTCCTTACATACAGGTAAAGACTATCCTAGTACCAGCCTAAATAGAAATGATGGAGCAGGGCTCTGAAGAAAGAGGCACAAAAACCAGAAACAACTTAGGCTCACACAGTACATCAATATCAGAAAACTGGGACAGACCCATGATGATCCACTATTGTGAAAACTGTGAGGCTTTACATTATGGCACTATGACTATGTAGCCAATAAGACTTTTTTCCCCATTGGTACCTGAAACTGTAGGAGCATCAAGATCCAGGACAACGAAATCCAAATCAAGCTAACTTTGTCCACTTTTAGTACAGAATTTTTTATTACAGGGGTTGTCAACCGGGGGTGCGTATGCCCCCGGGGTGCTTGGGAAGGCCCTAGGGGTTACACATGGGCAGGAGGTAACAGAGTGCCACCACCCACCACCCTGTATTGCTGCCTCCCAGGAGCAGAGCCAGGAAGAAAGGGGGTGAGAGCA
Organism: Crocodylus porosus; assembly: GCF_001723895.1. NCBI lineage: Eukaryota > Metazoa > Chordata > Crocodylia > Crocodylidae > Crocodylus > Crocodylus porosus. Next base: position 57,213,953 of record NW_017728943.1, read on the forward strand.
GTGGCACCCCTCTCTGGGTCTCACACGTGCCACCCAGCCTGCCATGGGGGGCGGGAAGGGGAGCTTGCATGCCTCAGCACTGCTACTGCTCCATGTCCGGCCACCAGGGGTACATTTATTTAAAAAGGTTGAAACCCCCTGTTCTATCATACCAAAATTTTAATGCTGCACTATGTTCTCTGGACTTCCACTGTAACCAGAACTTCCCCAGACATTGAAAATCTGTCTTCTTGTGCATATAAGAAAAGTTACAACTGCATAGTTCCTCTAATGGGAGTAGCCTGTTCTAAATAAGGGAGATCCATAACTCTGATGACATAAGCTGGACTCAGTAAGGCATGGTTTGAGAATTCACTGAGAAACCAGCTTTCAGGTGGGTTGGTAGTAAATCAGCTTTTTATCTGTCAAAAAACCTCCTAGAAGAATATCTTGGTAAAAACAACTGAATCTGACCTAGTATTTAAACAGTTAAATGTACCTAAGATTGTGAAATGGAAGGAGCGCACACACCAACCCACCCACATGAGTAAGAAATTAGACATCTACTATATAATACAACCTTCTGACAGACAGACACAGTTCAGTTTGTACTTATTTACCAAGAGGCAAATACAACATTTCAGATAGGAACTGATGCCAAAAAGTATGACATAGAAGCTTAGTCTCTTCTCTGAATTGTTTTAGAAGTTTGCAGTAGTACTACTACATTATTATTATTTGTGATTGTGATGGTGCTTAAGATCCCTACTCATAGAATGGGACCTCACTGTATTGGGCATTTACAGACAAAGAACAAAGTCGGTTGAAGTCCTGAAAAAGCTCACAGGAAGGGGAAACAGATCCCACAAATTAGGATTTGGTGGATGTGTGAAGTTCATACTTCTTACTGAAGTTCACAGTTATTACTCTTCACATGTGCAACTTACACTGCTTTACAAATGGCATATTTGTTTTTGATGCACATGTGATGCCTTGTGTTTTTTCATTTTTCAATGTATTATAGATGGGTTCAACATACTAACATTGGACTTGTATTTTTTGCGGACCCTGCCAGAATACAAGTTTTATAGAATCATAAAATCAAAAGACAAAAAGGGACCTGAAAAATCCAGTTTGGTCCTCTGCCATGGGCAGGATATTATTGGGCTCAAACTAGCTTAAATTGTTGATCAAGTTTTGAGTTTTTAAAATTCAGTTCCAGTCCAGATCATAATGAAAACTAAATTTCCAATATTTTCACAAGCAGTCATGTCAAAATGTTGCATTATGGAACCAAAAGGTCACATTTTCAGCTCTGATGCAGATCTGAGCTTATGGACAATTTCTCTCTCTACAATGGCCCAACCCAAAACAATCCAAGTACTCCTTTTCATCTCCTTGAAAAGTTTGGAGCCATTTATTTTGCTTTTTCTCTTGAAACTTCTCTTCAAAACATCTATTTAGCTACCAATTTCATTAACTGCTCTACATTTAACCCCCCTTTCAGAAAAGCCCATGTTTAAACTCCATTAATGATAACTGTATTTAAGTATATGCCTAAGCAAGTGTTTCTGAAAACAGGAACATACCTCGAGACTGATTCTCTTACCAAACTACTGCTGGTGCAGCTCTGTGATCTTTAGTGTAATTATACACTGTATGCACCTATACAACCAACAGATGTAATAAGCCCCAACAGACATTGTCATATACACGTGTATTTTGCCTAAGCTTGTATTTACACAGCTACACAGGGGACCTGATATTTTTTTTAAACAAGGTTGGGCCCCAATATATCCTACATGGTCACCTTTAAGGTGTCCACGTACAGAATGAAAGTCAAACTTTAGGCTTTTTTTTTGTTTAAAGTCCTAGCCACAGTGTCTACTTATTTAATAAAAAGCAAAATAATAAATTTACTTTCTGCCACTGAAATATTAAAGTTCCCAGCAGATTTATTTGGAGTATTTTCTAAAACCTAAAAGGTTTTAAACACAGCTCTCTTTATTAGCAGGAATCTGTTATGTTCCTAATTCATGAATACACACTAGACATAGAAAGTGAGGTTAGAGGTGAGATTTCAACCAGATGGCCCTTTTCAGGTTGTATGGAGGGGGGTGAGAGGGGGAGTCATAAAGGGTTATAATAAAAATAACCACGTCCCTTTTGTTCTTACAGGCTGATAAGGCTTCATAGTTGATGCATCACTTATAGCTTCAGTTTGGAATTTGAAGTCTCTTTATTTCAAAGGGATTTTTTTCTGTTGTTTTGGCTTAAATCCTCCAGAAAAAAGTTATCAAAGCACCTCCTAGTGTATGCAGTACGTTATAGGGATTATTTTTTAAATAAAAAATGGTGGAAAGAATTTCTCAACTTTATTGAGTACAGAATTTGGAGACTGCTGACCCACACTAAACACGAAAGATAATTTTTTAATGTTTTTCCGCCCCTCCCCTAAGGAGTATGTGAACATAAGTGCTTTGCAGACCAAAATATTTTTTTAAAGTTTCTTCTTACTTCAAAACACAAAAGTTATGTTAAAATTAGACTACCACTGTAGCCGTTACACAGCATTCTGCTGAATTGTGAAGTCTTCTTGTGGGACTGGACAGGGGAACGGTGAGTTTCCTTTAACTCAGAAATTCATTGCTTTGGCAGATTTTTCTGTCTCAGCATTCATGTTATTTTAAGACACTTTCATTTGATCATTCAATATTTTCCACCACTAACTAGGTGGTGAATAGACTTGCCACCTGGCTGCTATTTTTTTTCTGGCTTGGACATTTCATTTGACATCAAAGCCAAGTGAAACGGAGAAGCCTCCAGGGGTATTTTTTAAAATACCTTCAATAAACTAAAAGGATTCTGTATACGAATAAAATTTAAATGTGCTCCCTGGTTTTTTTCCACCCAAAATTAATCTTAAAAACTTCAGCTTTAATTAATCCCACCAAAATTTCTATAGGAATATTAATTCAGTTCCACCTAATCTGCTGCTTCTTTTAGAATCTGTTCCAGCCCCCACTAAAACCCTTTTACTTATGGCAGGCACCTCTCGCCCTCATTTCTCCACCCTTCTTTTCTTTTCCTCTTTTCCCTTTCTAGTCCATTTGAGACACCATTGCTGAAGTAACTTGCCTATTCTGCTACTCTAAACATGGCTCCACCCTTCCTTCCCTTCTTTGGTTTTTTACATTTATTTTTGTTTCACCCACACCACCCCCTGCTTTCATTTCATCCTCACTCCCTCACCCATCTGTTTTCTTTCTTGTCCCTTTATGTCATTTGCCCATATTTGTGCCTTCATCTCTTCATTTATGATACCCTCTGTCCAGAACAGTCTTTTGCTACCTATATGACACCATACCTCTTGTTTCTGTTTCCAATCTCCCCCTCCGCCCCACCTAAAGAATTCACCACTAAGTTCACCGAAACTGCTAGCAAAAAGAATTTACAATTAGGAAACATCCATTAATAGCTTGCTGTATTCTGAATGGAATGTCAGTCTTTTTCCAGTGTAGATGCAAAACCTTAGAGTCTGCCATTTTTTTCCAGAATCCTGACTCATCTGACTTATCTGTTTTTAAAGTTAGCCACACAGCCAAAAGAGCTAAGATGATGTTCAGCCACTTTACCATTGAAAAACAGCTTTTAATCATCAGTGATTTAATGATTTTGACAGCTCTGGTTGCAGCAAGCATGTTGACTGGATGTCCAATACACAGACCTTGGTGCTTGGTAAAACTTGTGCAAAAGTGGTTTGAATTATCTCTAATATTACATTTCACTCTATTCATGGCAAGGCTTTACATCAGTCTTGTGATTCAGCTGCGAGTGTGCCAGAGTTCTCAATCAGTCCAACTGCTGTTTTCAATATGTGCGCAGCCCACTGAGATCCTAAATCACATGGTTTTGAAAACCACCTAGAGTCATTCCCTCTTCCCCATAGCCTCGGTATGTAAATTTGATCATCTCCTTGAAGTAGATACATGATATTGGCATATGGGAATTGATGTATATTCTGAATTATTTATGTTCGTGCATTGTGGATCAGGCTTCTTAACCTGGAGAATGAGGTATTACAGAATCATAGGGTTGGAAAGGACCTCAGGGGTCATTATGGTCCAACCCCTGCATGACTGCAGGAATGTTATTGATACTTTTGACAACAGCTACCAAATTATTTTATACAACTTGTCAGGCACTGACAATAACAGACCTGGCTTTCCTTTGTTCCCCTTACTTCATCTGTACAAAACAAGTATACCAAATCCTATGATTCTATAATACTACAGTATTTATAGCATGTCAGTCCGCTTTCACAGATACAAAAGCTGGGGGAGGAGAAAAGGGGGAGGAGAAATCAGACCAACAAATAAGATCTAGGACATAAACCTTTTGCATAAAAAAGCAAGTTTGACATACAATCCAGGCTCCAGTTAAAAAGTTGCTCAAAGTGTCTTCTTCCTGTGATTTTTTTTTTGTTTGTTTTAATTTCCTTTGACAGAAAAACCAAACATTCTAAAGACCAACTATTTTGATTTAGAAACATCTGTGGACATACTGCCTCAGGCCCTCATGCTCTTTAGTGAGCCAAGTTTCCCATCAGGACTGCAGCTGCTCAACAACAGGAATGACTGCTGTGTCATGAGAAATGTGTTCCAGTCAGGAAGCCCATAGAGTGCGAGATTGAGGCATCTGAGTTACGATGCCTGTGAGGCACTCTTGGTGCTGTTTCCATGCTCAAACACTCAACTTTTGTGGGTATGGAGGGCCTGTGTTACAGAAAAAAAATCAGTTTTCTGACAGCATTTTTTGGCCTTGATTTTTCACCAAAATTTCACAATATCCTATGGAAAAACCCCACCATTTCTCATCCAGTTCTAACCAAGCGTTATCTATGCCACAGCAGATGTTCACACTTCTAGCTGCAAAACAGATGTTCTATCCTGAGAAGGACACCCCAATGCAGTGGTGGCAAACCTATGAATGCCTTGTGTGAGGAAGTGGGATGCGCAGTCACTGTGTCTGGGACATGACAGATTGGGAAGGGAGCAGAGCAGCAGATTAAGCAGAAGGCTGGACTTAACTTGTGGCACACTGGGAGAAAAGTTGGGCTGCTCTGTGGAAGACAGTTGATGTAGGGGGTCTTAAATACCCAAATTCCTTGCTACCCACATAGACAGGAAATGAATATGTAGCTGGAAGGCATCTGGGCTAGGGACAGACGTTTCACATAAACTGGCTTAAGTGATCAGAAACTGGTCTAAACCTGTAACAACAGATATTTAGTGCACATAAACCAGTTTGAAAATGGCTGAAATGGGTTTGAGATAAACCTGGTTGAATGTAGTATCAGACTTAAGTGATTTGAGTCAAACTGGTTTATGCAATGTCTGTCCCAGATCCTTTACTGATTTAAGATAAACCAGACAACCCATCATCCCAGCATGC
>NW_017728943.1:57219485-57262261 GCF_001723895.1 Crocodylus porosus
CTGCTTCTTCATCTCTCCCTCAGCACAGACTGCAGTCAGGGGTGGTCTGCTAGCTAATGCTGTTTAAGGCAGATAGGGCAGTGTCCTATTAGGGCTTCTTGCAGGTAATCAACAGCTCAGATGGTAATGCCCCTGCATTCCCTCCTTTCCAAAAAGCTGCTTGAGAAGAGCTTGTGATGATTGAGGCTTTGTTTTCTGATGCGGTGTTAGCTGATAAATGCTTTGCTATCACTGGGGGCAGGGGAGGACCCTACCAGGGACCCCTCCCTAATCACAGTCCTGCCAGGGACTGGCCACACCCCCCTCAGCTCCCTGCAGAAGGGTAGGGAGGGCTCTAGCATCCCCCTGGCTTCTAGCCTGAGCCACTGCAAGCATATGCCTGCATTTCTGGGATGACTGAGTTACAAACTGATTTAGCCTAGCCAGGTTAGACTAACCTGCATAGATTGAATCAATTCAGGCTCAGGCTTTTTGAATGTCTATCCCTAACCCTGATGAAAAGGTCTTTGTATTCCTATGGTCCAACTGCTGCTGATTGATTATTGCTGTGCTGTGTTTAAAGCAGGTTAGGGCCCCTTTATTTCATGAACAACTGGAGCCTCCAGAGACTGGGTGGGGGGGGGCACAATTTGTGGGCAGCAGTGTCAGTGGTGGAGTGGCAAATACAAACCACCTACAGAAGCTAACTGTAGCAGGGGGAGGGGGGACTTGCAAGTGGCTCTCGCCTGCAGAAGCTAGCAGCAATGTCAGTGAGCTGGGGGGAGGGGGGTGGCAAACAGTGACTGCTTGCAGAAGCTGGAGGTGGTGTCAGCTGCATGGGGGGTGGTGAGCGGCTACTACCTTTAGAAGCCAGCAGCGATGGCCAATCTCAGGGGTACACGTGCCCCACCCCACAAGCTGCTCATGCTTTATTTCATGCTCACAGCCACAGAGCCTGGAAAAGAGGCCAGGATCAAAGTGTCACACAGCTAAGCTTCTTTTGTACACAGGACAGAATGCAAGCCAAGACACAACAACAATTGGTGCAAAGTTTTTGGAAATTATAACCAGAAGCATAAGAATCAAATTGATTTCATCTTCACTGCTCAATTACTGTTTCATTGCTACATTGCGATAGAGTTTTGTTTCATTTTGCTGCCTCATCGGTATATCCAATGGGCAGTTGGCCTGCTGCGGGCCACAGGCTGGAAGGCATTTCTTTAATCTCTGAAACAAGTTCCCTCTCCTACTACAGTATAAATACACACTCTACACCTGTTGCTGCTACTGTTCTGTTTTCTTTTTCTCTGGTTTAGATACTAGATGCTTTTAACACATGAAGGCTTTGAACTCACTGATGAATTGTGAAACAAAGAAATTAATGCCAAACTGGTGTTTCATTTGAAAATCAGTACTTAAAAAGCATGAGATTTAGAGTAGAACCGTGCTAAATGGGGATTGTATGCATCGTATAAGCATTTTGTGTACTGTAGGCAATACAGGCATGCTACACAAGAACTCTTTTCTAACACCCTTTTATTAGACCGACTCCATATCTTTTATAGCATTCACTCTGTCAAACCAAAAGCAAGACAGATATGATGCTGGGTGGTTCTTAGTCTAGTTCACTGATGGAATCATAACAGCAGATTATCAATACTGTTTTGTACGTAATCTATCATGCATATGATGCATAAACTCCGGTTCGTTTCTCTGGAGGCTCGCAAAAATCACAGACACACACTCAGCAGCCGGCATAAGAGGTTGCATTTGTTTGCAAACAAAGGTCAGAGCAGAGTCAGGTACTCAGATTACTCTGACCAAGCATTGGTATTTGCAAGTGGAATTTATCTTCTCTCTCCTGAGCACGTGTGCAGACACCGGAACTCTTACAGTTACTTCCATTTCATACAAGTATACATGTAGTTAGTTACATCACTACATACATCGCATGTATAGTATAATTAGCTACTTAAGTATGCAGGGCGGAGAGGTAAATATGCATCAGCTAATTAAGCATGCCCAGAAACTACAACAGGTCGCCAAGAGTTCAAATCCCAAGGCCACAGTCAATTGAATTCCAACTTCTGCAATCAGCATGAGGAAGGCTGAGAAAGGCTAAGGCGGGACCGGGGGAGGAAGGAGCCTTGGGCAGTATTTCTTTCTTATCAGGTGCAAGATGCAAGCTGCATATTTCTAACACATAGGTTATGCATGCATAACCCTTCTACTAGGTACAGCTGATAGAAAAAAAGAACTAGGCTCATTTATCTGCAGGGATCCTGGTTTTCTCCAACTAAAAAATAAATAAATAAATCACAAATTCTCTGACAAAAACCCCAAAATCTGTTATTAAAGTGAAAAAGTCCCCTGCAGCTCCCTCAGCCCTGCTGGTGCCCCTCACTGCCCCCACAACAGCCCCCCCCACTCATGCCTCTTGCCCCCACCCACAGACCCCCGGTCCTGCTGGAGGGGGCCCCTGGCTGCCAGGTCTATGGGGCCAGGGACCCAAGTCTGCAGGTCCTTGCACCCAGCAGCAGGCAGCTGCAGCAGAACCAGCATGGAGTTGGCTCCTCCACTGCTGCTGCCTGCTCAGGCAGGGCCAGGGCCAGCTACTGGTTCCCACGAGCCCTGCCAATGCCCACCCAGCCAGGACCTGCAACTCCTCAGCCCCCTGCAAGCCCCAATTACCTCAGTCTTCAGGAGCAAAGAGTGAAGCTGAACTGAGTGGAGCCGTGGCTGACAGTTTCAGGCCCTGCTCTTCACCCTCCGGGCAGGACTAGAGCTCAACTAGCCTGCAGAGTTCTTTGCAAAAGTAGAGAATCCATGGGTTTCTCTTCTAAAAGGAGACATCTGTGTTTTCTCCAATAAAAAAGGGGAAATCTATAGTTTTCTCTGTTTTTCCATGGGAAACAGAAAACCAGGATCCCTGTTTATCTGTAAGTTCTTTCTGAAAACCTGACCAACCCCAGGCAATCACCTCAACACCCTTTCCTTACACAAGTACTCTTCATAACTATAAAATAAGACAGCCTCACCTTTTGGCAATCACCTTAAACCAGGAATGGGCAAAATACAGCCTGCCGGCCAGATCCACCCTGCCAAGGCATACTGTCCAGTCTGCAACAGGTTCCCCGGTCCTGCCCCGTCCAGGTGCATGCAACTGGTCCTGCCACCCCAAGGTGTGCAGCAGGGCTGGGGCCGTGCAGCATCTGGACTCCATTTCCTGGAAGCCCCAGCAGTGATTCCCTTTGACTGCCACTGCTGGACCCTGCCCTGCTGCCCAGGCACCACAGCCCGTCTGCCCCACACCCACCACCAAGGGTGGGACTCATGTGGGCAAAGCATGTGACCAGGAAACTGGGATGGGGCCATGGGTGGGCAAGGGACTGCGACCATGAGTGGGATGGGCAGGTGAGGCTAGGGATTGGGATCATGAGGCAGTGACAGCGAAAGGCTGGGGCCTGGGGCAGAGCTGAAGTCTGCTGTCTCCATGTCCCTGCAATGGGCAATTGCTTTACAGTCAGGGGCATGTGGGAAGCAGACTGTGGGGAGTAGCCAACTCCAAAATGAACATGAATTGCCAATGTGATGAAGTAACCGCACTCTCTTTTGTACAAGTAGGTGCATCACAAACAGGTCCGAGGAGGTGATACTTCCTCTCTATGCAGCACTGGTCAGGCTGCAGCTGGAGTACTGTGTCCAGTTTTGGGCGCTGCACTTCAAGAGGGATGTAGATTACCTGGAAAGGGTTTTGAGGAGGGCCACCCATCTGGTTAAAAGCCTACAGGAAAAACCCTATGAGGACCGATTTGAGGGACCTGAATCTCTTCAGCCTCCACAAGAGAAGGTGGAGAGGTGATCATGTGGCCATCTACAAACTCATCAGGGGGCTATGATATTTACCAGGGCACCCATCAAGGTAACTAGGAACAATAGCCACAACCTGAAGGAGAGCAAATTTAAATTGGACATCAGGAATAAATTCTTTACAGTGAGGGTTGCTAAAATATGGAATATGCTTCCAAGGGAAGTGGTGCTGTCCCCTTCCTTGCAGGTATTTAAGAGGAGATTAGACTAAATCTATGAATATATGAAACCTCTTTGGAGAGCACCTGGAATTCACTTTTTTTTTCTTTTCTTTTTTTTTTTTTTAAGAAAAATAAGAATTAAGATCCAGATACTTAAAGATATTTCAGCCCCTAACTCCACTGAAAGCAATGGGATTTGCATGCCTAAACATTTTTTAATGTGTGGGCTTTACTTTTATGAAGAAGTGAATCCCAGGCTCACTGAGAGCCAGTTGCCAGAATGACTTTGAGGATCTAAGACTAAGATGCATAGGCACAAAGGAGACCTCAAATCTTCAAGCATCTATACATGTGCTCTGGGGTGGAGCATGGGGGGCTTTAATTAGAGTAGCTTTAAGAGCTGCTCTAATTAAAGCACCTGCAGCTCATGTATATTCAACGTCCCACACTTCAAAATGGTGGCAAGCTTTAGTTAAATAGCATTCAACAAGCTTAAGTTAAAGCACCCCTGCTGTCATTTTGAAATGTAGGGATGCTAAATACTTGTGAAGCAGAGACCAGCAAACTTGCAGATGCTAATTAGAGCTCCATCACATACAAGTAATGGGATGCTTACAGCTAGGAAACCCCCCCACAAATAAAATAGTCTTAGTCTATATGAACTTAGTTGGTTTCACCTCTCTGTCTAGGAATTAATCTAGAGAAATCCAAATTAACTTCTTACACTACTTCAAGGACTAGAAACTCTGCAGAACACCTACAAAGTGGCTTCCTGAAAAATAATCACAGATTCTATACCTTGCCAGGGAATATAGGGTATGTTCACAGAAGGACTTGAGTACCTAACTGCCAATTTAGGCACCTCTAGGATTGGCAACAACTGATTAGAGGTTTTAAGGATCTAAACACTGGACAGGTGCAATTAAAACTTAGGCATTTTTAATACAAAAGCGCTGCAGCGCTGGGTGCTTTGAAAAGTGCCTAGCACTGTGACACTTAAAGTTGTACAAGTAGTGATGTCAGCATCGTGTCAATGCATGTCAGCACTGAGAAAATGGCAGCAGCGCACTTTTAAACTAAAACACATTGGAGGTGCTTTAGTTCAAAAGTGCACTGCCACCATTTTCTGTGTACTGATGAGTATTTCACCACTTATACAATTGCACACAGCGCAGCGCAGCTCGCCTCAGCTTGTGTTTGAAGCAGACTCAATTAATCGAGTCTGCTCCAAAGCAGTGGATCTCTGGCATATCACAATATGAAAAAGTATGTGTATAAATACCCTTAAAGTCACTAGAAGCCTTAGTCTGTGTCAGTAAAGGTCCCAGGGCACCTACATGTGTGCTTCTGGGTACAACTGCAGCTGTTTACATTTTGATAGTCCCAGGCAGCTAGCAACTAAGTACTTATCACTTGCAGTAAAAAAAAAAGTGAAAATTAGGAGTTGGAATTTTCTGAGGGTTCCTCGAGAACCTTAGACCTCAGAAACTAGAGAACCAATGGATTACCATGTGCACCCGGTATGTGGGAGAGACAGGCTCAAATCCCTAATTTATTTGAAGACACTTGAACCACTATACCATTAGGAAAAGGGGAGATGCCAATAGCACCTCTTTTTTCCTCCTCCAGCTGTGTTTTGCAAGGAAAAGGCATAGCTAAGTGCTCAACTTGAAGAGAGGATTCAGAGCTATGGACCCCAGGTGAAGGATAAACCTAATCATCAAACTCCTCACCTGCCAGCTAACAAAATGTTCTGGCTTTTGTGGACTCCATTTTTAAATGCTGATTCTCCCCATACACTGCACATATTTGGAACTCAGGGATACAGATTACACTAGGAGCACTAGGCTCCTAAGTGTTAGGGGTTAAGCGCTGGGACACTCAGCACTGTAAGTCCTTTTGGACATCAAGCTTTGGACTATGTTTTCTAAAACACCTAGCCCGAGTTGGGAGCTGTAAAACATGGTCATAATCACTATTATTACTGCAACAATATAGTGAAAGAAACTAAAACGTTAGTGACACAGACCTTACTTTTCAAATCCAAGTGCTTAAATGTAATCTCTTAAATCCATATTTATATGTCTATTAGAAGTCACTCCAGGTGTTAAGCAGCTTCAAAAAATTCAGACCACTTCCATGTGTATACATCTAACTATATTTAGGAGTCTCACTTTGGACAACCAGTTTTGAAAGTTTTGACCATAAATCATATATAATTCACATGCCATGTCAGGAGTGGCTTGACTAGTACTGTAATTACTGTCAGACCTGAACTTTTGTTCTCTGTTCTTCACCCATTTTGTCAGCTCTAAATAAATAGTATGCAATTGTGCATTTCTTGGAACTGCGTGCATATGAATATAGTCAGATGTAAAAATAGAACAAAATCAAAATAGAAACTCTCTATTGTAAAATCTGTATGAAATAAAGTAAGGTACATAAGTAGATAGGTGCTGTAGCTATAATGGTCCAGGAAACGTACAAGAGGTGATGATTTTGTGATTTTTTTTTATTGAACCAACCGTATAATTGGGAGAGCTGTTGAATGAGTTGTTGGGCATCAAGGGCCCTTCCTTTTAAGTCAGGTGATCTGAAGAAGGGCAGTTGATGTAAAAGATAATCACAAAGCTTCCTTGCCTTTCATGCGAGAATGAAGGCCTGGATAGTTGAAATGCATTTTCATACCAGTACTTCCATACCAGTTCTGATTATGTGTAGTCACGTTAATTTTAGAACTTGAGAAAACTCTGTATTCATTCTTTCATAGAACGATGGATACAGACACTCAGGCCATGTCTGTACCGTCTCCTTGCTAAACCTGGGTCCCTCACCAGCAAATAACTCTCACTTGCTCAAGGTCTCCATATGCCAATGTCCTCCAATAAGCCAGTGGGCTGCCTCAGAGGCAAGCTGAACAACTGCCTCAGCTCTGCTCTCACGCTCTGCTATGGAAGAGTAGTATAGAGATACCCACTCGAGAGCTCTTTAAAACTGTCCATGCTGCCTCTAATTATACTCTGCCAAGTTGGTGATGTACAAGTCAAAAGACAGGGCTTGTTTCTCGGTTATGGTCCAAGACTTAACAGGGATGTAATATAGACATGTTTTTAATTACTGTCCAATATTTGGAAAAGTCAGCAAATATGCGTACAGTCTTCTGCTTTGGAAACATAACACAAAAACTACAATGGGTCAGATAAATAAAGGCTCAACAAGTAGGCTTCAGGGAAAATTTCAACTTCCTCAAAATGCTTTAGTGGTTTTACAAAGCAAACAATGATAGACCAAACAAGGATTTAAAAAACAAAACAAAAAACTTGTGAACCATTATTCTGTATCAAACAAATGAAAGTACTCCTACTAAAAATATAAAGACAAAATTTTAGTATGTTAAAAATTAAAGAATGTCATACTCAAAGTGAAAAGCTTTACTGTACTTAGTGTAGTTTCAAAACAGAACTAGGATTGCAAGGAGGTGGGGGTAACGTACATTCTAGAAAGAATGTGAGAATTATTCTTTTTTTTTTTTTTTTACAGCTATTATTAACGTAGTGGCTATTTACAGGGAAAAGGCACAAATACCGTCTAGGTGGAATGCATTCATTTCCATTGCATAGGAGAGATGAAGAGTTTCATTCCTGCTTCTTACAGGGTTGCATATGGGGATGTATAGCTCTAACACCAGTTTATGGATTTAGGCCAAAAATGCAAACTGCCCAGGCATAACTGGTGCTGTGTATGGGACCTACTGTATAACTGGAAACAGATTGGCTGGTTTCCAGTGAATCAAAAGATGACTGTAAAAAAAAAAAAAAAAAAAGGGGGCGGGGGGAAGTCTTCAAGACAACAAGCATAAGCTGGCTACATGAACGAAGTTTAGAATGAATAAAGGCTGCCAGAAAGGTTTGCCTGAATGAAACTTGCAGGCTGAAAAGAGGTATTGTACAGTACAGCATTTAGACCCAGTGATTAGAACCCTTGGAAAGGAAACATCAGGAAAAAAGGGGAAAATTGAGGCTTTTTACAGTTCATCCAGCTCCCAAAATGCAATATGTAAAGAACATATATACACTGTAAATGTTTGGTTTGCATTAAACATCAAATTCTTCCTGGAATCTTAACCAAGGGATTTTGAAACAACATCTGAAGGAAACTTCTCTCCTCTGAAAGGCTAGGTAATCTGGCTTTGGCTTTGAATGATAGGTGCTGTTCAAGCTGTGACATGGAGTTATTTGTATTATATAACTGAAGTTTCCTGATTGGTTCCCAAATTCTATTCAAGTAATCCTACTAAGAATAAAGCTTACATTCTGAAAACTTGTTGAGAGGTTGGAAGCGATTAAAGGTATTTCCTCCTAACCCTGCAGCATCTGACAGAAGGAAGTTTATACTTTTATTCTGATTTATTTACAATGTAGGGGTGCACACCTTAGTATGCAGGGTTGCGGGCAAGACCAAGAACTATTTCTGCAATGGAATAATGGAATAGCAATACAAAAAGACACCCTTAAAGATAAGCTGCAACTAAAAAGAAAGATGCAAAAGACAAGCGATTTTCAGCATTTTAAAAAGATAAATCATGAACAAACCTACATATTTCAATTCTAGTTTATTATACAACTGGGATGGTTTTATTTTATAAAACTGTTGCATGCTAACACCCCTTCTACATCCTACAGACTGGCGTGTGCCCATCCCCATAGCACAGTTGTTACTGTGCTGTCAGTTAGTTCTCGTTTTAGGAAGTACTAAGTGACAATGCAATAATGGCCATTACTGCACCGACCTGGCAGTGCACAGTTCTTTTTAGACACCACATGGCCATAGTGATACACTATAGTGAGGTGCTATGGTGACGTAGCATAGGCTTCATGGTTTGTACTTGCCAATGCTATGTCGCCATAATGTCGCATGCAGATGCGCCTGCAGCCAGTTAACTTATCAAGCACTGGAACAGCTAAATGTGCGTCTAATCGACACAACATGGTGCAATGCAGAAAGCTGTTTTTGTACACTCTAGGTCTGAAGAGTCATGTTAGTACAGCACAACAACTTGGCTAATAAGCCCTGCTTCTCAGCAGAATTAATTTACAGAAATGATTTCCAAGGGTCCGTGTCCATTCCTTTTGATATCAGAGATTTATTTTTGCCTGACCATATAGCCCAAGGCCGAATCGATTCAACCTTTCCCACATAGTCTAAGCTGTGTAAATTGAACCAATAAACAAGTGTACAGACATTCACTTTTGATTCTGGAAATGCAGCCATTTGCCTGCAGTGGCCCAGGCCAGAAGCCAGGGGACACTAGAACATTACTCCCTGCTTGGCTGGAGCAGGCAGCTTAGGCCAGGGCTAGCCTGCCCACCCTGCAAAGGGAGGTGCAAGAACACCCAGGGATGCCAGGGGACTGTGAGTTAACTTGAATTTGGAGGTGATCAGTGTATCAGTTAAGTCTGATACTACATCCATCCAGATTTATCCTAATCTAGTTTTGGCCATTTTGAAAACCATTTATGTGCACTAAACTTCTGGGCAAGGGGCAGACATTAAAAAAAAGCCTGAGCCTGAATTTATTCAATCTTTGCAAGTTAGTTTAACCTGGCTGGGCTGAACTGGTTTGTAACCATACATCCCCTCTAGACTGAAGAAATGTAGGCACATGCCTGAAGTGGCACAGGCTAAAAGCCAGAAGGCATTAGAGCAGCCCTCCCTTTCCTTCCTCACCGTTGAGCTGCGGTGGGCTGTGGCCAGTTCCCAGCAGGATGCCCTGAATAGGGAGGTGTCCCTCCTCCCCCCACCCCCTGCTGCTCCTGACCAGCAAGGGAGCCAGCAGGGAGTTGATAACACAGCTTTTAGCACGTTATCGAGAAAACAAAAGCCTCTCTTATTCAATCTCTTCTTAAACAACTTTTTCCAAGGAAGGGACAGAGGGACATTACCAGCTACCTGTTGATTAGCTCCAAAAAGCCCTAAGCTTATACAGACACCTCGCAGCATTAGCCAGCTAACATGCTGGCTTTGAACTGAGCTGTGGGAGAGGGGAGGGCAGGAATCCCTGCTTGAGCAGGGAGTGGGGGCGTGGGGGGAGGGGAAGCCAGGCAGATACTCCTGTGCCTGCAAGTCTCTGGTGGAGCTCCAGCTAGGGGCCGCAGAGTAGCGCTAGCCCTGCTCTCTGGAGCAAAGAGCCACGTTTAGGGCTGCAAAGCATCTGGGATGCTGGAAGACTCTGGTTTAAGTTAAACCAGCAAGGGGTCTGGGACAGACATTGCATAAACCAGTTAGACCCAAGTCAGTTAAGTCTGATACTGCATTCAACCAGGTTTATCTCCAACCCATTTCAGCCATTTTCAAACTGGTTTATGTGGACTGAATGTCTGTTCTGTTACAGGTTAAAACCAGTTTCTGATCATTTAAACCAATTTGTGTGTAACTTCTGTCCCTAGCCATACGGTCTAAACAGCCAGGAAAAACATTTGCTTAAAATTCTTCCCATACATGGTGAGCATGTCTATAAACAGATACAAATCCATGCACATGTGTACATGCAACCATTCCAACTCTGTATTAAAAAATACGTGAAGCAGAGTGCACTTCTGAACTGGTTCAGTGTCATATATATTATGTAATGGAAAAAAATGTGAGAATGGGACAGATACCTGGAGACATAAGAAGCAGTTTCTGCTCCCTGGACAATAGGAGTGTCAGCAGCTGTTCCTATTCTTACATCTCCTCCCAATGGTGACTGGTGTTCCGATTGCTGCAAGCATCAAATGTTTTACACCAGAAATTCTAATTTACTTAGAATAATCACATGTATGTTATGTATGACTGGGCAGCCTTCCATTAGTCATGTTAAGTGTTGTGGCTAAAAGAGGCATCGTTTCACAAATACTGGAAGGTTCTTTTTGGGAAAATAGGTAGATAATGTTTGAGAAAGTCAGATGGGTATAAAAGAGATAATTTTAGAACCATATAATTAAAGAACTGGAAGATAACTGTCCTAGATCACTCAAGTTGAAAGAGGTAGTTAGTAATAATCATGTTCAACATTTTAGCTGGAGGGAGTAAGCCAAAAAGTTCACCACGCCAATATACAACTTTAGGAAAAGAAATTACACAAAAATGAGGATGTTAGTTAGAAAGCAGTTAAAAAGAACTGTCAGAAAACCTAAGAATCCTGCAAGCAGCTTGGAAACTGTTTAAAAATACCATATTAGAAGCTCAGGAAAAGTGTATACCACAAATCAAAAAGAGACCACAACTAGACCAATAAAACCCCTGCATGATTTAACAGCAGAGTTAAGGAGGCAAAAAGGCATCTTTAAAAAAAAGAACAGTAATGTGTGCCCAAATGAGAAAAACAGAAACGCTCAAACTCTGGCAGATCAACTGTAAAAGCAAAACAAGGTGGGCCAAAAAATGATTTGAGGAACATTTATCAAAACTGCTAAAAGTTAATAAAATGTTTTAAAAATCCATCAAGAAATCAGGGTATAAAAGGTGCACTCGGGGATGACAAAGTCAAAACAGAAGATGAATGAATTCTTTGCACCAGATGTTACCACAGAAGATAGTGGGGAAATTCTCATGTTGGAGTAATACTTCCCAACAGATAGGTCACAAGAGCTGGACAATGGAAGTCTTAGAAAATAAAATAAAATTGATAAACTAAATACTATTAAGTCACCAGAACTGGATGGCATTCACTTTAGAGTTCTGAAGGAATACAAAAGGTGAATTTGGAGGACTGTTGGCAATGGTATATAACTTATTGTTGCAAACAGCTTCTGTGCCAACATAACACCCATCTTCAAAAAAGGGTTCCATAGGTAATTGTGGGATCTACAGACCAGTGACTCTCACTTCCATCCCTGGCAAGCTGGTAGAATCTATAATAAAGAATAAAATCAGCAGTCACATGATTTGTTGTGGAAAGAGTCAAAACAGTTCTTGTAAAGGGAAATCCTGCTGTACCAATCTGATAGAGATTCTTTGAATCACATGGACAAGGGATCCAGTTGGGATGATATATTTAGATTTCAAAAAAGCTTTTGACAAGGTCCCTCACCAAAGGCTTTTGAAAAAAAATCACTATTTTGTCACAGGATTAGAAGGGAGGTTAGTTCATGGATTGAGAGCTGATTAAAGAGATAGGAAGCAAAAGGTGGGGCTGAAGAACTACTTTTCAGGATATGGGGGTTGGTCAAAAGGGAGGTCCCACAGGGATCTGTGCTGTGCCCAATTTTGTTCAAATATTCCATTGGTCATCTGAAAATGAGTGTGCACAGTGAAATCCCTAAATTTGCAAAACTAAGAATCATGTACAAGCGACCTAACGGTTAATTTTGAAGGCCTGTTAGGCACCTGCTATAACAGTAACTAGTGGCCCAGACATAAATTGAACCTTGTTTACACATCATAATAGAGAACCTGGAGTGTTTAGGAGTTCAGCTTGTATCTTTAAATACTAGTCAGGAAAAGAAAAGAAAAGAAAAGCACCCATGTTTGGAAAGGCAATGTCAAATATTCTGTTACTGAATAAAGGTAGACAAAGTAGATGGTTAAAACAAATGATATTTCTGTCTCGGTTATGTATGTCACAGACTTTTCCGCATAAACTCTTGCATGTATTCCTTTTGTGGCCCTATGGGTGCATCTACATATGAAATTAATACAGTTGCATAAACTCTGGTACAGTTTGCTTCAGAGTTTATTACTCCTAGGAGCAGCATTTACACATGCACTTGTGAACACAGTACCTTGAGCTGGGGTGATGCAAGCCCAGGTAGCAGAGGGTCGGGGGTTGGGGCGGGGGGCAGCCTGCCAGCCCAGGGCTGCTCTGCTCCAGGCTCAATGTGCTGAGAAGGGACTGGGTAAGGAATGAGGGTGCTACAGTGCAGGGTGGCCTGTGGGTGTGCATATGTGAGTGAATGTGCATGCATGGAAATCAGGGTTTGTATATGTACACTGGAGTAGGTATGCATCCAAGGCAGGGAAATACAGAAATATGGGAACATTGGAAAATCTGATACCTGCCTCAATTCCCATGGCTAAATTAGGGATAATACCACCTACATCAGGGGCATTGTGGCATTTACAAATTTGCAAAGATCTCAAAAGTGCTTCTGGTAGAAATTGCTATGTGTATGCAAAAATATTGTTATTTGGAAATGGAAAGAACTATACTCTGTTCAGACCAGCTGAACTTCTTTTCATGGTTTTATTTATGGTAACTCCATATAATTTTTTTCAATACATCTGCCCCAAGCAACTGTAGTAAGCTAATAACAGGAATGGTAAGGATTTATCATCAAGCAGATCTAAGTAAGTTCAGGACTTAGTTGTGCAAGGGGCAGAGCCCTTTCAGTGTGCAGTGAGCATTCTCACCTCTCAATAAAGTCTGTCAAGAAGAACTATGTTAAGATTTCTACTTTGCCCCACTAGCTTATGTCAGTATTCACAAGCCCTATCGGATCCAATAGCCTATATTCTTACATATTATGAAGCAATTTTTAATGAGGGGTTTGTTTTTTTAAACTGTCCTGGGAGGGGAAAGCAGAGAGTCTCTTTTTATAAAGCCAATAATTGTGCAGAGACAATTAATTTCCCTTACAAATGTTAACCTGTGCAAAGGGAAGAACCAAGTTTCTTGTTGCTCTTTACAGGGTCATCACAGCACGTTCAGGTCCCTGGCAGACATGAATTTAAGAATGCAATGAAATCTTAGGAATTTTACCCTGGATCTCAAAACTCGTGTGTTTTGCCATGCTATATCTTGAACATCTGGCATGGCAGGACACACTAGTTTTTGGGTCTTGAATAAAAATTCCTCATTTCCTACAGTATGCCTGGTTCTTCAAAGCAACACCATCAAGCCCAGCATCAAAGACCAGTCTCTAGTGTTGGATTTCAAGGGGAAGCATTAAAGGATGACCTCCCCAGCAAGTTTATTGCCATGCTATGCAGCCCAGCATCTATACCTCACAATTTTAAACTTACCAACATGCAAGGAGGCCATCAGCACTCTGCATGAGGTGGCACCTTATGGCTTAAAAAGAAAAAGCGTTGGATATTCGGGTAGTTCCTGCTTACTGCCACAGGGAGCTGGACCCAGACTCTGCATTGGTAAGTAGGGAGTGGGGGAGGGGGGCTGGAAGAGGGGGGAAGGAACCTGGGGGGACCCCTGCCAGATGCCATCCTCTGCCTGTTCCCCCAACTTACCTGAGTGTCCCCCAACCTCCTTCTGCTCTCTCAGCCCCGCTCCCCCATGGCTGTCCCACTCGGCTCCTGGTTCTTTAAAAAAAGCCCCTAATCACTGGCTGTTGCAGTGGCCTTGGGGCTTCTGGGGGCTTATGGCAGAGTCCCCCCATGCAGCACGAGGCAGTGGGGATCGCCCTTCACCTGGCAGCAGCTGGTGAGTGTGGGGCTTTTAAAAAGAGAGCCAGGAAGCTGAGGCAGCCTTTGATGGGACTGGGAGAGTGGGTGGGCGATGGGGCCTGTCCGATTCAGAGATTCGGCAGTGATCAAATCTCTGAATCAGATTCGGCTGGATCAATTTGGGACGGCGATTCAAATCACTAAATTGAATCACTGTCACCTGAATCAGCCAAATCCTAATCTGAAGCAAATACGAGCTGCACAGGCCTACTTGCTGGTACACAAGGACCCCACCAGCTTCCCAGATACAGGCACCTTTAGAGCCATGTCATGTAGTAGGGCTGTGCGGAATTTCACCAGCTGTTTCATTTTAACACTGTTTTGACTTGTTTTGAGCTCGAAAGAGTGAAATTGAAACTAAACAAAGGGCTTTGAAACAGCCTCAAAATGAAACAAGGACAGTTGAAATATTTCAAAAGTTTCAAAATGTTTTGAGTTTCAAAGTTCAAGCTGGGTTTGCATGCAGGAAAACAAAGTAAGAAGAGGGAGGGGGAAGAGGAAGGAAGGACTGACCTCATGTTGACTGTGTAGCTGGCCAGTGACTGTGATCCTTCCCTGAGGTCCTGTCCAATCCCAGTGTTCTAGGGAAGGGATGGAAAAACAGCAAAAAAGGCAGCATTGTTTGAATTGGTCTGCTTTTTGCCTTGGGGTCTGACAGTTACTAGGCTATGTCTTCCAGCAGCCAGTAGCATTAGACAACAAAGGCTACTACTAGCATTGATTTGAATGATTTCCTACTTGCTAGCCTAGCCTAGCAAGTGGCATTCCAGAATACCTTTTTCTTTCTTCTAGACCCTTTTATTTTATACTATCATATTCATTAATTTATTCTTTTCAATTTTATAATCATATTGGACATTACACTATAGAATTTAATTTATATAGGAAGGGAGATACATTTATATTTTATTTCTATACATTTATACCTTGTGGCATAGACTACACACCTTAAAGAACTTATATAGCAACGCAGATACATGTCTATATTTGTATAAAAGCAAAACACTATGAAACTTACCATGAAGTGTGGTGGAAAGGCAGTTGACAAGCCTTCAGGGAGAGGTGGAAGAGGGGGTAGAGGGACAAGTCAGTGACAGACATCTCCAGCTTAGTCTGCTCCCTGTCACTGAACCTCTTCACAGGGCCATGGGGATCTCTTGGTGGGCTCATGCACACCCACCCAAGGACCCCCATCCCCCATGCAAATCAACAGTGCCAGGAAGCTGGGCATGGTCAAGCCCCCCAACCTTCCTTTCCTCCCCTCCCCCTCCCCCTGCAAACAGTCAGCATCAGTGACAGTCATCTGCAGCTCATATGCCTCCTTGGCACTGAACTGGCTCACAGGGAGCATAGGGTTTCCTGGATGAGTGTACTGGAGCCCACCAAGCAACCCCTATAGCCCCATGAGAAGGTGCAGTGCCAGGGATCTGCACAGGTTGCAAATACCTGTCACTGATGACTGCTGATAAGACTGATGACTGCTGACCACGCTCAGCTCCCTGGCACTGTGCTGGCTCATGGGGGTTCCTGGATGGGTGTTCAGGAGCCCACCAAGACCCCCTCAAGTCCCCATAAGCCAGAACAGTACCAGGGAGCTGGGCACAGCCAAGTCTCCCTTCCCACCATCCTCTCATCAGCAATCAGCGTCAGTGACAGATATCTGCACAGCTCCCTGCAAGGGGGGCAGGGGCTAGCAGGTGCCCATAAAAGCACCCGGGATACCAGCAGACAGCGATCTACCTTGATTCAGAAGTGGACTGGGTACTGAAGTTTGATTCACCTGTCTAATGTAGATTAAGGCTCATGCTACAATGATCCAGGTCTATCATAGACTGAGATTCACCATTTTTAAACCAGCCTACATGCTCCAAACTTCTGTTTTGTGTGTAGTCCATTTTCCAACCACCTAAACCAGAAGACATGTAATGTCTGTACCTGGCCCTAGTCTCTCCCAAATCAGCAAATAAGCAAGATTGCAGTGATTTATCTGAATTTCAACGCTACCTCCTGTTTTCCATCTAGCACCACATTAGAAACCTTGCTCCTCACAAAGGTGTTTTGCTTTTTAGTAGGGCTGCCAGACTCATTTTCATTATGCTTTCACTGTTCTGCAAACGTGAGACAATCATCAGGAAATCCTTTATCACACATATCTGAAACAGTAACAAGAACCCTGGTATTCACCTCCCAAAGCAAATACCTTTCTGAGTAACTTACAGCAAAACTGACAAAAACTGGGAAAGCAGAAGGCAGGGTTGGTGAAATGAAGTCTCTCTTAATTAGTTCCTTTAGCTCATGCTCATGTGAATGTTTATTAAAACTTCCCCATTCTATTAATGGCTCTCCTCTCCCCCTCCCCAGTGAGACCCTCTCTCCTCCAGATGGGTTTTCTTTCCCCTAAGATGGGCTGCATTCAAGTATTTCCATTACTGCAGCATCCCACATAATTTAGTGCAAGGAGTACATTTTTTAATCACTAATATAGATATATATATATATATACACTTATTTAGATTTACTTTGCTCAAAGTAAATTTAAAAAATGGATTTTTGCATAAATGTATCAGAATAAACCTGCCAGATTCAAGAAGTGAGGTGAAACAGATAACTAGCTCTCAAAACAAAACTTAATTAAAGTTCAGTGCTTCTGTTCAGGAATATAAAACCATTGGAGGATTTCAATTTTATGATATTTTACACCAACATAATGCACCATTATGAAGTGATGTGTTCCTTAAAAACAAAAAGGCCAAAAGAAGCCTTCTTATGCTCAGATTAAAAAGAAACAGTGGGAGTCTGCATCTCAAGCCAAGTCAAAACTGGCTGCTCTCAAGTTTATTTTAATTTTTTGAAATGTGTGCATGACCCTCCTGAATTAAGGACTCCTGGCCATCTCTTCTATAAGTTTCATGAGAAAAGTTATGAAAATCTCCCTGATATTTATTAGCACCAGCACAGTGATAACTTATGCATGACTCTGCTGACCATATCACATATTGAAGTGTCTGTCAGTTTAACTGATTTATGGGAAAAACAACAGAATGAGGAAACATAAAAAAACCCCCCAAAATGAAAATCATGTACACCCAACGCCCAGAGCCCATACATCTTATTGTTACCCTTATAGATTCATGTAACATGCGTGTGGTATGAAGGGCAGGTTATTGAAACCAACCAGCAGGGCTAATTAGATCACCCTTAGAAGGTCTGGACAAAACACAGAATACATGGGACAAAGGAGGGAACTGGGACACAGTGGGCACCATTTCCATGTGCAAATAATTCAGGAGCAGTTTACTCTCGAGTAAGCCACTTGAGAGCAAACTCTCCTGGGCACGTGTCTACAGACATGCAGGGACGTGGGAGAAGATTTGCTGCTCCTAGCACATAATGATAGAAAGTAAGGGTTATAAGGGACATCAGGAGACTATTTAGTCCAACTCTGCTCAAAGCAGGACCAGCCCCAACTAGAGCATCCCAGCAAAAGCTTTGTCTATCCAGATTTTGAAAACCTTCAAGGATGGAGCTTCCACCACCCCTCTGAATAACCTGTTCCAATGCTTTACTACCCTCCTAGTGAGAAAATTTGTCCTAATATGTAACCTAAACTTCCCTTGCTGCAACTTGAGACCATTGCTCTTTGTTCTGTCGTTTGCCACCACTGAAAACAGTCTAGCTTCATCCTCTTTTGAACCCCCTCTTCAGGAAGTTGAAGGCTGCTATTAAGTTCCTTCTCAGTCTCCTCTTCTCTAGACTAAACCAGCCCAATTCCCTCAGTCTTTCCTCAGAAGTCATGTCCCCCAGCCCCTAACCATTTTTGTTGCCCTCTGCTGGAATCTCTCCAAGTTGTCCACATCCTTTCTGTAGTGGGATGATCAAAACTGAACACAGTACTCTAGATGTGACCTCACCAGTGCTGAATAGAGTGGAATAATCACTTCCTTCGACCTACTGGCAACACACCTACAAATGCAACCCAGTATGCCGTTAATATTCTTCACAACAAGGGCACACTGTTGACTCATTCATCTTATTGTGCACTATAACCCCAGGCCTTTTTTTGAAGAGCTCCTGCCCAGCCAGTCAGCCCCCAGCACCCTGCCTATACTGGTGCATGGGATTGTTCTGTCCTAAGTGCAGGACTTTGCACTTGTCCTTGTTGAACCTCGAGATTTATTTTGGCCCAATCCTCTAATTTCTCTAGGCAATTCTGAATCCTAGCTCTACCCTCCAGCATATTGACTACTCCCCCCAGCTTGCTGCCATCTGGCAAACTTGCTAAGGGTACACTCTATGTGATCTTCCAGGTCACTGATGAAGACACTGAACAAAACTGGTCCCAGGACCAACCTGTGGGGCACTCCACTTGATACCGGCTGCCAAGTAGACATCAAGTCATTGATTACTACTTTCTGAGCCCAATGATCCACCCAGCTTTCTATCTACCTTACAGTCCATTCATCTAGCCCATACTTTCTTAGCTTGCCTGCAAGAATACTGTGGGAGACCATAACAAAGCCTTGCTTAAAATCAAGGTATACCACATTCACCAGTCTCCCCACATCCACAGAGCCAGTTGTCTGATCATAGAAAGCAATAAAGTTGGTCAGGTGTGGCTTGCCCTTATTGAATCCATGCTGACTGTTCCTAATCACCTTTTTTTCCTCCAAGTGCTTAGAAAAAGATTCCTTAAGAATCTGGTCCATGATTTTTCCAGGGATTGAGGCGAGGCTGACTGGTCTGTAGTTCTCTGTATCCTCCTTTGTAACTTTCTTAAATATTGGCACTGTTTGCCCTTTTCCAATGATCTGGGACCTCTCCTGATCACCATGGAGTTTTCAAAGAGGATGGCCAATGACTCTGCACTCACATCAGCCAAATCCCTCAGCACCCTCTGGTGTACCCCATCTGGCCCCATGTCCAGCTTTTGTAAGAAGTCCCTAACCTGTCCCTAACTCTGCCACCAGAGCTGGAGCGGGGATAATGTGCCCCTGCCCGAGCAGCGGGGAGCTCTCAGCCGCCACTCCGCAGTCATGGGGCTGGTACTTTGAGATCCTTATCTACAAACCTGGCACTGGGTAGGGATAAGGCTCTCCCAGCCCAATCCCCACAACTGTGGAGCTGGCACTGGGAAATAAGGCTCTCCCAGCCCAGACCCCATGACCATGGTACTCTGGTTGGGAGATAAGGCTCTCTCAGCCCTGGCCCTGCAATTGAGCAGCAGGGTCTGGGAGATCCCTGCCACCAGGGGAGGAGGACCTTTCTCCAGTGGCAGAGCCTGCTCCAGCAGCAGGCAGCTTCTGGGGGTAGGGAGCAATTTCCCACACCCTACTGCTGAGCTGACCAGGAGCACATTTGCTCCTGTGCAGGCATCTGCATGTGTGCTATTGTGCAGTTACTAATTACGAGTAAATTTGCTACTTGCATTTGCAGGGAGGAAATTCTCATGATTACAGCCAATTAATGCAGAGTAAACAACTGTACACATAGACATGGATGCCTATTGGACAGTGATTAGCTCTACTGCCCAGTAAAGCATCTCATGTAGATGCAACCAGGAACACTTGCACCTAATTTTACTCTACTGAAAAATGTTTAGGTGCTTTTAAGCCTCTCTTTTTGGTTGTTGGAAGAGCTTGTACACGGAATGTTATTCCCTTACCCTTCTTATTTAGAGAGGTTCTTCTCAGCTTAGAAGATCTGAGTTCTGTTCTCTGGTCCATTCACCTGCTGTCTCACACTGGGTTGTGCAAGACATCATTTCTCATTATATGTAGGTTCATTACTTAGCACAATAGGCTCTGATCTAAGCCCCCCCAAGTATGTAGGGCTCTTATACAGTAGGTCACTATCCTGTAATAAAAGGAAATTAGATGGATTCAATATGATTTGTTGACAAAGCCATATTGGCTTTTTCAAAGTTATCTTATTATCTGCAGAATACTTATAAATTTATTGTTTAATATTTTCTCCAGTCTCTTTTCAGGATAAGGCTAGGCTGATTGGTCTAGAGTTTACCACATTTTCTTTTTCTCTCTTTTTAAAGTAGGTAACTATGCCTGTCTTTAGAATACAAGAGCAGTATATTGCATGGGCAGGGGCTCCTGGGAAATGGAGTACGCTGCTGGCCAGAAGCAGCCTGCAGGCTGGCCTTTGCCCACCCCTGCTTTAGATATACATCTCATCTAGAGCAGGAGTAGGCAAAGGCCAGCCCACAGCCCGGATCTGGCCAGCAGTGGATTCCATTTCCCAGCATCCCCTGCCCATGTGGCTAGGGCCAGTTTCCATGGAGACCCCAGCAGCAGCTGTGCTATGATAGTGGAAGGCCGAGGTTTCCACAGAGACCAGCCCCAGCAGCACTAGCAGGGTGGGGAGCTGCTCCAGGACTGGGCTGGGATCCTGGAGTGGTGACAGCATGGTCCAGAGCCAGGGTAGAGCTGCCATCTGCAGCCTGCAGGCTCCTGGTGAACAAACTACATAACTCTCAACTATGAGATACTCTAAATTACATTTGTATGATAGACATTACAAAACCAGTTGCAGAACTTGGTTCAACTACATCTGGTTCAGCTAAACTACATCCATCAAGCTTTAGTTATCACATAATGATTGGGCCCCTAAATGAGAATTAACCCCATGCATGTGTATCATGTTATGGGTCGTAACACACTATTGGGCTGTGAAATGTAGCATCTATCATGGCCTAATGTAGCAGTAGCACTAGCCACCACCAAAGATTGTTTTGGCTTTCCCAGTGTAAGAACGCTGCTGGGGTACAGACTCTGTTGGAGGTGGGGGTGGGGGTGCAATTCTAGTCCCTCTTCTAACTTGGCACCCATCTTCCATTATTCTACTCTTTTGTTTTGTATTTTTAAGTCCATTATCCTTATTCTGGTGCTCCCAACTAATTTCTCAGAAGTAGTAAGTTTTTGCTTCCTTTCTTCAATGGACTGAACAACAAGTTTCAATAAAAGTTAGTTTGGGCAGCTGATTTAGCAGTTGCTTAAATAAACTACCGATATGACCAGAGTTTTAGTTACTTTCACAGTGTGCTCCTGAAGGTGCATCGTACTCATGTTTAGTGCTGTTCAAATTGATATGATGGTGCATGCACTACTTTGCATTTCATTTCTAATGAATGGCTTTTGAAAACAGTGCAGTGAAGGAGTACACACTAGAACAGAGCTCAAGGATCCTAGGAATAAAGAAAATATTTTCTTTGTAGAGAAAGACCCAAAACTGGCGCCCAAAGACAACCATTTGTGCATGTTTATAACTTGATTTTTCTCTCATTGAAGCTATTTAAGGACTCAGTGTCTCATCACTCATTTCCATTGCTCTATTTCAGAATACGAGAACAGTATATTGCAGGACACATTGCATTTAGAACCTAGGGTTACCATATTTCTGGGTTTTCCTAGACATGTCCTCTTTTTGAGCCCTCTGATCTCCATCTAGGAATGTTTTTTAAATCTGAACAAATGTCCATCGATTTGGAGGCAGCACAGAACCCAGATGCACTTGCCTGCAGCTGCAAAGGTGTGTGCAGACCCATATGGTGTTTCCTACTGCCTCCAATTACCCTCCCTCTGCTCCCACCAGTGAAGCAAAGCAAAATCCTGGACATTTGGTCATGGCAGGGTAGAGGTGGGGACTGGGCCTGTGACAGGGCAGAGGAAATGTGGGAGGGCAGGGTTTGCTTACCTCTCCGGGGGGAAGAAGGGGGGGAGGGGGGAGAGAAGGCTGAGGGCAGCAGGAAACTTTGTGGTCAGGAAGCAGCCAGAGCCTGGTGTCTGTGCTTACAGGGGCTAAGCAGCCAAAAGACACTGCCTGGTGGGGGCGAGGGGAAGCATGGCCATGCTGCCAGTGCGCTCTGGCCTAGTCAGCTGGGGACAGCAGAGGCCCTTCCAGGAGGGCTGGGGGCACAGGGCTGCAGGTCAGGACTGAGTCAGTGGGCTGGAAATGAGAGGTAGCAGCAGGGCTGGGGGGAGGAGGGGCTGTGACTTGGCAGTGAGGGTCAACAGAATGGGCAAGGGCAGGATTCTGGCATGTCACTGCCCTACCACCATCATATTCTGTCCCCCTCCCCATATAACAGCTGTTGTCTTTTTTGGACCTGGAAATACGGTAACCCTATATAACCAGCACTTAATAATGCACTTTAGGGTACCCTTGGAACTTGAAGTGCTGGAGGGCAAAAATCAATAAATGAAATAGTAAGGAAGGAAATGTTAAGAATAGAATTCAGACTCTCACATTAACTCAGACTTGTGAAATTCAGTTAACTTTTGTATTTGTTTCTCTCCTGGAAAAGAAACAGGTTCGTACTGTTTGTCCAACTTCATATTTACATTTAGATCCAAGGATGAAAACATCTTATGTGAAACATTAATACTATGGGAGGTGGAGATGATACCTCACCTCACAGAAGCCAGGATATCAGACCATCTGATCTCTCCATACTCATAGGTATGGGGATACATGGATAACGTGTGCATCATAGGAGCAGGATGGAAAAGTTCTTCTTGGCAGTGCTTTTAAAATCACTGGGAAAGTGGTACAGATACACTCTACAAACAAAGAGCAAGCCCCTGTTTCTGTAAAACAAATGGAAAGTGAAAGTCCTCTTACTAAAAAAGTAGGCACTGAGACAACTCTCCCCCGCTCCCTGGATTGTTTCTTCTCTCTACGTTTTCACTTCTTGTAGAATAAAATCGGCACAGATGTTTGAAGTTATGTTTCAAAACAAGTTGCTCTCTATTTTATCTAAGTCTTGTGTATTCTGTGAACCATCTCAATAATCTGATAAGCTGCCCATTATTAACTACTAAAAAACAAAAAAAACCATTTTGTAATCAGCCAGAATGATCTGAGGAATTTATTGTTCATCTACAATTACATTAATCAGGAAAAGTAAAAAACATAAAAACCTACTGTAGAGAATAATTTTTCCCAGAGGAAAAGACTAAACCAAAGAGTTTTTGTACAACCCAACAACTTCAGTTAAAACATACAGAAAATATTGCCATGCCACCTGTTTCCTCTTAATGTCATGGAACATGAAGAGAGAGTCAGTTCCTTCCCACCCCTGGCCCCTTTCCCACACACACCATCTATACAAGATGCTGATACTGGGTTGCTGAAGACCCTTTCCTGGGTTTTTTCAGTGCAGCTAAGTTTCGTCTGCACCTCTTACAGCAACAAACATGTTCATAACTGGGGTTACGTGAAATGTCATTTTCTGGAATTGACATGGTAATTTTCCTCAAAAGAAAAGTCCAGTAAGCAAGGGAAATGCTATAAATTCTGTAAATCATTGCCTGTCATCTACCTGGGGAAAATGTAGTTACTCGCAGAACCTGAAATCTTAAACACACTTTCACTGCAGTTAGTTTATTGGGTAAAGTATGGGTGAGAAGCAGACATAAAGGCATATATAGTTTCTCTCATAATTTACAGTCGAGACTGGTCCAAACCAAACCAGAACACCGGACCAAAATTCAGGCTTGATAACTGTGTAATGGGACAAACTGACACTGGATTTGAACTCCCTTACAAATACAAAACGTTCCCAGATATTCACATTGGAGAAACAAGATTGCAGCTACAGTCCTGAAGCCAGATCAGTAATCATCCACAGAGCTTGCAAATGAGCATATGGGCAAAGTGGCTTTAAGATGTTTCTGATTTTGGAGCTTTCCTGCATTAGGCTGGTCTCCCAGCATAAGCCTGGGCAGCTGGAGGACCATTGTTGATCAAAGTCTTGAGGTTGAGTCCAAGAAGCCAGATGAAAGCAGTCAAGGGAAACTGAGGATTCCAGGTATTGGCAGACTTCCCTCAGTACAACCTTCCCCAAGACAAGAATATTTTAAGTAGTGCATTAAAGGAAGTATTAGTCTCCAGAACTTGTTTCCTGTGCAAGAGTGATGATCACTCCTTTGAGAGATGTCAGCACCTAGCCCTCTGACAGGTACATATGTTTCCTAAAATACCATGACCAGCACTTAATTCCCTTGATGTTACCTGCCCAAAAAGTCTGTCCAAATTGCAGGTCAAAGCTTGAAGATAGGCCAAGAACCTCCATGTTAAAAATGGAAGAAAAAAACCCCACAACAACTTGTTTTCCTTTCTTAGATATGGTTCTACTTTATGATAATCTGAAAAGGCCATACAAGCCATGCAAATGTGTCATTCAGGTCAGAGGCAATATTCAAGTCACATCTTGGACATTTCTGAGCTAGAAAATGTTTTCAGTTTTTTAACTTAATTTTAAGTCTTATCATTGGAAAAGAAAGAAGGAAAGTTATCCCTTCAGCTAAGACTTTGTATGACAAGTTTCAACCAGGAGAATTTTACAGCCAAGTTATAAAATCCTTAAGGGCAGGGAGGGTTTATAATGGAGGTGCTGGCAAAGCTAGCTATGGCATGGCAACTGCAACACTGAAATAACAGTATCACTTGAATGAGAAACCACAAATACTGAATTAAAACCAAGAGATTTTACTTTCATGTGAGGACTTGCCAATGTATATGTTGGGGGAGGGCAAGATAGAAAGATCCGTTCCGCATTTAATTTTATTCCTACCTTTAATCTATATGCACCAAAGGCATGATTAGCAAGAGCCTTAAAAAACATTCAGTAAACTGCTAACAGGATAAATGAATGACTAACTAGCCAACTCTATTACTATCCCAGCAGCTGACAAACCCATAGTTTGATGCCGCAATGAACTGAATGTCGTTATAAATGACTGATTTCTTTTTCTTTGTATTCACTCTCATGGAGCTTGGATTTATCACATCAGCATTAATTGCATCTGACAGTAATGCTTTTGTTTCTGCAAAATTATAGATTATATTTTTGCAGCCGACTGTGGTCAGCCCAGGTATGTTAGGGTCCCAGCAGGAAGAAGGGAAGGGATACAGATATTTATAGTTGTCTTCAATTATACAGCAACAATTTTTAATGGGTTATAGTTTCTGAAATGTAATTCAACTTCCACAAACTCTTTCAACTCAGTTGTTTTTCTGAGACATTCACTTACAGCTTGAGGAATCTGTAGTTTTGACAACTCAGTTAAGGAAGTCTAAAATAAGCTACTTGATGAAATGCCATTTGTTGGGAAAAATTCAGAAGACCCCAACTTCTATCCTCGCTTTTAAAGCTACATTTTATTTTGTGATTATAAATGATTTACTGAAGGCTTTGATGGTGACTGCAACATTGCCCAAGTCAGATGGCAAATCAAGTAAAAATATATTGTGTTACGCCCTTAAATGGTGTGCTGTAAATTGTTTTACGTCTTTCATAATTTATCACTGGCATATCACAGCCTCCACATTGTAGTATCCAAGACAGTATTTCATTCACTTTATCTTCCCCTGTGAGAACTACGCCAGTTACTGGAAAGTTTTACAGCTGCTCACTTGCACAGATATAAATCAGAAGGAACTCCATTGAAATCAATCGAGTTACGCTAATATAAAACCCTGGAGTCTCTAGGAGCAGAGTCAAGTTTTTAAACTGTGGAATAATATTTAAAATTGCATTTTATGTAGTGATACATTTTCAACAAGGACTTGTTGCAGGGTGCAAAAGCTCCTAGTCTACATAACCAAGGGGTACCAACCCAGGGGGCAAAGCTTACTGCAGTCATGATTATAAAACAGATCTCATTGGCTCTTCTCTCCACCTGCCTCCCCATAGGATATGTTCTCACTTGCTAAGAGCAGACAAGGACAAAAGAGAAGTTTTCTTTTTCTAGTCAAAGACCCATGACGTTAATGGGAAGCTTTCCAATGGTATCAGTGGGATTTTGTTCAGGACTTGCAAATTTAAAGAGCAAGAATCAAATCAGTTTCAATACCTTCCCTCCTCAGGATAGAGATGAAAAAGATCAGCAAAAGGGAAATGCAACATGCATCCATCTGCAGATAAAACAAACCCAAAACAGTAGTTATGCTATGGCTTAATTACTAGTGGGAATGAATGCAGCTACTGTCTTCCCTTTGGACAGGTAAGAATGGGGGAGAAAAATGCCAAGGAAATGTTTTGGGAAAAGGAAAGAAAAAAACATTTTAATAATAATGCCAATACTAAGGGCACTTCTTGCAGTGAAAGCAAAGAGCCATCCCTCTGCACTAGAACACAACTTCCGTGGTGCTCTCTTTTTCTGATCCAGCCTGTTAGCGTCATTTCAAGCAAAAGAAAAATGTTCTGGAAAACAATTCAGTAGGTTAAACAGGAGGGGGAGCTCTCACTGCACTGGACAGGAGATGCTTTTCACCCAAAGCCAGGAAGAAAGGGCACCCTCCAACATCTGGTGCTGGATTTTGGTATCTGTGCAAGGTAGAGGGAACACCTGCTCATAATATTAAGGTTACTGGGATCCTGCAGCACCCTTGATCCAGAAAGACTGTAACTAGAGCTCCATCTTGGGTTCCTTTTCCCTTTATTTCTTTCCAAATGTAGGGCCAAGTCATCAGGTCATGGCAGTAGTTACATAGCCTGGCTGAAGTATTCTGTGAGAACTAAAGAGTAAGAATAAAATTTACAGTGGCAAGAAGAATGTGGATCAATGTCGCATCCTTTCCACGAGGCTACAGTGCCCATAGTTCCTCAACAGCCTTCTTCCTTGAAGAAAGACTTAATTGGTAAATCTACATTGTCGTGTCTTGTCTTCCAACTCCCCTTTGTCACACAGCTTATGGGCTACCAAGAAGCCAAATATACACAGAAGGTTCAGGATCCCTTGCATCCTATCGTGTCTGCAGACAGAAGGAACCAGACTGGTTCCATTGCAACTGATGCCATAGAGCAGAGGGCTACCATTTGCCCAGTTCTAAATTAATTACAGTGCAACAGGGAATTAAAAACAGAGCACCCCATTTTGTGGTGTGTGGAGGTACATAATTATAACAATGGTTTCCTGAATGCATTTCTAGAGGCCTGCTGCAAGAAGCTGTCAGTTTTATAACCAGTTCAAATATTGTCTATTAGAAGATATAGTATGCTCCAATCAAGCTTTGCTTTTATTATTTAAAATATAAGAAATCAGAAGGTGGGGTTTGGAAAATACATTGTTACTCTTGTGCATGAAAAGAAAAAAACCCCACAGGATAATACATCCCATTCAAAGACAGCAAGCAAGGCAATGAAGTAGTGCAGGGTCTAAAAAAAGGCTTTCTGGTTCATGTGCTTTGAAAACACCATGGTTAAAGCAATGGTAACAACATTGTGCCAACACCAGAAGATCTCAATGGACTAAGCCTGGAATGACAAAAGAGCCATGAAATAAGGCTGTAGGGACAATAAAAAATTAGAAGGCTTTCATGGAAAGGGGTTGGGAATGAAACTATGGGTATGTTAAACATTTGTGTAAGAGAGATTAACCATTAAGTTTCCTACATTTAGGAAGCTAAGAGACTGAATGACACAGACAGATAGACAGCACATTAAAGTAGAGACCCTTTCATATGTCCATATCAAGCCATAAGGACCTAAAAACATTTAAAGGTTACAGGAAGCTTTTTTTTAGCTGCCTTAGATCAGCAGTAAATTTTCCAGCTTTGTTGAAAATTGGTCAACTGACCACTGGAAAGTAGAAAGCATCCCTTGGGAAAGTGTCACAATGTGGTTCAACACAAATCCGATAATGATTTCTTATAATAGCACTATTTATGCCACCCCAACTACGACACCAACATAATGACATTTATTTACTTCTTGTTTCTAAAAGATCAACAAATGCTTTCTCTCCTGCCACAGATGAATATCAGTTACTTCCTCCTTTGTAATTGTTGACTAGTTTTATTACCCTTATTTACATCTGGATGCTCTTTGATACCTTTGTATTGGGTGTTAAAAGGATGCTATAAAATGTTTCCATTCCAAGCCAATACTCTTAAAAAAAAACCCAGCCAAACCTGCAGGATATCTGAACCCTTGTCAATAGAAAGGAACTGATAAGAATATACTCTGTCAATTTGTTGTGTCACAGCAATGTGTTTGATATAATTTAGAAGAGGAAGGAAATAGCAAATATTGCTTTCTATTTATTTTAGAGCAATTTACACCCTCTCAGTCAGGTATATAGATAGTATATGATCTAAAATGCAGATGGCCTTATTTTACATTTTGCTATTATAAACAAAGCTATGAGTACTGACAATAGTTAAGGTCATCCAATACTTCCCAGTTTAAGACTCATTTTTCAGATGTTTATCACTTATACTACTAGAATTTAAATTTTCCATTTCAAGCATCTGCTCCAGGCAGCAGCTTTATGGAAACATCAGCAAAAATATGGTTCAGCTATTTCTTAGAATGTTACGCAACATGTTTTGCCCATGTTAAAAGAAAAACATGCAACTCCTTCATTGAGACTAGTTGCTATGTGCTTTCATACAGGAACTTCAAATTTGGCAAGGAGTTTGCCTTAGTGTCAACAATTGTCTTTATCTATTCCTATGAAAATATGCCAGATAATAATCCTTCAAAAATCTTAGTTCACCAATGCTCAGTAGAAACTTGTTTGAATCTGGCAGTTCTGTTAGTGCTGCCCCACCTATGGTGCACCGGAGATAAGGAGAATGTAGGCTCACTGGATGTCTCACACAGACTTCTTATCACACTTAGCTTTTTTCTACCTTGGAGAACTCAGAACAGCAGCAGTCTCCCAATGCCAGAAGAAGGGTGTTTGTGCCTGAAAACTTGCAAAGAACTTTTTTCCAACTATTTAATTGGTCTAATAAAAGAGATCACATGTACCCAAAGAACCTTGGCCCTCTTGAAATCTGGAACACAGATTCACAGAAATTTAGGGCTGGACGGGACCTTGTGAGATCATTAGTTTTACAGGGGACCATCTCGGGGCCGATCTCCACACTACCCGCCCACCTGTTCTTGGGCCAACCGCCTGCTTTCTCACCCGCCACACCTTGATCTTAATAATTGATGATTAAGGTGCTAATTAAGTGGGAGGCTGCCCATTTTCTGCCCCGATGCCAGGAGGTACTATCTGCATCTCCATTCCTCCCCTACACCGCAGCCCAAGCCTCGCAGATGACATCTCGATGTTCTTATAATCATCAGCCCCACTCTGGGCCCCAGAATCCTTCTACCAGGACCCTGCATGATCTCTCCATTCAGGCGGCCTCCCTGCCTTCATTCAGCTATGTAGCTCCCTGGATGTAATTTTCCCCTCTCGGGTGCGGTCCTCCAAGACCTTTGGCTCCTCTAGCCCTGGTCCACCCCTAGGCCAGTCAGGACCCCAGGCCCCTGGCTCTTGGGCATCTCTCGTGGTGGGCTCCTGGCCCTTTTGACCATCCTGGTCCTGGTCCTGGCCCAGCCTGGGCCAGTCAAGGGTACTCTCTTGTTTAGTCTCTGAGTCACTAGCCCTCCATGCTCTCTCTTGGGGTCTGCCCTCTGGGCCCTCCCAACACAAGGGGTTACCCACCTGGTGGTGGGGGCTAGGAGTTAAAGTGCCTCAACCTACCTTTCACCAGGGTGGTAACTGGCCTGGCATTTCCTGGGGCCTCCTGTGCCACTGAGAGCCCCAGCAGGCCACCCACACCTGGCAGGGTGCAGTTTTAGGTCATGCCCAGGACCAGAAGCCTCCTACCATCCCCTACAGCTCCTCCCTTACCTCCAGATGGAGCCCTCTGGCCAGGTGATGTTGTTGCCTGACCTCCAGCAGCCAAACTGCCCTGTTAATATAGGCAGCCCTGGACCTAAAATGGCTGCCCTCATTAGGCACCTTGAGGCTGCCAGCTCCAGGGCCTTAAAGTGGCAGGCACACACAGTGCCCTGCCACAAATCGGATCCTGTCCCTCTGCTCTGGTCAAATAACCCCAGCAAGACATGCATCCAGTCTCCTTTTGAAGATCTCCAGGGTAGGTGCCTGCACCATGCCCACTGGGAGTCTATTCCAGAGTCTGGTCACACAAACCACGAAGAAATTTTCCCTTGTATCCAGCCAGCAAGATTCCAGCAAATAGCTGAGAAGCCCACTGGCAAACAGTAGCCTCGTTTCTCTCTAGCTGCCAGTCTGTACAGATGACTTAACTTTTATTATCAGCTATCTCAAATAGCAGTTATCTGCTAACTCTAAAAGCTTGCTGGGGAATAACTGCACAACCTTTGTGGAGCACTTAGCTCCTTGCTGCCATTTCATACACATATTGCACAGGGAATTTACAAGCAAGCTATGACACTAGAAACTGAATATGAAAGGAAAGTTAGTATCTCCACCTGGCGCCCCACTAAGTACTATATTACTTACAGGTGATTAGACCTGCAGTCACCACTTGTGTTATTTTTAAACTAAATTATACTTATATGCATTCAAACTTTTCCAAAGGAGACTGGCTGTTGGATGTCACCCTTATATTAGCAAACCATCTAGTGACTTGTTACTGATCAAAAAAACAGGAATATGATCCACTACCCATCTACATGGCCCTTCAAGTAAAAAGCAGCATCTGCTAAATAAATGGCTTTTGAACGCAATATTTGAAGAAAGTAGACAAAGAAAGGGAGAGGGAGAAATTGTGTACACTATAGCAGGAATAACTATCATGAACTGATTGTGGTGAATACCAAAATGCAAGACAGGAGAATAAATATGAAAATGAGTAGTATGTATAATGTGGGAGGTAGGGAGAAGGTGAGAGGAGAGCTGTACTTGAGGCAGTTTGTATTGAAGACTGCCTAGTGGTGTAATTAGGATAAGTAAAATTTCACTGAAAATCTGAATCCCAGGCTTGTTTGGAGGTGTACCACTGGGTTGTCTCTGCTTCACTCTGGTCCTGTTCCTTGCCAGGCACTAGAAGAGTGGGAAGAGAATACACAGGCCGCATAGAGACATTCAGTTTCTACTGGGAGTGTCACTGCTCTCCAAGGGGAAACCATAAGTATACAGTTGTTCAGGATTTTTCTCCCAGAGAAAAAGTAGCCATTCTTGGAGAAAAATAACCCCAGGAATGGCAAGGGTTAACTGGCTCCCAGGAAAGTTTCTCCTGGAAGAGCAATTGTCTGTACATTTTCCTTTTAGAGAAACTGCAGCACAGTCCTCCAGCATCCAAGAGACTTTTCTTTGTCTCTTCCTCCCACTCCAATCAAGGCTACCCTGTAAACTGCTGCCATCTGCCTCCTGGAAGACTAGGGGAACCTGTAGAGCATGCCTAGGTATATGTACAGGGACCCTCTGGCTGCACAACATCAGCACTGCAAGCTCTGCTCCTCAGGGCCTCATCATTTGAATATTTGTTCAGGGGTCTCAGGGTAAGCTTTTCTACTATGAGAATGAACCCAGGAAAATTATCCAAGTAAATTTGAACATATGTTTGCAGCCACAGTGTATTAAGGCCTCTATTAAACCCTTGAACACATTAACACATGCCATTAATTCCTCTTCTCAATCAAAAAAAAGTAGACAAACAGCACCTTGAAAACCAGACTATCTGATGAGTAAATTTATTGTAAAGCAATGCCACAATGTTATACCATGCAAATACTTCATCCTTACTAACCTTCCTATGATGGTGTTTATATTATCAATATTTATCCACACATGATCCAATAATATTGGAAATACTTGCTTTTGGCTCAGGCCCTCAAGAGCACAGGAATTACCTTTACTAAATAGTCAAGAATAAAAAGGAAGAAATATGTAACGTTCATTTCACGTCTATCATTTTTGTTCATTCATCCCCATCCACCAACATTTGATGTTTATCACTGCAAAGCTGTATCAGTGCTATTCTAAGCAGAGATACAGCAATGCTGGCAAAAAACAGAAAAAGAAAACACCAGTTAAATGCAAGATCCAAGTCTCCTACCAGTAGTCCATTAGCCTGAATAATCTGTTTGCATGCACTTGCTCCTTCCATCACAGAGGAAAGGGGCCTGCAGAATTTTAATCAGATTCCAGAAATGTACACCATATTGTCTGCATGCACTTAAAACAGTTTAGATAGGGAGCAAAAAAGCTTCAAGAAAAGCCTCCATTGCACATTACCTCATCGCTTTAAAGGAAAGGCAATTAACATCACCAGCAGAGTTGGCAAGAAATGAAACATTTCCTGAATGTTACCAGATTCAGAATTTCTCATCACGCGAGTAATTTTAGTGATCAGGTCAGGACCTACAACTAAGTGGGTGCTGACCCCATTTCTTAAGCCTTGTTTCTAGGATAGTAAACAAACATCTTAAGATGAGTACAGCTGTTAATCTAGTCTCAAGCAGTCTTGAAGATCAGATAAAGATGATGTTGGCCTTATGGATTTCTTCAACAAGGGATCAGCCACTGCATTTCAGAGAGTTGCCACCAGTTTACCCTTGCCTAAGCATAAATACTCCCAACAACAGTGTGTTAAGATGTTAAACACAGGCCATAAGGGCTAAGTATAGACACTTGGGGAGGTTAAATTGGGTTCAAAATGCCCACCTGATTTAAATTTAGCTCATCTTGGTATCAACCTTACACTTACACACCCAGTCTCAGTGACTGGCAATCAAAAGCCTGCAACTGTACAGAAGTTCCATTCACACAAACCAGTTTAAAAATTGCAGAACCCAGTTTAAGGTAAATTCGAATCTATGCAGTATCACACTTATTTGTTTTATGTCAAACTGGTGCATGGCACTTCTGTACACTTTCCCTGAGCAGCCCCAGGGCTAGGAAAACTCAGGCGCTGGCCCAAGCCCCAGGGCTGCTCTTTTCACATCCTCCCCACTCACCACACTGGACTATTTTTTGCCCACCCCCTAACCAGCCACTCTAAGGACAGTCAGAGCCAAGCAAGTAAATCTCAGTGGGCAAAGGGGCAGGAGGGATGGGGGTGTAGGTTCCCTGAGGGGGGACCCCACCCCACCCACAGGCCATGCCTGTCCCCCTGTCCCCCACCCAGCAGAACTCCAGCTCCCCCATCCTGACCTACCTGATATTAAGCAGCAATTTTGAATCAGTTTAAACTCCCCCTAACACCCTCAAATGTCTGTACTTAGCCAAGAGGAATAGATTTAGGTTTCTGTGTATAATTCCCCCAATGTCAGCAGCACATTCAACTGATACAAGTC
Organism: Crocodylus porosus; assembly: GCF_001723895.1. Lineage (NCBI taxonomy): Eukaryota > Metazoa > Chordata > Crocodylia > Crocodylidae > Crocodylus > Crocodylus porosus. The sequence continues at coordinate 57,253,017 of NW_017728943.1, forward strand.
ATAGAAGTGTTTAGATTTCTCCTTCCTAAAGGGATTTGGATATAAAAAAACCAACACAATAATCATGGACCATGTAAACAAGATGGAAGAATAATTTGAGGTCATAAAGTATCCTTTGTAAAAGAAATCCTGCAAAAAACTCTTAGCCAAATATATAGAGAATAAGAAAGTACAGGCACAAAAAGGACTGTGTTTATGCATAAATGTATGCCCCTAGCCTTTCTGTCAGTGCTTCTGACATAACAGTTGCATGAGTGACCAGAAGTGGGCACCCTTCCTTCTAGTTCTGCTTTGGAGTTAGTCTTCCAGGCAGCATAAAGTATTCACAGATTGTAAAGCCAGTCTACTTTCAGTCTACTTTTTTAAGAATCTTGAAGATTTCCAGGGTAGGTGATTGCATCACCTCTGGAGGGAGCTTATTCTGCAGTCTGAACACCCTGACTGTGAGCAAGTTTTTCCTAATGTTGAGCCAGAATCGATCTTCCACAAGCTTGTGGCTATTACTCCTGGTTTTCCCCTGAAGTGCCCTGGTCAACAGTTGCTCACTAAGCCTTTAATGTACTCCCCTAATGCAGTGGTAAGCAGCTACCTGGTCCCCTCTGAGCCTTCTTTTCCTCAGGCTGAAGAGTCCCAGATCCCTCAGCCTTTCCTCGTATGGCTTGCTTTTTAAGACTCTGATCACATGGGTGGCTCTTCTTTAGACTCTGTCAAGCTTGTCCATGTCTTTGTTAAAGTGCAGTGCCCAGAACTGGGTGCAGTATTCCAGCTGCAGTCTCACCAGTGCTGAGTAGAGTGGGAGAATCACCTCCTCAGCTTTGCTGGAAATGCATCGATTGATGCATGCAAGAGTATTATTTCCCCTACTGGCTACAGCATCGCACTGCTGGCTCATATTCATACGGTGGTCTATTATTACCCACAAGTCCTTTTCATTTAAGGTGCTAGTAGGCTTGGTGCTGCCAAGCCTATAGGTGTGTTGGGAATTGCTTATCCCCGGTTGGAGCACTTTACGTCTCTTGGCGTTGAACTTTATCAGGTTCTGATCAGCCCAACTTGCCAGAGGTCTGCCTGTAACTATAACCTATTTTCAAGCATGACCGCACTCCCCCGTTAACTTGGTGTTGTCCATGAACTTGGCCAGTGAGCTCTTCCCCCCAACATCCAAATGGTTAATAAAGATACTGAAAAGTGCTGAATCAAGCACTGATCCATGCGGGACATCGCTATTCACTTCTTGCCAAGGTGACACAGATGTTCACTATGACTCTCTGGGTCCTATCCTGCAGCCAGTTTCTCACCCATATGACTGTCTTGGAGTTAAGCCCACAATCCTCCAATTTTCTTGCGAGGACATTATGGGATACTAGATCAAAGGCCTTTTGGAAGTCAAGGTATACAATGTCAACCTGCTCTCTTGTGTCCATGTGGTGTATTACCTGGTCATAGGAAATAAGGTTGATAAGACAAGACCTGCCCATGAAGCCATGCTGGCCATCATTCAGAATCTCACCTTCTGCAAGCTTATCCCAGATAGACTCTGTGATGAGCTTTTCTAGGAATTTTCCCTAGGATGGAAGTTGGGCTGATTAGCCTATAGTTAACCTGGGTCTTTTCTCCTTCCATTCTTGTGGATGGGCACAACACTGGCCCTTTTCCAGTCCTCAGGTACTTCTCCAGAGTGCCACAAGTTGTGAAAGAGTTTCACCACAGGTTCCACAATGACTTGGCCAGCTCCTTCAGCACTCTCAGATGAAGACCATTCAGTCCCGCTGACCTGTATACATCTAATTTTTTTTTAATTGGTCACACATCAATTCTATGGCAATAGTAGGAAGGCAATTATTCCTACTGTGCTCATCCTCTACTCTACCTGGCATGATTTTCCCCTTGGTCTGGTGAAGGCGAATTAGTCATTTAGGAGTTCAGCTTTCTCCTGGGTAACCAGTAACCAGCTCTCCTCAGTTGTTGAGCAATGGCCCCGCACTCCCATTTGTTTTCCTCCTGTATCTACATTAATTCCAAATTAATACCAAACCAGCTTGGTAATGTCCCTTCCCACCCCCCCAACAAGGAGCTGCTCTAAAAAGGCCAAAGAGCTTGGCTGCCACATATACCCAGTGATAGGGGCTTTGAGAAACTGAGTGCAGTTGTAGTCACTGACCCCCTCTGAAAATCCCAGCCTAATATGTACTAGAGATCACACCACCTTCCTAGAGTAAGCAGAGAACAGGTGACACAAGGTGATATAAGCCACCTCGACTCCACTCTTCAATTTCAGTGTTTGTGCAGCATAGATTCAAATCTCCAGGGGCAGTTTCGCTTTCATGTTTAAAGCATTACCCATCTGAGCACAGTGAGGCAGCAGCCATGTTCAACACAGCAGCTAAAGTTTATAGAGTACATATTTTTGTATCAAATGCTGGCTCTCAGCTTGGACATGAGTCCCTGACCCACTAGTTTGCTGTGAAGGCAGCAAAGTGGATTAGAAGGTGCTTCTGATTTACTGACTATTTTAATGACTTTGTTCGTGGCTCACCTGGCAAGAGAAAAGGGAGAGCAATTCCCATTGTTAAAATGCACAGAGTTCCCAGTGCAGTAAGGAAAGGGAATATTTAATTATTTCAAAGCAGCAACCCTACTCCACCGAACACTGGTTTCAGGATAATTAAAATAGAGCAATTACACTCCAGAGGTCTCTCTTTCCACATATACATCTCTCAGTGGCAGCAGTTCCTTAAAATGTACATGTAAATCTACCTGGAGCAATCATAAAGCTAACACACAGACAATATAATGAGTAATGTACTCTGCAACACTGGAGAACAGCTAATAAAAGTTTTGGCAAGGAACATTATGGCATTAGGCTGAATCAGCTGGTTGTTTACTGTTTCATGGCTATTTCAAATAAGACTAGATGGACAACACAAGGGTTATCGTTATCATCATCATTTCATTCTGTCTGCCTCTCCCCTGCCCCTTCTCTCATTTTAAAACTGTCAATTTAATAAGCCCAAATGGAGGGGAATGGTAGCAGATATTCCAGTGAGAGATGCAGTGAGATGTTCAGAGACTTGAATGCTGGCAAACAAAGACCCATACACTCAACATCTGGTTCATTTTGCTGCTCAGAGTTTGGCAAGGTATCTGACTGCATCATCTGGAGGAGAGAACGTACGAGAAAGAGCACAAGATGCTTGTGCGCCTGATATCATCATCCCCCGTGGTCTGGCCTTGCCTTGTGCTTTAACAGTCTGTTTTAAACTGGCATAAAGAAAAATAGCAGTCATTTTGCACTGGGGGAATTAGGGAATTTGACTTCATGAATAGCTCCATAAGCCAGGCAAAAAACAGGAAGCAGGGAGGGGATTCTGGAACTGGGAATAGAAGGCAAAAGATAAATGTGGTTGCCACACACACCATCAACCATTATTTAAACTCTGCAGTATTAAGTGTGCAAACTCCAGCTATAACCCTGCATACTCAATTAGGAACAGACCTATTTTAAATTAGTGAAGTCATTTTGATAAACAATCACCAGAAAACTATAGGAAATATTCCTTCTCCCTGTTCTTTCAGAATATTTTACTCTTCAAGTGGATTTTTCCAGGCATTTCCTGGACCGACTGATTTGCAGCTTTGAAGGATACAGTGTGGGCACATGATTAAAAAGGAATAATAATCTTAAAATTGCAGTGATTTTTCCCATTTTTTCTAAATCACCCACGGTACTGTGCAAATCCTAACTACTACAGAGCCACATCCCATAGCCGTAGGTGGGCTGTGGAGTGTGCCCAGCACAGCAGGTTTCCACATAGCTCTGCTCTGGAAGGACAGTCAGGGTACACTGGTTACTGTCCCTTCTGATCAGCTTGACAGCGCTGTGCCAGTTTCCACAGCAGGCTTTGGAGGATAGCTTCTAGTGCTGGAAACTGGGCAGGTCAGTATAATCTACACAGCTGTAGAGCCACTTCAGTACTGTTTAGTTGCTCCATGCCCTCAGGTTAGGAGGGGGAGTATGCCATACCTCCATACCACCAAACACCTTGCCTCGCTCTCTTGCACATGGCTCTAGCACAAGACAGGACATTGCCCCAAGTTACAAAGCAGAATGTGAATTTTAAAAATGCTAAAAATTTTAAGTGCTGGCTTTTGGGTACGGTAGAAAATCCAAGAATGCTATACATCCCCATTCATTTCTAGGTACAGCAGACAATGGATGCATCAGAATGGCAGTGGCTTACTATTTCAGGTGCCTAATCATTGAAGGTCTCAGGATCATTTTTACAGCTACCAGCCACAGGGATATTGGCACCCCTGCTGAAAAGTTCACTCAGACATCCCCATGTAAGGGTGCACAAACTGCTGGTGCCACTGCAGCTTTGATCAAGCCAGACTCTCTCCTTCTGCCCTCTGCTTCTAACCTCTTCAGCACAGAAGTCCATTTGCCCAGACTATGCACTGGGCCCAGACATTATGGCTTTGAAAACATCCCTAATCATGCTGCTCTTTTGTTTTCTAAGCCTGGCTCACTTATTTGTTCTGCCTTCTGAAGTGCAGAATTTCATGTCAGATGGATTAGCTAATTGGGTTAAGATGACACATTGAGTCTTGTATTAAAATGCTGGGACTAAAACCACCATGCTTCATATAACCTGGTTTGCAAAAACATTCCTTCCACTATGTTTTTTGAATTACCCATAACTTTAGGCCATATGCTTGCTGGATGGCTCAAATGCTTTATTTCAAAAGAATCTGACATTTTTCTAATAGGGTCATTAGGCAGTAAAAAAACCATTTGTAAAAGTAATTTGTGGTCATTTGTTTTTATAGACTTCAGTATCATAAAGAGAGCTTTAAAAAAATCCTATTAAAAAAGAGTGTAAGAGCACAAAATAACTGGTACTGGCATCTTCAGACCCAAGTACAATTCAGCTCCATTTAATCTGTCAAACTTCCTGCTGAGCAGAGTGCTTTAGAGAAGCCAATTTCAGACCCACTTGATATCTTTCATCCATACAGAAAAACCCTAGGAGGATAAGAATTTTTCTGATGGGGATCTAGACAGTGATTGAATAAGGGACTTTATCTATCAACAGTATAGTTTTAAGTCTTCCTACTTCCAAAAAAATAAATAGTCCAACAAGTCAGACAGAATCTTCTGAAATGTTGGGGTTCCTGAGGGCAAGCTACTTCATATGTTAGAACACCCAGAACAGAAACTAAGACTTATAGGACATATAGTGTGAAAAAAACTTAAAAGATGTTTCCCTGTACAAGAACCTACCAAAGAGAGCTACACATGGTATGGCAAGCTGCAAGCTAGCAATGAAGAGAGAAAGTATTGAAAATGATTATGGAGTTACTCAGTTTAGCCAATAAAAATTCAATTAAGTCTCCAGTGTGGCATTGTTTTTTATTTTGCCTTTACATCTGTATTTATAAAATTTACAGGAGCCCTTCAATCCCAATGGATCTCCAAGCACTTTCTGGCTAGTGTCTCTGCTATTAGGCTAGGGACAGACGTTACACGTAAACCAGTTTCTGATCACTTAAACCAGTTTAACTCTGTAACAACAGAAGTTCAGTGCACAAACTGTTAAAACCAGTTTGAGATAAACCTGGTTGAATATAGTATCAGACTTCACTGATTTGGGTCAAATCAGTTTATGCAATGTCTGTCCCAGACCCCTTTCTGGTTTAAATTAAACCAAACACCCCCAGCATGTTCTCTGAGTTGGGCAGGGCTCTCTGCTCCACACCAGGGTTGTCCCTGCCCCGCCGGTTCCCTGGCTGCAGCTCTGGCAGAGACTTGCAGGCTGCTCCCCACACTGCTAAGCAGGAATTCCTCCCTTCCCTCTGCCATGCTGAGAGGTGTGTGTTTATTAGCCAGCAGACCACATTCTGGCTACAATCTGTGCTGTGACAATAGCAGAATCAACAGGTAGCTGGTAATGTCCCTCTATTGTTATCTTGGTGGCAACTGTCAGTCCTCCTCAATCATGGTGTATGCATGAGGGCCACACAGACATTCAATGCATATGCCTGGGCAGGTATTTGTGGTGGAATGGAGGCTGCCCAAACGTTCCATCCTCCCTTTAGACCATTGAGACTGAATCCAAAGACCAGACTGAGTCCAGATGTTTGGTGCCTTCATGGCTGTAGTTGTATAAGTGTCTGGGAATTGAACATAGGTCTCCTGTGCAGTAGACAAGGATCCTACCACTGAACCACAGGGGATTACTGTTGTTTTCTTAAACAGGCTGATAAACACCGAGTAAGGGGTGATAAACATTGTGTTATCAATTCCCTGCTGGGCTAATCACAGCATTCTGCCAGAGGCTGGCCTGGCCCCCCCTCAGCTCAGGGGGAAGGAAAGGGAGGGCTGCTCTAGCCTAAGCCACTGCAGGCACATGCCTGCATGTCTGGAATAAAAAGAGAATGTTTATCCACCTCAACATTGGTTCAAGCGTTGCAGGTTAGACTAACCTGCAAAGACTGAATCAATTCAGGCTCAGGCTTTTTGAATGTCTATCCCTAGCCCTAGGCTACAGTCTCCCTTTTGCTTTCTGTATCAATGACTATGTAAGCAGGTTATTCATAGGTACTGGACACTGCCCCTCTCTACTATTTTCCTAATAGTTAGGAGATTCTCCTTAGAAACAGGAGAATCAAATTCCAGTCGTCTCTGCCGGATTCAGGCCAGGGATTGAACAACTACTATGTATTCAGGATGGGTCTTCCTCAGATCCTCTTTTTAAAAGTGATTTTACTATGTTTAAAACATACAAAGTTATTAAGACAAGTTGAGAGAGTGTACAATTCTACATAGTGATCAGGACATTTACCTAGAAGGTAGAATGCTTGGCTTGTGGTCCCTTTGCTTATGAATGCTTTATACAAAGTAACAGCAACAACCTAAGAGACAGAGAGTATCCCCATGTCAGAACACCTCTCTGGTGGTTAGGGCATCATCCTGAAAAGTGAGAAACAGACTGAAATCTGCTCAGGCAGAAAAGGGAATTGCATCCTGGGAAAAGCCTCCTGCATCCTAGGCAAGTGCCTCTACCGCTGAGTTACTGGCAATAGGTGTAGTAGTAGCAGTGCTACAAGCAGGTATTAGGCCCTTTATTTCTTTTGCTTTTCTTACAAATGCCTGAATACATCAGGTTGAATGAAAAATATATTACGGAAAACACAACAAAGGAACTGTAGCCATATGAAAAAATTAAATTTGGTTTAACCCTAAAAGTTTAATTTCCCCCGATTGACAGCTGAACCAAAACCAAATACGACCAGTTCTGTTGATAGAATTCTACTTGGGGAGCAGGAGGGGGAGAGGAGGAAGGGGACATATAACATTACAGCCATGATGGCTCCAGATTCTCATGGCTATTCTTATAATCTTACAGGCATCCATGAAAAAGTAGCCAGGACCACCCAATGAAGCATAGACCAGAGACTTAAAAACAGCAAACAAAAAAACCCAACAACAACAACCCCCTCCCAAATAAATCAAATCTGTATCTAGTGTAGAATGCAGGTCTCTTTTCCACTAATTCTCTTTAAAATGGTTCAATTTACCTGCTTGATTCTAAAAGCATTTGAAGTATCTGAACTGCTGGGGGAAAAATGTGCTTTAACCAAATTAAGTCATTTCATCCCTCACCCCTACCACGTGCTAATCTTTCAGAAATGGCTAAGTAGAATTTTACAGAGATTTTGCTAAAAGCAAGTGCATTTTCCAATGGGATCAGATGTACAATGTTCCTATCCAACTAGTAATTTATAAGATAATAATTATTTTGTGTGGTGTCAAAGGGAAGTGATGAATGGCAGTGGTCCTGAGTGGTGGTGGTGGCTTCCACGTGCAAGGTCCACATCCCCCACCTACGCCATCCAGCACTTGGGGTCGTGGTATCACAAAGTTTGAGAACCCCTGTAGTAGGTCTTTAAACTCTTGCCACCAAGCTGATTAATCCGAATTGAATCAGGGAACCAATTTTAAAAGGTCCAAATCGATTCAAAGCTCTCCAAGTCTTCAGAAAAGATTTCTCATTGTTTAATTTTTGCCTCAGTTCAAGATCCTAAATCCTTACACAGGCAGCACATTTAAGAGACAGAGAGCAGCATGGCCTACCAAAGAAAGTATTGATAGAGACTCGAGACTTGGGTTCTCTTCCCAGTTCTGCTGTTTGATTGCCAAATGATTTGCCAAGTTACATGACTGCGCTTCAAGTTTCCCATATGCAAAAGCTGATACTTGTAATGCACTGAGATTTACAGATCTACATACAAGAATCAATTTTCCCTAAAAATAAAATACCGCAAGACAAAGCCCACATAGTTAGATTGATTTGCAATACCCCATGTGTATTTATCATAATATCGCTAATTTTAACTGATGCATTTGTACATAAGGTACTTATATGCTTTTTATATTGATTTAAATTATGCATCAATGTCTATTACAATGAATCAACAAGAAAAAAGTCAAGACAAACTATTACTTTTAGTCCTGCTAGATAGCAAAATCTACTCTCTAAACAGCAACTCCAGAAAACTGGACTTCTCCCAGCATGCAATATTTTTTTTTCTGCTGAAAAACGTGAAATGAGATGTTTCATTTAACATTTTTCTGAAGACTAAAATTTTATTCTTACCTCCCATGAATTTCCTGAAGGAGAACTGCAGATGAATCAAACAGTTAAAGTAGTATTGTGGCCCAATAAATTTTCATGCCAGGCTACCCTTATATTAATCCCAATACAACCGTTTACCACTTGATTCTCAGCTATATAAGCTGTCTCTAGACATTTTCTCGTATGGAAACTCTACACTTAAACACCACAACTTTTTCCCCATAACGTTTTGTCTCATCTTCTTCTCCCTCCATGCTCATAAGTGTTACCTGCCAAAACCAATTGTGCAACCTGTAGACTAGGTTTGATCTGTCCTATATAATAAAAGAATTCAGCACTTACAGGGGAAAGCATATGCCTTGTACACCAGTAGGGATACAGTTCACATTTCACCTTTGATCCCTAAAGCAACAGACTTCTGATTCAAGAGCTTGTTTTTCTAAAAAAGTGCAAGGAATTTGAACATAATGTCTTATCAGTCTGGACAGTGGCCTAACCAACCAACTCTGAAGTACTCCAAGGTTGATCTTTTTCACCTTTTTCCTATTGAAGTTGATCCACTTTGTATAAATAATTAAATATCTACTTGGCCGGACAGTATAATAA
>NW_017728943.1:57262401-57301787 GCF_001723895.1 Crocodylus porosus
CCCCCAAAAAAAAAATTGCCAGCCCTACCTAGTAAGCAAGAGGTATCTGAATATTTAACATACTAGCTATTGCTACAAGCAAATATCTCCTAGTTCCATGCCAATGAGCCAATTTGCTCATTTTGCAACTAAAAGGATATTTGAGATTGGAATTTGTGAGTAATAGCTTTTGTGAAAGGGATTTTGCATCGTTTTTCCTGGTTATATATATAAAATGACAAACTCAGCCTAATCCAAATGAAGTGATTGATATATCAACCTTTGGTCTCACCATCATGTTTGACAGAGGACCTTCTTACACATTAATGTTACATTGTTTCTGAAGTTCTTAACCCCTGAATTGTCTACACATTAACACCTGAAATTATTTTTAAGCACTCTTTAGGTGATTTAAAGTTATGCCACTCCAAGGCAGGTTTCTCTCTGAACCACATTACCCAGCCCATGTTCAATTAGGTACAGATATTCGAAAAGCCCAAGATGGAAGTGATCCAAGTTATGCAGTTTTCTGTAAGCAACACAGTTTAGATCAGTAGTGAACAGAACACACATTCGCCCTAGGGGCAAAGGGTGGGGGCAGGCTGGCAGCAGACTCTTGAGCCAGGTTCTGCCATATTTAAACCAGTCCACATGTGCCAAACTTCTGTTCTGTTATTGATACAGAGCAGTTTCTGATTGCTTATACTGGTAAAAGCATAATATCTGTACCTGGTCTTAATGTATGGCCGCTCCCCAGAGATAAGCTGCCCAAGTTGCAGTCCTCCAGCATCCCAGTATGCAGTGTTCCCTCCCCTACCCTCCTGTTCTGTGTGGACAAACTTTCCACCCCCAGAACTCTACTGCTCATGAGGTTGTTCTGGCACCAGCCCTGTACTGGCAACTCTCAGCTGTAGCTCCTAGCCTGGACCCTGCTCACCAGCCCTCTAGTAGCAAGTCACAGCTGTACAAGTGGAGATAGCTGGGAAAAGGTTTTTAGCCTAAAGTGAGACTGCCCCAAACTTGAGCTAGCACCAACACCTATCAACATTTAATCAGCTCAAAAGGGCAACATGTAACAAGGCCCAGACATACCTGAAATATCATTAATGGTCTGTGATCTAGAACTGAAAAAGCAAAGTGATATGAAGAATTTTCTATATGGACTTATTGGCGTTTCTTTAAAAGATGATGCGGCAGTGTTCAGATAGCTTTGCCCACTGTTTCAGCAGCACTGCAAAGCATTTCAATGACTGTTCCAACTGGTAATAATAAACACCTTTCCCAGAGCAGCAGGGATTTACATTTCACACTCGTAGCCCATCCTGTAGAACAAATGGCACCTCGCATCACAGTGGATGCTATGCTATAAAAATGCAAAAATCTAGAACTCTTGGTTCAGAAATGATACCTTTTATTAGACGAACTGAGAAATCGCAAAAAAGTATCTTTTTTTCCAAGCTTTTGGGATCTAATGCCCTTCATCAGGCCCAGGGAAAGTTCAAGATGGTAAAAAGTCCCCATATGTAGGAAATAAACTTCATTTTTGTACAGAAGCAGCAGAAGCTGGAAATCTGTCCCTCTGGGTCTATAAGGAGCATCTTTGTGAGGTTTGTTCTTTGTTGTGCAGATCAAGCAGGATTCCTGCAATATAGCAGGATTGATGCTATAAAAAATTACATTTTAGAAATACAGGTTTCTGTGTCTCCATCTAATTACAGGGATTCAGAATGGATTCGAAATGCATTTATGCTATTTCACCTACAAGAATTTCCAGCACCAAAATTTTGCTCCCCAGAAGACTTAAGTCTTATATATGCAGATCTATACTAAAAATTCCAAAACCCACAACCAAAACCATTTCTGTACAATTCCTTGGCTCAGTTTCATCAGTACAGTAGACCCCTGATTTACGTGATTCCGATTTACATGCTTCTCGCGTTTACACGATTTTTTATTAGGGTCCAGACTGGAAAACGCCCCTCAAGATGTGCATCATTCATATATATATGCAAATGCCTCACAAGATTTGCAGGCGGAATCAAGAGGAGCTGTGCCACCATTGTGGTAGCAGCATCTCAAGATGCATAGGTGAAATGCTAGACGCACCTCCTAAAGGCAATCCCACTGCGAAAAGGGGGAAAAAAATCTATGACTAAGGTATGTCAGGGGTATGCAACCCTCACTATTCTATTATTTTCTATGGGGAAAGTCATTCAACTTACGTGAAATTCCCCCGGAATGCAATACTCACGTAAGTTGGGAATTCAGGGCTTTTATCATAATCTTGTAGGTATCCTCTTGCACCTAGCTTTCCCTTTAAGTTAGAGTCTGTCCATCTCTCTCCATACCCCCACCCCCCAAATTCCTGGTACACACCATCTCTCTTTAGCCTTCACTCCCAAGCTACCCCCAACCAGCTTCATCAGACAATCAAATTCCCCAACCATATGATTCATTGCTCAGTTACCAGTCCATTTCAGTAGAATCATTTTTCATGGTCAGCATAAGCATCGTGTTGCTCAGGGCCCCTCTACACATGCAGGTAAAGGCATAATGAACTCTAATGTGTGATCCACACAGTCGTGCCTCCTACCACGCTACATGCCAAACGCCACACTGTAGAACCACTAATCAGATCCCATCACATCTTATTGCCAAGACTGAGCAAGCCTGCTCCTGGGTTCCTCCTAAACTGGCAAGTAGTAAGTTCTCATGGCTGAAATCCCCCTCAGCTGATGGAGCTCCTAGCTGTGGGGGCACCCCAGATACCCCCACAGCTGGGAGACAGCAGCTGCTGCTAAATCTCCCAGCCACAGGGTTGTTCCCCACATACTCCCACAACTGGAAGATTGTAGCAGCTGCCATCTCCCAGCACAGGGGTGCCCAGGGTTCCCCTGAAACTGGGAGATTAGCACCAGCTGCTGTCTCCCAGAGGCAGGGATGTGTGGGGCTCCCCCATGGCTGGGAGCCCTGTCAGCTGATGAGGCTCCCAGTTGTGGTGGCATGTATTTCTCTGCTGGGAGCTGATTAGCTGATGAGGTTCCCAACTGGGGGGCGTGGGGGGGAGGGCGGGCACAGGATACATAGGCAAAATAAAGTTTGACAGACATCAACTATGAAGTTATTTATAGGCTTTACACATATTGGATAATTATTGGAGAATCAGCTTATATTCAGGATCATCATATATTTGAGTAAATATGGTAATCAGCATGCATAGCCAGTCTAAATTAATTGTGCAATTAACCACAAAATTGCATAATACATATAAACTGTAGATGGGGCCTCAAATGCACCTATCCAGATGTCAATGAGCTATTATTCTACCCACCTACCTACCTATGTGGGGTCTATTGCCATTTCTCCTTAGCACAAGTAGTAAAGAGCAAAATCCCAGCAAGAGATTGTCATAAGGACACAGAGTTCATTGCAAAAACACGTAAGTAAAACTGAAATTAATTAATGGTACAGAGGTCCCCAAAATCCTATGATTGTCCCATCAGGAGCAATGAGTTACTTAGGCTCAGAACCAGCTACGAAGACAGTCCTAACAGTACTATTTTGTTCCGATTGACATTGCTTAAAAGTGTGACACCCCTTCAACCAAACAGCGTCAGTTCTTCGGCACTAAGGGGAGCTCTTTTACGGTAAGGGTGAAAAGGCAGTTGTGCTGATGTTTCAGTTGAACAGGTTCTGCTTTGCAGCTCTTTGGAGTAGCAGCTTCAAAAGCCTGCTTCTACCAAACAGTTTTAGCTCTAGGCATTTTAAAATTAGACTAGTTTAGTAATCTGCTTAACATAGCCAATATGATGTTGTTTTTACAAAAATGACTCTTATTCACAGGTACTGGCTCCCTGGTTCACCCCAAACCCATGTGATCATTGCAGCGCAGGCTGTAGCTTGGCACAGGATTTGCCAATCCAAGATATCCTGGGGGAAAAAAGTCTTGACAGGAAAGTAATTTATGCAAGGTATTAAACCAACTTGTAAAACAGTCAGAATTGCCTGGACTTGTGACATGTCTTAACTTGTGAATGATATAAGCATGACAAACCTGAAGCAGACTGTTCTTGAACCCACAGTAAATGCTGGATGAATGGATACTTTCCTAATGTGTGGAGCATTATGTAGAGGGATTTAAATTAAAATAATTTATTGTAAACCAGGAAAAAATGTATAAAAGACCCACTTTTATAGGAGATGGGTAGAAGCTGTTTACCTGACTCTTGCCTTCCTTAACAGAATATAGCCCTTTAAGAAATTAGCTGAATTGCATGAGCCTCAAAATAATCATCCATGATGACAAGCCAAATGCAGACTCCCCAGTATTAAGAGTAACTGTTGCCATGTTAAGTGTCACTTCAAATATTGACAAAAACACAATGCTTTTCACCCACTGAGTGGCAATAACACCGCAACATATTGGCATGTTTAAGAAAAGCAAATGTGCACATCCTCAGTCTTAAACCTCAAGTTTTTACAATAAGAGAGTTTACAAACAGATATCAACTGGTGGGCACTGAGCACTTTTTGGAAAGCATGCCCCTTTAAGAAGGGGCAGGTTGCACCATAAATCACTAGCCACTTCTGAAACATCTGGATACATTTATCTCTTTAGCAGTCACACTGTGCTAGGTGCTATCCCCATAACCCTAGAAAACAAGGATGCTATCCTAAACCTGATATTCTAATAAGTCCAATGAGAAAAGTTGGGAGAGGTCAGGGGATGGAGGGGGGAAGAGCATGTAATCAAGTGTGTGTGTGTGTGTGTGTGTGTGTGTGTTGTTGGCAGGAGGTATTAGTCGTTTCAAAATAATGATGTTTCAGTTAACCCCAGCTGCCTTCATCTACCTCCAGTTCTGTGATTAAATTCTTTGATTCTTTGAGAGAGAGCACATTTGCCTTGCACTCCAACTGCTGATTTACAGCAGAGAGCCAGACCAGAATCTGGAGAGCACTAGTGTAAGCTTTGCAGTACTTTTACAACAGCTGCAGCTGGGGTGTTCCTAAGTATTCTGTCCATGCCTGCTTCAGCAAACTTCAGTTTCTCTCACAGAGACAGAGGATGGCTTAATAATAGTCCACAAAACAGCTAATATTTTATTGAATCCATAGAATCCCATGCCTGAGAGATGGACTTATCCCAGCTAATGCAGCACTGAGCAGGCAGCATGTAGGAAGACGCACAGAGCTAGCCTTAGGGGCGGGCAACCACCAATGGTGCCATGGCTGTGGTGGTGGGGCAATATCACATGCACACGTCAGCAGCCCACGCTCACAGCAGCACTCTCTTGCTGTCCTGCTCCAGCCCATCTCTGCCTCAGGCAGGCAGACGAGTACCCAGCCAAGCCTACTCCCTATCTCCAGCCACTGCTCAGGAGGAACTGGGCTGGACAATGCAGGTAGCAGCAGGGGTGCCTACCTGGCACACCACGCTGCTCTTCCTCCCCACCAGATTGCACCTCAAATAACCTACCTATGCCTTTTGCTGGAAGCAATGCCACTGACTTAGGGAAGGGGTGCTGGGGGGAGGGGGGGTCAAAATACAAGGGCCCAGGCCACCATTTTCTCTAAGGCTGACTCTGAAGACAAAAAAATAAATAATTAAGGAATCTGCTTGCTCTTGCCCTTCCTTTTTGTGCAGCCCTAATCTGATTTTTTTTTTAATGTATCAACCCAAGTGTGGAAGTAAAGAATAATATATATATATTTTAACTCACTTTTTTCCTTTTCATGGTGTGTGAATTAGATGAGCATACCTCACAAAGGCACTTACAAACAAACTTTTTAAGTAGAGCGTAACCACCTTCAGTGCCTTCTGCATACATTGTACACAGCAAGGACAATGGCTAAGCAACAGGAAAGAGAGAGAGTTTTGTGATGCTGGTAAACATTTATGAAAATGAGAAAGGAAGAGGCTTGTTGCTTATAGAGAAGCATAAACTCTAGTTGATTAGCTGCACAGGGAACTATAGCTCCAATCTTTGACACTGACTACCAGAAAAGTGACAGTTTACACAGACAGTCTCATAAGGAAGCACAGACATATTGTTACAAATGATTTATATGGTAAAAAAAGTTAAAGATTTTCCATGGGATTACCAGAGGCAATGTGAAATCTAGTACGCCAAATGTCTTGAGCTATGTCAAACAGGGATGGAGTGATGAATGGAGGCTTTAATTCAACTGGTGTACTAGCACCTGACCAAACAAGGGTGTGTCCAGGCTGAATTGATTTAATATGCTGAAACAGATGCTTTTTCAAAGTCACAGGTATAAAATTGGTATTAAATACACTGAACTGCAAAATAAAAGCCCTGTAAAAGCAACAGAAAGAGTTTGAGTTAAATCCTCAAACAGACAGGAAATTCAGAGTAGAAGTTAAAACTTGCCCAGTTCTGCATCTGTGGCAGCCCATAAAGATACTGAATAGAGGAGTGTGGGTGTGTGTCCTCCCAACCCACCAATTCCAAATGATGTCCAGTCTAAGTGTAACCGTGAGCTGCATATGAAACACCACATACCATGAGGCTGCAACTTTCATGGTATTTGAAGTACAGGGGCACGTTGTTAAGTCCAAGTCTCAGGCAGCTTGTGTGCATGTACACACTTTTAGCAGGAAGCTCTTCAGAATACTAAAGAGTGCAGTTAGCATGCACTGTTCCACAAAAGGAGCCACAGTGGTAGAGGAAGAAAAACAAACTTCGTAAGACAGACATACTCACCAGAGAAAGACAGAAAAAGGAGGGGAGGAAAATTACTTTGTGAAAACAAATCAAACAGTGTGCACCCATGCAGTGTCACCGAGGCACAAGAATACTTGAGACTAGAACCTGGCCCACAGACTCACAGGGTGTGTTTATAATCCTTATTGTAGTACTGCCAAGAAGCATGTCCTCCCCGACTTCCCCACCCCAGTATGCACGAAACCTGGAAGTAAGGCTGTTACATGGGCAGCTCTCCATGCCCCTGCCCCTCATGGAGGAGAAGGGTGACTCCCTCAGGAGGTTTTGCCACATTAATCCAAGGTTTGCTCTGTAAAGCTAGTGCGAGGTATGCGTATTGGTAGCACTGTTGAGTGTATGGAGGAGCATGCAGAAACATGACCAAAAGAGCAGAAGCCCGAAAGCACAACACTATACAACTTATGCTGGTTTTTTTGGAAGCAGCAGTTATATGCCTTCAGATCTGATTATTAAGGTTGGGTTGGACTCAAGTTGCACAAGAAACCAAAAAAACTCCCACTTTCACATGTCAAAGAAGTTTGGATCCAGTTCTGAATTTTGCAGCCAAGGCCCATAAAAAGACAAAAATAAATAAAGTCCTTAGTTCTGAACATCCCAGCAAGCTTCCAGGAAACAAATCCAGATGTGGACCCAAACTTTGCAGCTCAAGTCCATTTCCAAATTATTCATGAATGAGACCCTCAAAAACTAAATCACAGGTTGTGTGCGTTTTGGAAGATTCTAAATAAACTGTATACCATATCTTTGGACCTACTTTTAATGTTATATAGGTTTAGAAACAGCTGAATTCATTTATGTTACAGTTTTGATTCAACTTGAAAAATAAGAACCACACATACACACACACACACACAAACAAACATCACCTCCTCGCTTCCCCCAACCTCCTGACCACCTGAGGTACGGTACAATCTGCACTGGAACAGCTCGGTTGTTACTCCCAAGAGTGAGAGGTAGAATCCAAACTCTGCCTTTTGAGGTTTGGGGTTTTTTGGTTTATTTATTTTTTTTTAAAAACCTATTTATTATACAGATCTGATCCCAGTTTGTGATATTAGATGAATCCCTGAGCATAGAGCAGGCCTAAGTTGCCCACCCCAGGCTACTCCCCAGAAGTGCTGTGAATTAAAAATACTCAGTGGGGCACAGCTTCCTTCCCTTTGCTCCTAATGCATCTTCCAGCAAAAGTAGATGATCTTGCTCCTGTACATCCACTCCCAAGGCTGAGGTAGCCTGTGCAAAGGATGAAATATCAAAAAAGGACTTTCTTCACTATAGTGCAAGTCATGCTTCACAGTTGTCATTTTAAAAAGGGAAAAGGGAGGGGTCACCTACCCTGCTTTCCACTTAGTGGAGTGACACCAGTCTGAACCTCCTCTTACAATCCTGGACCCCAATCTGGAGGAGAAAGGAAGATAACAGAGGGACATGGAGTCTGCAGGACTCCTCTGTGCACCTGCTCTCAGTATCACTTCCATCCTCTTTAACAACCTTCTCATCTTTCAGTTAAGGAAGAGACAGCTATAGTTGCAGCCTTAATTGAGAGACCCTAACCTAGGTTCAATTTGGGGAAGGTTGTTGGAAAAGCCCTTGGGAAATAAGAGAGATGTCTAGGTGATAGCATTCAAAAAACTGGGGGAGTTGGGCCTTCCCTGTAAAATCAAAAGCATTTTGAATACCTCGGGTGCTTTTCATCAGTCACTATCTAGTCTAAATTTAGGAGCCATATTTTCAAGCTTTGCTCCATACTAAATGTACTATAAGAACAAAGATTTTCTTACTCACATGCTTCCAAGAGCTGAAGCATAATGAAAAATAAATGCAAGATGTGTGATAAAAATAATTACGAGTTCAGCAACACTGAAAGATGCTTATGGGATAGAAATTTTGCTCCATGACAGGAAAGAAAAACTAGAAATTTATAAGGAATGTTTGAGCAGAAAAATGTTTGGGCAGAAAGCAGTGGGTGAGATACAGGAAAAAAGTGATACTTCAAGGGTTTAGGGGAGTTAATGATAAGTACATCCACATAAGTGAGAATGTGTGGTATGTGGCACTAGTCTCCTTCTGCTAGCACAGTTAGCTCACTTGTCACTGTTGAGACCAATTTTTCCCCTCATGATCTCTCTTAAACATGGATTGTCGACCCAGCAAGTTAAAAAAAAAATCTCTGGAGTTTAAAACGCATTGTAATTTGTTACAAGATAGCAAGGAATTATTCTGTGTGGATCTGTAAAATTTATTTTAAAAGAAAGTGAAAGTAGAAAAAACTTCTGTGCTTGTTAGTCATACAGCTAACAACTACAAACAGATTCTTTGGTGAAGTGGTTTTTACAATATCTTCCATAGAAAGAACATTTGTTCACACCAAGTTTTGGCCTTAAACTTATTTTACTGTACAAAATATTCTGACATTTTGGAAATAGGAGTCAAGTTTGAAATACTTCCAAGTCTAGTGGTACGAATAAACCTACCATATAACACTGAAGCCAAAGTAAGTTGTGCTTATTTCCCCAAGAACAAACAAGATGGTACAGAGGGAAGGTGGGGAAGGGAAGCCCAGTATGTTTTACTAGTTTGTCTACAGAATTAACCTTTGTTTTCTTTCCCCAGTATCTGCTATCATCATATAGTATGTTAGCCTGTCTCATAAATAACAGAGATTAAAGTTAACACCTCTGCTTTCTTAGTCTTTTCATTATGGCTAGGGACAGACATTACACACAAGCTGGTTTAAGTGACCAGAAACTGGTTTAAACCTGTAACAGAACAGACATTCAGTGCACATAAACCAGTTTCAAAATGGCTGAAACTGGTTTGAGATAAACCTGGTTGAATATAGTATCAGAGACTATCCGAGCAGGGTACGGGGTCCAGGGCAAATCAACCCGTGCAGGGCCCTGCCCATGGATGCTTAGAGCAAGTGACGGAATAAGCCCCCTCCTGCCCCCTCTGCCAAATGCTGGAGGGAGTGGGAATAACCCCCATCCCCATTTCCCACCGAGGGGCTCTGCCAGCAAGTGTCTGGCTGTACCCCTGCCTGGCCACTACAGTGATGAGAGGGCAGGGCCCTTGACAGGGGCAGCAGCCCCTGTCATAGCATAGTGGAGTGTGAGCCCCTTCCTGGCAGGGGGGCCCTGCTGTGGGTCAGGCAGAGCTGCAGCGGACTGTGCATGGCAGTAGTGGGGCTTGGAGGGGGCCAGAGCCCACCAGGAAGGGGCTCACACTTGGGGAAACTGTGATGGGGCCATGGCCCCTATCATGGTTGCTCCCCCCATGCCGTTCCAGCAGCTGGCTGAGAACAAGGGTGGGACCAGACACCACCTGGCAGGGCCCCTTAGGCCGGGGGCAGGGAGCTGGGTTATTCCCCCTCCCTCCAATATCTGCTAGAGGGGACAAGATTGGGCTTATTCCATCACTTGCCCCAAGCAGGGAGCAAGTGGCGGCAGATGGGGTGGGCAGACCCAGCTGGCATCCCCCCAGAGCAGTGGGAGTGCAGGTGGGAAAATAACCCCCCTCCCTACCCCTTCTGCCTCAGGGACCATGCCAGCCCACCACTGCAGCAGCATTGGGGGAAGCACCTGGTTGGCTGATCTCCTCTGGTGGGCTTTAAATTAGGCACGTCAGGGGAGGGGGAGGAACTTGCTCTCCTGCTAGCTAACACAAACCCAGACATAGTGGGGCTCACTGAAATTTGGTGAGATCCAGTGCATGACTGGGTGGTAAACATCAAGGGCTATAGGCTGTATAGGCAGGATAGAACAGGGAAAAAAGGTGGGGGTGTGGCGATCTACATCAAAGAGCAATACACTTCCTCTGCAAACAGCACTGTGTCTGAGGTAGGGCAAACGGACGTGCTCCGAGTCAGAATACAAGGGGGTCAGAGGGAAAGGGACCCAATGGTGGGGGTCTGTTACAGGCCACCTAACTAGGGAGAAGAGCTGGACTGAGAATTCTCAGGTCAGCTTGTGGAGGCAGTTAAGTCAAGGGACGTGGTCATCATGGGTGACCTAAATTACCTGGACATCTGCTGGGAAGAGCAGTTAGCCAGGTCTGACTGCTCACATAGGTTCCTAGCCAAGTTACAGGACCTCCACCTAACCCAGGGGGTGCACAGTCCTATCAGGGGAAATGCCTTGTTGGACCTGGACTGGGCCACAGGCGACAAGCTGGTGAGGGGACTGCAGGTGCTTGACCACCTGGGTGATAGCGACCATCACCTACTGGAATTCACCATCCAGTGCAGGGTGTCAAAGGCCTGCAGCAAGGTAGCAACCCTGGACTTCAGGAGGGCAGATTTCAATGAGGTAAGGAGATTAGTCAGGGAGACACTGAGGTCCTGGAGGACAGGGGAGTTGGGAGTCCAAGAAGAGTGGTCATTCCTTAATGAGATGATCCTCCAAGCCCAAAGCATGACAATCCCAATGCAGATCAAAGGGTCAAGACTGCTCAAAAACCCCCATGGCTCACCAAAAGCATCCACAAACACCTCAAAGCCAAAAAGAAGGCGTACACCCAATGGAAGGGAGGGGCGGTCACCGAGGAGGATTATATGTCCTTGGCTCAAGATTGTAGAGGGACTATTAGGAAGGCTAAGGCAGAGATGGAACTGGGACTAGCGACCCGGATCAAAGATAATGAGAAGTCCTCTTTAAAATACATAGCGGGTAAAAAGAAGGTACCAAATAATGTGCGGCCTCTGCAGGACATGCTTGGTAATCTGGTGGTAGCACCAGATGACAAAGCTCTTCTCTTTAATAGATTCTTTACTTCCATTTTTCTGAACAGGGACAGGGACATCTCCCACACCGGGATTCTGGACAGACCCAAAAGAGGCACAGCTAGGCCCAGGATCAGTGAGGACCTCGTCGGGGAAATTCTGGTGGGACTAGACATGTTCAAATCAGCACATCCTGATGATCTCTACCTCAGAGTGCTTAAAGAACTGGCAGAGGTCGTTGCAGGACCCCCAGCACAGTTTTACAAGCACTCGTGGTGCTCTGGTGAGGTGCCTGACGACTGGAAAAGGGCCAATGTGCTCCCCATTTTCAAAAAAGGGAGGAAAGAGGACCCAGGAAACTATAGGCTCATTAGTCTTACCTCGGTCCTGGGGAAGCTCTTTGAGAAAGTTATCCAGAAGCACATCTGCAAGGGGCCAGCAGGGTAGTTTATGCTTAAAGGCAATCAACATTGGTTCATTAGAGGCAGGTCCTGTCAGACCAACCTGGTAGCCTTCTATGACCAGGTCACAAAAGCCTTGGACACAAGTGTCATGGTGGACGCCATCTTCCTGGATTTTAGGAAAGCCTTCAACACTGTCTGTCACACTATCCTCGTTAAAAAAAATTAGGTGTCTGTGGTGTCAATGCCTACACAGTCAGATGGGTCACAAATTGGCTGGAGGGCTGCACCCAGAGAGTGGTTGTGGATGGGTCATTTTCAACCTGGAGAGATGTGGACAGTGGGGTTCCCCAGGGCTTGGTCCTCAGGCCTGCACTGTTCAATATCTTCAACAGCAATTTGGACGAGTGGGTGAAAAGCACCTTGTTCAAGTTTGCAGATGACACTAAGATGTGGGGAGAAGTGAGCATGCTAGAAGAGAGGGACAGGCTACAACTAGATCTTGACAGGTTACAGAGGTGGGCAGATGAGAATAGGATGGGATTCAACACTGGCAAGTGCAAGATGATGCACCTGGGGAGGAAGTACCAGCAGCGTACCTACAGACTGGGGAACTCCCTTCTCATCAGCACAGAAGCAGAGAAGGATCTTGGAATCATTATTGATTCCAAGATGAACATGGACCACCAATGCCAGGACGTGGTCAGGAAGGCTAACTGCACTTCATCATGCATCCATAGATGCATCATGAGCAGGTCTAAGGAGGTTAACCCCCCCCCCCCCCGCAACATTGGTCAGGCCACAACTGGAGTACTGCATCC
Source organism: Crocodylus porosus (assembly GCF_001723895.1). Classification (NCBI taxonomy): domain Eukaryota; kingdom Metazoa; phylum Chordata; order Crocodylia; family Crocodylidae; genus Crocodylus; species Crocodylus porosus. The sequence goes on from NW_017728943.1 coordinate 57,275,069, forward strand.
AGTTCTGGGTGCCACACTTCAGGAGGGATGTGAACAGCATCAAGAGAGTCCAGAGGAGGGCCACTTGCGTGATCAGGCCCTACGAGGAGAAACTACGGGACCTGAACCTGTTCAGCCTCCCTAAGAGAAGGCTGAGAGGGGATCTGGTGGCCACCTATAAACTGGCCAAGGGGGACCAGCAGGCAATGGGAGAGTCCCTGTTCCCCCGAGCCCTACCAGGGGTAACAAGGAACGATGGCCATATGTTGACCGAGAGTAGATTCAGGCTAGATATCAGAAGGCACTACTTCACAGTCAGGGTGGCTAAGAGCTAGAATAAACTTCTAAGGAAAGTGGTGCTTCCCCTACCCTGGAAGTCTTTAAAAGAAGGCTAGACAGCCACCTAGCTAGGGTCATTTGACCCCCTGCATCCTTTCCTGCCCATGGCAGGGGGTCAGACTAGATGATCTGCTTAGGTCCCTTCCAACCCTACCAACTATGAAACTATGACAGGGCTCAGGTCCCTACTGGTGAAGCAGAGAGGGGAGAATTAAACCCCTCTCTGGCCAGTTCAGCCCAGATTACTGCCCAGGCTGGCCACGCCTCCCCCCAGTACAACTTCCTTGCAGCTGAGGGGATGCTCTAGCTCCGCCCAGCTCTCAACTTGAGCAATGGCAGGCACATGCCTGCATTTCCTCAGTCCAGAGAGAATGTTTGTGCTGTTACAAAGTCGATTCAAACTAGGCAGGTCAGACTACCCTGCAAAGATTGAATCAATTCAGGCTCTGACTTTTTGAACGTCTGTCCCTAGCCCATAATCAATAGACCAGAGTCTCAGTTGGTGTAAGTTGTGGTAGCTACACCAAAGTGAACCCACTGGAATTTCACCAATTTACACCTAGTGAGAAACTAAGCTATTTATGGGATGCAAGATCTAAACTTCGAGGCCAGATTAGTCGAAACAATACAGTCATATCTCACCCAATCACATGTGTATGTACATGCATACACATTTTTTACTAGGATTGTAGACTAGTTCGAAATCTGGTGTGTTTAATTTCTGTAGGAAATATCTGACCTGACTTTCCAAGAAACTCTGCAGTTCTCGTTTCCTCTCAGATGGTTACTAGGGGTGTGCAAAGTGGGCCCTATTCAATTTGGATTTGGCCTGCATCAGGGACAGTAATTTGATTTGTTGATTCTGATCACTGCCCCGATTCGATTTGGCTGAATCCGAAGATTTGATGCCAATTTGGAGAATCAATTCAGACATAGATACAGCTTTTAAATGTTTTTTTCTACATATCTTGAGGTAACAGCAAGGCTTGTGAACACTGCGATGCTGGGGCAGAGGGAGAGTCCCACAGGAATGCATGGGGTCCCCCCATGTGCTTAGCGGCCAACCCAGAAGTGGACTGGGCACCCTCCTGGAGCCCCTCCAGCTTGGTAAGTGGCCATGGGGGGACCCCAGGTGTCCTCCCAGACCCAGGAGGCACCAGTTGCCAAGCCAGAAGAGCACAGGGAGGGCCTCCAGTGCACTCCACGGCAAACCTGGAAGTGCACCGGAAGTGCTTCTGGTCCACTTCCAGGTCTATTGCTGAGCACCCTGGAGAGCCCCCCACGCTTCTGTGGGATACTCCATGTGTTCCAGCACTGCAGCATTCACGAGCCCCTGCTACCTAGAGGTATGTAGAAAAAACATTTAAAGCTGTCTCTATGTCTGAATCACCAAATGTTTCTGAATCTCTCCAAATTGATTTGGAGGGTTCCGATTTGATTCGGAGGGATTAAAGGTCCTCCGATTCAATATGGAGATCCATCCACCCAAAAATCAGGCCAAAACTTCACTGAATCAAATCAGGGACCAAAGCTTTGCACAGCCCTAATGGTTACTATTTTAATTAGTAGGGCAAGGCACAAGAACAGCACCCTTAACTCATTTCCTCAAAGAATGACTGGATGCTGAAAAATTATTTTCATCTGAAATGACATTAACTTCCTCTATATAGAATGCGAGTAACTGGACTTTAATAAGCTGAAGAGAATGAATTTTCCCTCTCCATATTTGCAACCAGAAATCAGAGTATGCAGCTCTGAAACAGACACAGAGAACAAAATGCAAGACAAGAGCTGAAACTACATGGGAGGAAAGATTTTCATGGGCAGTATCTTTTACTGGACATATTGCATGTTATGTCTTTACCTGTAGAGGGGGGATACAAAAGTATGTTGCCACCACAGAAGCAGTTGACCATGCAATGCAATTGACACAGCAGGAACTGGCACTGCCCTACATGTTGCAGCTGCCCCTCTGCTCAACATACATGTTATCTGTGCTTACCACAAGTGGGCTTGCAAAACTGAAGGTTGTTTAAAGGCTGATCTAATTTCTTGTGGAACTTAGAAAATTTCCATGGCTTGAGACACTCTTGGCATCAAGCTAAACTGTGAGCACCTTTAACCAACTAAGATAAGGGTACCACTTTTACTTGAGCTTACTCTAATTGCAGCTCAAGCTGGTTATGAGAAACACAAACAAACAAGAAAAAACCCCCAAATTCATCCTTAGCAATACAGCAGAGCCGTTGTGCGTCACAGTGGGTGTAAAACTTCTCATTCCCAGTTTAATAACCTAGCAGAGAAGGCAGGGATATGCATGTGGAGGGCACACAACTGCAGACTTTGCTATTTCTCTGTAGCCTTATTAAGATGGTTTAATGAAGAAATTTTCTTAAGTGAAAGCTAAAGTTGCTACTATCTGGAATGGGAAATCTACGCACTCCGGTTTCTCAAGTTATATAGACCTGTCAGAAGCAAAACTGTCCTGTAAGCTTCAGAGTTAACACTGCCGAAAGAATGTTATTTTTAAAGTCAGCATAGCTACTGATAGTTTTTAAGAGACCTGTTCAACTACTGTAGTATTGTGGGCAGTGCTTCCTGTGTTTCCCTTCCTTCATCCTGACCTTAGATAATGTGAATAAAATCTCATACTAAACAGATAAAGCCATAGTTTACAAGTAATGCATCTGTAACTGCATGTAATGCAGTTCTTGGAGTATTATGAGAACAGAACCATTATGGAGGAATTCAGAAACTTGCCTTAGTCAAATTTTTTTCTTTGTGGGGAGGGAGGAAGGTATAGGGGAAGGACTTACTGTAGGGAATATTAGCTGACTTCGATTGTTAGGCTGTTGTTAGGTATACATTTTTTCCAATCTTGAGTTATACAGCAGGATATCAAGGCTTTTTTTTTGATTTTTTTTTTTTGGCAACAGCAACATTTGATCTTCCTTACACATGACACTGCATTGCAGAATCTGACATGAGAGTTGCTTGGAAAGTTCCTATAGGTTTGCAGACTTTCACTGATAAACTTTCAATTCACTGTGCATGAAGGAGGAAACAAGTCAGCAACCATAACATTGCTCAGACGAAAGAACAATGTATGACAGAGTCACATGCCGAAGAGAACTGCTGTCTGAGACTATCACCCAGTTCTCAACCTTGGGGTCATGACCCCATTTGGGGTTGCCATGATAAAAAACGGGGTCAAAGATACTTGACAGTGTCAGCCAGTTACGATGATAAGTATGCTTCCCGTTTATAAAAATGCAGCTTGCACATGACAATTATTTGTCCACATACAACAGCTGAAGCTCTGACACAAAGCTCTTTTACGTCAGCTTTCTGTAATGTACAAAAAAAAAAAAATCAGTATGTTAAAGCTGGCTAAAAAAGGTTTTACATGACAGAGAAATCTAACGCGGATGCTCTTCTCCAAAAAGTGTCTACTTTGAGTTCTAGCAGCAAAACTAATGACAAGGATGAGAACAAGAAACAAAAGGAGAAGACAAAAACAGAAATTTAATGAATCCTTTCTTGTTGATCTTGCCTGCATCAGTTTGGGGTCACAAAAAAATTCCAATGTTTAAATGGGGTCATGCTGAGGAAAAGGTTGGGAAGCCCTGGTCTAAGACCTCTGAGACAACATCAACATGCACATTATAGAATAAAGACAAAAAGTCTCTGTGCAGAGAAAGAAAAGGGCTGACCCCTTTTGAGAGAAATGTACAATGTTTTGAAAAAAATATGGAGAATGAAGCAAAAATGTAGCACTTGCACTGGAAGCTGACACTTCTAGGTTTTGGTTACCCGTATGCAAAAGAAGTTCTGGAAAACATGTTAAAAAGACACTGGAAACTACTGAGGAGTAAGGACACCGTCCTCCTGATTTACAAAACACCTAGAGTAAGGGGCTTAAAGCATAGATCCCAGCATGGAATAGGATCATCCTCTCCCTCTTAGCCTTGACATCTGAATAGTCGCGCTCCTTTCCAAGCTGCAAAAGGAGCCTGGAAAGGAGTGATGAAAGCAAATGGTCACAAAATGGCTGTGCCTAACACAAGCTTGTCCTACATAATTCAACTACATTGTACATAGTATTTACCTCTAAGAGCATAATAAATTTAGGGATTTAAAACCAGGGGGCTTTGGGATTTGCCTATAATGAAGTGTAAGAGCTTAAAAAGAAAAGAAGCAAATCAAAAAGGCATGAAAACAAAACAAAAAGAACGGAGGCAAGTTTTGACTAAGATTTTACAGAACCTTTTCAGCTGACACTGGATATGAAGCGATTTAGCTTGAAGGTATATTCTGCAGACAAAGGGATGAAAAAAAAAATCACTAAGCAGCCTTCCTAATGCAGCCTTCATAATGACCTTTTACTTAATATGACCACCTTCAAGTTCTTCTATGAGGTAGTAAATAAATATTCACTCAAGTCTACAGATAAAGAAAAAGTAAGACCAAAAGGTGAAATTCCTCTCCTAAAACCAGATGGAGGAAGGTAGGGTTTGACCTTATACACTCAGGATGAAGGCACCCTTCAGAAGGGTTCACTATCTAATCAAGACCTGTTTTGTACTCTAAACTCCAAATCATCACAACATTGGATAAAGAACCCTGCCAGTTTGGTAATAATTTAGCAAGACCTGAATTATACACACACACACTTGAGTAAGAGTGATATCTATTTTAAATTTGACCTTAAAGCTCAAAACTGAGTACTGAAATCTTGGCTCGGTGTGCCAGACTCACTGCTGCAAAGCAGGGGCACCCAGGCCTTGGCCTGAGCCCAGACCTATAATGCTGGCTAGCCTTCTACTAAAGATTTGACAGCAAAACAGTTCTGTTCCTCTGAAAAAGCAAAGACTGAAAATGATGGCAGGCTATGGAAGGAGAGTATAGAAGTGACAAGTCTGACACCTCCCCTCCCTTCATGCCACTACCTTTCATTCTAAGCAGACTGCTAGATCCACCATCTACAGCCAATTCTACATAACTGCTGAATCCGCTCGGACCCCGCCAGCCAGGAGGAACGCCTTAAGGATCTAGGCAGCCCCCATAGTGAAGGAGTTGGGTAGGGCTGGGGCTGCTGCCCAGCCTTGTTAGCATACAGGGCTTGGGACCCAGGGCTGGAGCATGCAGCCATAAATTCTGGCTGGGGCGTGAGATGGAACCACAGGCAGCTCATCTGGGGATCAGAGTGGGGATGGCTCTCTGCTGCTTCATGCAGTCCTGGGGGGACTGGGGGGGAGCACATGCCCCCCAGATTTGTGCGTGGGGTGGGGGCAGGCTGCCTGATGTGGGCTCCCTACCTGCTGCCCTCCTTTCAGGGCCTCTGCAGCTCAGTGGGTAGGAGCTGGTACAGCAGGGTAGAGCAGGCAGGAGAAGTTCAGTGGTGCTACCACAAGCCCCATGCTTGCCTGGCAGGGCACCCTCTGCCAGCCTGAAAGCAGCAGGGGTGGCAGTACAGAGTTGTACCTCTCACCGCTGCTGGGTGGGCAGGGGAAGCCTTGCTATGGCAGAGCGGGGCTCCTGGTGGGAGCAATGAGCTTCCCCACCCTGCTCTGTCTTGCCATGCTGGGTCTCACCCGCTGGGCTGTAGAAACCCCAGGGGGAGCGCAGCAGGGCAAGGAGTCCCAAGCCCACAGTGGGCAGCCCATACCCACCTCTCCAAGGGGCTGCACTCTGGCATTGAAGCCTGTGGGGGAGGGGGAGTCATGCTCCATGCTCTGCTCCGCTGCAGCAGCTGCTGGCTCCCACAAGTGGCAGCTGGGGCTCTGGGGGCAGGGGGCTGTGGAACCAGGTCCCTGGCCCTGTAGCCCTGGCACCTGCCTCTGGAAGGGCTGGGGAACCAGGGGGCTGTGGGTGAGGAGTGAAGGGTGCTGGCATGGGCAAAGGACCAGCATATTAGGACTGCTCAGGACCACAAGGGGGGAGGGGAGGAGGGTAGACAGCTGCAGCTGGACCTGTGTCCTGGTGAGCAAAGGGAGTTCTGATTTTCTGTGATAAAAACCCAAAATCAAATGCCAAAATTTATAGGTATTTAGAATTGATTTTATTACAGTGATTCAGGCACTGGTCAGCTTCTAAATTGCTTTAGAATTGTAACTGTATCAACAAAATATTGTGTTCAACTGATGCCTAGATATATAGTGGTGCTTCAGTTTAATAAGGGAAAAGCATGGATTTGAGGGTTTTTACTCAGAGAATTTACTTTTTTTTCCGTCTTTTAAATCAGACAATTTGCAATTTTTGAACATAGGAAAGTGGAATCCTTGGTCATCAGGCCTGCAATGGACACAAATGCCTGCTGCGTCCCCAGATTGAATGCAGACGACATCATTGGACAACACTCAAGGTTCATTCACTTGCAACTCCACTAACTATCACCCACTGGGTGCCCTTCTGCTGTCTACATTAGACAGGCAGGGCAACCACTATATGTAAGAAGGAAAGTACCAGCTGCAGAAAAATACAAAAGCCTGTGGCAAAACACTTCATCCTCCCTGGGCACTCCATCGCTGAAGTCAGCAAGAAAAATTTTTAAAACCAGTTTGAATGGGAAACTGGAACAAGAAATCATCCATGAATTGGAATGTGTTAAGTATGGTTCAAACAGGGACTCTGAATTCTTATCTCATTACCTGGATTTACTTTTGTGATCCTCCCTTTATTCCTATGGGTTTACTATTTGTTTGCTTCACTTTCCTAGCACTGCCCTGCCTCCCCTCACTCACCCTTCCCTTGCCTTTTGTATTTTAATTTTTCTCTCCTTCTACTCTGCTTTCTGCACATCCTTTCACAGCATTTGATGAAGTGAACTTTGGTTCACAAAAACTTATGCTTTATACATTTAGGTAACCTATAAAGGTGCATATGGTGGTGACACGTAGAGGGTGCATGGGGGTGACAGGCAGTGCTCCCCGCTTAGGCAACAGGCAGGGGGGCAGGTGGGAGCACTGGTGCCTCCCTATGAGTGCCAGCTGAGGAGTGGGGGTGCCAGGTGAAGTGATGGTGGCAATTCTGGAAGCACCACTAGCACTTCCAAGAGCACCGCTCATGCTTCCCTGTCAGCGTGATTGGCTGTGGGGGGACCCCTCACCTCCCAATCAGCAAGGTTGGCCATGAGGGGACTGCCCCCCTGGTTACTGACTGGCAGCTGGGGGGGCTGTGTCTGTGGGGAGCGAGCTGGCTCCCAGGCAGCTCGTCTGGCTGCTGGGGGGGGCGGGGGGGGCACATGCTCCCTGACTCACGTAGCACCAGTTGCCCATCGGTGCATACCTACCCTGCCTTCTGACCTCTCCTCTTCACCTAAGGATCTGTTCCTTCCATTTATTTGTCCTCTACATTTACAGAGTAGGAATGGTGTTGGACTCATACCTTCCATTGCAAAATCTTGCAACAGCACTGACTGACCTGGAACACATTTTTCCTTCATTTAAATAGGAGAGATCAACTGTGACCTTGAGTTGGCAGGCTAGCTACTATACTTTGCCATGTCAGCCTGCATGACTGCAATCCACTGTACACGGGCCTGTGAATTTGGTCAACTTGGAGGCAGCATGTAGCAGCTCACCTATTAAATGGTTGTACTTGATGACATCACTGCTGCTCTTTGATCTATGTTAATTGCCTGTTGATTTTCCATTTGAATTTGAGGGGTGGTTTGACCCATCAAGCTCTGAAAAGTTTGTGAGCACCTTTTTTTGCGATACTGCCACTTTTCTAATGGTTTATTGCCACAACTGACAATTGGAAATATGTTGTAAAGAAGCAGCAGACCCTGTTTTCTGGTGTGTAATGAAGTTCAAGATTATGCTATAAATATTACTGTTCCTTGCACAAATGTTACTTTGGTAGCTACAGGTAACTTAGTTATGAATATAAAGGCAGTCTATTTGTAAAAATATCTTCCATTTAGCACATTAATTCTTCTGAACACATTTAAAAAACTGAATATATTCAGCACACTGCATCTCATAGATACATTTTGAAGAAGACTGCATTTCCATAGCAATATCTGCACAGATGGTTTAAGAGTGTAGGGTACCACAATTTAGTATACTACCCATTAAATCATATAATCCATTTCCTGCAGGTTTACAAGAATCAGTGTTGATGCAGCCAGGGAGATTTGATAGCAGAGGGTAGTTTAGCTTCTACTATTATCCCTTGTTTTCAAGAACTGACGGTAAAACAGTAGAGCGATTTTTTTTGTTTGTTTTTTGACAATGAATGTCTACTATATAGGGAGCTTGTCAGCTATTATTACCCAGAGTGATGCCAGATGATTAGGTTAGCTCTCATGTATAAGCACATGAAAATTCAAGTCAGATACCCATGATTAAGAAAAACAAATTTGTAAGCTGCAATTCAAAGTGGCCAACGCTTTCTCCAGCACAGTTTTGTATGGAAGTCATCAACAAGACTTGACATAAAAAGTTAAGAATTCATCCAGTGGGTTTGTTTGGGAAAGTAGATTAGGCTATGCATTGTTGTCAAACCCTGCTCTCTTCCTATACTCTCAGATAGCGAGCATCTTGGAAACAAACAGAAGAGCAATCTCTGACCAACATTAACGAGTGAAATTTTAGAAACCTATGGGGGCTCCTTATATGCTTTTTCTTGACTCACTTATGCAAGCATCAGGCAGGGACAACCTGGCCATTGTAAACAATTACTTACCCAAAACAAAATCCCAAACTGGAACATCTACAAAAGGTAAAGTCATGTGATGTCTGTACCCACATATCCAGGTGTAAGATTACACTTCAAATTTTGAAGACAGGAAAGAGGGAGCAAGAGAAGCAGCATCTGAGGGAGGCCACATACACAATAGCCCTAGGAAAAAATAACTGTGAAAAGGCAAGTAAGAGAAGCTAAAGATGGAGAGGTAGGAAGACTAAAGGACCCAATTTTATAACAGCACTCCAGGAAAAGGTAAAACTCCAGGAGGAAGCTTATACACTAAAGAAATAACAAAACATCTGAAGTCATAGGGCAAACAGAGTGAAGAGTACAGCACAATTGAAAATACCATGACAATAAAGAAGGGATTGGAAAAAAAATCTATTTATAAAGTTTTTCAGTTTATATAGTTTCATCTTTGTTCTCAAACCAATTGCAAAAAAATGTGGTCCCCTTCAATCAATTTATTATGTAATCATCCCACAGTCTTCATGTTTTAAATCAAGGCCTGTAGTTCCCTGGAGGAAGTTCATCAAGAGTACTAGAAATATGCATTTTCGTTAGAGCTGGACAGATTGCTCACATGCTACATTTTTGATCCCCAAATGGAGAGCAACTAAAAATCCATGTTGGCAAATATTCCTACCACTAAATTTATTGACAAGAACATTTATAGGAAATGTTTATAAACAGCTTCTGTAGAATCCTATTAAATGTTCATAAAACCCAATTGATTTAAGTTTCATAACAGAGGCCAGATGGTCAAGGTTTTCTTTCACAGAGTCATCACAGCTGTCACCAGTTAGGTGCTTTGCTCATCACAGCAGAGGCACTAAAGTCCAGCAGTCTGATCTACCAACCTTTATTATTATTGAACCAAATTCTGTAAACTTGTAATGCAGAGTCGCATTGTCTTGGTTAGGACCACCAATGGAGGATCATGTCTTAAACCAGTCATAAGAATCCTGACCATTAAGCAATCCCTAATGTTGAGGATTCCCACTGATGTCAAGGAAAAGGACCAGCTTCCACTGAGACTTTTTTCATTGAGTAAAGAACATACCCAGAAAAAAGTCTGACCCAAATGAGCAGAGACTAAACTATTCTGTTCCCCCCCTAGATGTGGTCCTTTCAGATGAGTAAATACTGTCATGGTAGTTAACTTATGACCTACCCCATGAGTCAGGAACTAATTGCCGCCTGTCTTAGACTTCATAACCATCACTTCATTCTGCACCTCCCAACATACACACCCCTCAGAGGTAAACACACTCTCAGTGATGTTATCAAGCTGGCAGCTCAACAACCAGTAGCACAGTAACAGGCATTGTTCAGCACTCCCTTGACCTTCCAGGAACAAGTATGTTAGCTAAACTCCTGTGACCTAAATTGTAAACATGCAAAGAAAAAAAAAGAGACAGATCCATTTTCAAAGCTGAACAATAATGCAGTACAAACTGTAAGTTACAAACAATTGTAAAAATATGCCGTTAAAGTAAACAGCTGCAGATACTTAGCGTTTTGATTCGTTGACATTATCCTGTGCCTGAAGTTGACAACTATGGAAAATTCCATTCTTCTCTCATCAGAGGTAGCCTTATCTAGCTATTTGGTTTTTCTCTTCTCCCGCACCTGTTTGATTGTGGCAGCTACAATCAGATAAAAATATGCATGATAAACAGCATTAGACATCGAGAAAGGGATTGCTGGGGCTCTGCATATAATTGAGGGTACTGACAGACATGACCTCCCCCCCACCAAAACAAAAAACAAATGTGCTTTAGTGGCAGCAGCAACACATTAGTTTGACATGGCTCTGCAGCATCTGTATAGATCAGGTGCTTCAGCAGGACTTTTTGGTGGGTTTATCCAAAGCTGATTCAAACACCTATATAGACCCTGGGCAAATTGGGTCCAGCTAACACAACACCCCTTCTGGGCATGTGCTGGGATTGGCGTGGGGGCATGCAAAGTTTAAAGTAAAACACTTTTTTTTAATTCTGTAAAAAAAACAAGATATTGTTTTTTTCTCAAAACTAATATAATAAAAGTAAATTGCCACTCTACTTCTAGATGAGCAAAATAATATAATGCAAATAAATCATCTCATTACCCAGTCTATCCCACAACAGAAAAGGAAGTTAATGCTATAGTAAAAATTTGTAAGATTGTCTCGGAAAGACTTTGCACCTTTAATTCTTCTACTGCTAAAAGTAAAATAGATGGGTTTGCTTGCCATTTATTCCAAAAGTTTAATTTAACTTGCCAAGGGAGACCAGCAGGCAATGGGAGAGTCCCTGTTCCCCCAAGCACTGCTGGCAGTAGCAAGGAATAACAGCCATCAGTTGACAGGCAGTAGATTCAGGGTAGATATCAGGAGGCACTACTTCACAGTCAGGGTGGCTAGGGTCTGGAACCAACTTCCAAGGGAAGTGGTGCTCGCTCCTACCCTGGGCTTCTTCAAAAGGAGGCTAGACAATCACCTAGCCAGGGTCATTTGACCCCAGCATTTTTTCATGCCCATGGCATGCTCAGGTCCCTTCTGACCCTACCAACTATGAAACTGATTGAGACTGACAAACAATAAAATGAAGCAGCTTAGGCTTTATTTAAATGCAGTCTGCATAAAGTCCTATACTTCTATTTCTCTGAATAGGTTTAATTATGGTATTTTGAAAGTGATTAAAAACAAAAACATGAAGAGTTTAGAAAGTGAGTAAGTTCTCAAAAGAAAGCTGTTAGACTTGTTTTATTGGTGGTAAAGGTAGTAATACTGCAACTATTTAAACAGAGGACCAGTCAAGGTATTTAAAAGAGATTAATTGTTAAACTCTGGATCAAAGTCATCCAAACTCTAATTCACGTGCATTTGGAAGAGTTACAACTGTGAATCTGTTCAATTCAGTCTTTGAATCTTTCTAGTTCTCAGTAATGTTATTAGGCAGCATAGGTGAAACCTTCAAATCTCATTTTTAGAAGTGACTTGGGGTAAAATTTTGAAATGCATCAGAAAGACTGATACGGCAAAGTATTCTTGATTTTCTTTTTCAAAACCTTACTCAAGTGACCCCAGCAAGAAAACAATACCTACCAGGGACTAGTTTCTACACTCAGTTGTTGCACTGTTTCTATAACTTTGGCAGTCAAATTCTGTAATGCAGTATGAAAAATGTGTTTGTACATACAAACTTTCTCTCTGAAGGAATAGATAAAAGATTTAGACAGTAGCTTATGCCTTAATACAAACATTCTGATCACTAGCTCAGCTTCAAAGGTAGCACTGAATAGTTACTCAGTGTAAAACACAAAACCAATATACCACTCTACTCACAGCAATACATGGGATTATAAACCAAATTCACAGTTCACGTAAAAAAGTTCAGCTCCACTAAAAGCTTTCTAGCTGAAAGTCTGGATATATAGGGTATGTTTACATAGCACAATGGAAAGATGCCCCAAGCTAACTCTGAACTAACTGGCTTGGGTATCAGAAGTAGCATGGTCACATTTAGAAAGGTGCTTCTGCCAGGCTAATTACCCAACAAGGGTAAATTAGCCCAGACGCTGTTTCAATACAGTACCTGTTCAATTTCCAATTCTTGAGCCAGCTCATTCAGCACTAGTTTGGACACCTCTTCAAAGTACTTCCTTGTGCTGTGAGAACATGACTACAGGCACTGAGGCAACTTTCTGGAGGATAAAATAGTTACCAGGAAGGTTGTTGGAGTTAGTGACTAGATTCGTTCATCTATCTGAAGAAAGTTAAAGGTACCCAGCAACTAAACTGCATCTGGCAGGAAGATACCTTAACCTGCAGCAGTTTGGAGAGCAGAAATTAGTAAGGGGGCTGGAGGAGCAGAAAGACCATGAATAATCTTTGTACCTGTATGCCCCCAGCACAATATGGAACAATTCTGTTCAACTAAACAGAGCATTGGACATTTGTGAAGGTTGCCTGGGAAGTTGTTGCTTTGGATCACTGACTCTGTGGTTAAAAACAAAAACAAACAAAAAACAGTCACTAAAAAGCCCTCTACGTGACCAACAGATGGTTCGTGCCCTTCTTGCCTCTGTACAGGTCAGGAAAGCAAGGCAGGCTTTGAACAGAACACCTTGAAGAGGTAAAGTACAAGGGATGGCTGAGTACCCTGGAATTTCAGGAACCGTATTCTGTGAGCCACAGTGACTGCTGGTGCTACTACTAGAGGACACTGAAATTCATGATTAAGCCCCCTAAAGTGCTAAGCAGTTCTTTGTATTGGTGATAAGTACTTGTATCACTGTGATTTAATAAAAACTAACTTAAAGACAATGTTTGACTTCATCTGTTTTTGTCATATGACCAGCAAGAAGGAGACTGATTGGGTTAGTCTGTATGGGAGTTTCTACTGTTTCTAATAAAGGCATCAGGTTTTTATAGAGCTTTAAGAGGAAATTGATCATTCTTTCAAATCATTGCCCTCAGACACCAGTATTATTTTTACCCTCACTCTATATACATGAATTGCAGAGTAATGAAATGTATCCTGTGAAGCGTTTGGAAATCATCTTTTTTAACAATGCAAAATGTATATATACACATTTGATAACTTGTTTTACTTTCTGGACAGTGAAGCAGCAGGTCAAAGCTCCTAGTGTCAACCATGAATACAAAAGACAGTCTTCCCCTCAGGTCCCACATAATAGGCTACACATTGGTACACGGACTTTCCTGGAATTGGTTTAAATAATTCTTTCCCTGAACCTGACAGAATATAGGATATTTGTGAAGGCTACCCGGGGATTCGTTGCTTCAGATTAGCCATGGGACACAGATTCTATACTGTAGATAAAGAAATAAGAAGAGTCTATTTAGTATATACAAACAGTGAAGAAGTGACTTAGACATGGACTTATAACAATGTCCCCTTATGTTAATTGCTCTCATTTAATAAAAAGAAAATAGAACAAGACAGAGTGAATGAGAACTGAGGCCAGAAAAATCCAGATTAGAAGTATAGGGCGGCTTTTGTTGGTTTTTTTTTTTAAAGCAGCAAGAGTTATTGGCCTTTAGAACAACTGCTGCATGGAGAATGTTCCATCTTAAAAAGTTTTAATTGTAGACTATCTTTAAAACCTGTGCGATGCTGGGGAAAGAAGTTGTGATGATGATGCAGAAGCTACTGCATAACGTTCTGAGTGAAATTATTTGGCTTTTTATACAGGCAGGCAGGTTTGATTAATCAGAACTGTTACATTGGCTTTTCCCATGACGTAGCTCCAAAAACTTTCAAAGAATTAGGAAAAAGTACCAACTTGATAATAAAACTGAGTCTGAATCAACATACGAGCTAAACAAAGAATGGTTACCGGTAACTGTATTTGTGCTCAACAAAGCTATATTCTCAAAACCATTACAAATTTACCTTGAATATAGAGTTACTAACTTGATGTTCTTTTCAATTTTGTAACTAGGTAGTTATAGTAATCTCCAGAGCATGTTCTTCAAGTCATTCTTCAGCAGCTGTTTTGTAGTATCCTTTCACTGAAGAATGTCTTAAGACTGAACAGCAAAGCAGAAGTTAAATCTAGTCTGATATATTAAAAAGATCTTAATTGCAGATAGATTTCTTCTCTGAAGTTTTTCAGCATATGTTTTACACAAGAAAACAGCTTCCATTTTATTGCCTTGTAGAGAGAAAAAACTCACAAAAACTTGTGTTAATGACTTCACAACTGCAATCAAGCTTCATTTCCTAACCCTTAATTGAAAAGAAACATTTTCTCACGGCTGCTTCTAAAAAAAGTTTTCTGATCTCTTTCATTCCATTTCTTGAAATTTGAGAAAGTTTCACCTTAGAAAGGAAGCAATAGCTCTTTTCACCTCATTTTTTGACCGAAAAAGTTCAGCTCTTCCTTCAGCCTATTACAAGATTGCACTCCTGTGTCACTTCTTCACTAGGTCCTCCAGAAAAAAAGTTATCCAACAGTATCCACATGGAATTGTATTGCTTAATATTTTTGGGGAAAAAAAAACAAACCTGAGAATTAATTCCGTGAAGGGTGAACTCCTAGGTTTTTTCCCCCTTCATATCAAGTCTTCCAGGTAACTTCTGTAACAGCATCCTATGCTTCTCTGGAGATGCCTGGTATCTTACAGGATAGAGCTCAAGCCCATCTTTGGCCATGTCCAGATGAGCACAGCCAAGTGGTATGCGGCATCGCACACTGCACATTTAAATCTTTGCCACACTGCAAGGTAGCAGTGCAGGGTTTTGTTTTTTTCTTTTTTAACCCCAGGAAATGCTGGAGTCAAAAAACCCACTCCAAAAAAAAAGCAAGCCATGCTCTGGCTGCTGGCCAGGCTCCGAGCAGCAGGATTGTCACTGCTGCAGCCCCAGGAGGCCCCCGGGACCCCACCTGGGGTAACCTGCTACATGTCAGAGGGCATGTGGCACAGGCATTAGCCAGGACAAGTAGTAGTGACAGTAGTGGCAGCACCCTCATGCAGGCACCCGGCTCGGATGGCATACTATATCATATCACAAGTTAATTAGTACCGCAGAAATGAAATGGTTTTAAACTAAATATTGTTTCAGTTTTAAACTCCTCCAAGGAGTTTTAGTTTGCTGCACCCCAAGTCATTTAAGGTGCATTACGCGGCCGAATTTGCTGGAGTGCCTGGAATCACTGCACAATAGGCCACCGACGCATATAGACACCAACACCATTAAAGTGGTGCAAAAAGCATTTAACCGACTTTGAAGTGTCATGCACTCATGCCCCTCATTTAGTCTACACACAGCTTAGACTCTCACCTTAAATTATTTCTTGCCATAGAGACTGTGAACATGTTGTGGTATCAGAAAAAAATACCTTGAAGATTAAGAAAATTTTAAATCACAACTGACTAATCCCTATATGCATTTTTTGGTTTTGTCAAAGTCAAAGCAAATACTCTAAGGGGAAAAGTTGTAAATACTTCAAGCACAGAAAGGATGGAACAAGACCCTTCAGTGACTGTCGCATAGTTGTAGGGGTAGCTTAGACAAGCACTTATATGGGATGGTTTGTTTAGGCACGATCTTGCTTTGAGGCTGTGGGGGGACAGAGGGAGTTAAACTACATGACCCCATGGAATCCCTTCCAGACCTACTTTTCTATGATTTTATTAAAGTAAAAATGTTTCATGTCATATCATATCAAAGTGTCATAAAATGAAGCATTTGACAATTATATTGACAGCCAGATGGCATACTATATCATATCACAAGTTAATTGGTACAGCAGAAATGAAATGGTTTTAAACTAAATATTGTTTCAGTTTTTTAAAAAAGAGAATTTAAACTCACATGCAATAGTCGCTTGAAAGAAAAACAGCAGATAGGTCAACATAGCTAGACAGTTGATGGTGCATTTTCAGATGGAACTAAAAGAATCATATTGAATAAGTTTTGTTTTGGGGAAAAAACTCAAAACCCTGCATATGATTTTTCATAAACTTTACTGGCTACACTTCAGATTTACAGTGGGCACAGCGACACATACATATTAATGTGATGCAATAAACCCTGGCACTTATCGCACCAGAGTTTATTGCTCCCAGGTGCCACGTCTACACATGTGCCTGGGACAACAGCATGTTGAGTGATTTCAGAGCAGCCCTGGCTGGCAGGGGGACCAGGGCAATCAGCCTGCCAGCCCAGAGCTGCTCTGATCTGACTCAACATGCTGCAGAGAAGCACCCTCATGCCCCAGCCAGCTGCATCAACATTTAGACATGTGCTTCTGTGGAATAAAAAAAAACCAAAACAAAACAAAAAAACAAAACTCTGCAGCAAGATGGTACTTATAAGTACTACCCTGCTATGGAGTTAGTTAGTTTACTCCAGCCTAATAGCCCTGCATGTGTAGACATCGAGACGTTTACTTCAGAGCTAATAAGCCTACTCCGCAGTAGATGTCTCACATAGATGTGCCTAGTGAAAACCAAATCTGCTGTCCATTTTTGCCTTTGTCATTTTGACCTTCTCTATTCAGACTAATTAAATAGTTTTATAGTCAAACTGAAGAAGCCAAATCAAATTCTATTAAATGGCAAAGCAATTATAGTTTTGTAAAACCATATTCATCATCATTTAGTTTGACACCTTGACTGAAAAACTTACCTTGAGAATGGGACTGAGGCCCAGGAAAAGTTATATTATTAACTTAATGATATTTTTTAGAAGCTGTGACCCAGTATCAGTGAGCTGACATGCTAGCCTGATTTATGACATTGCCTGCCATCTGCCTTTTATAAATCATTTCAGTCAGACTACAAACTTGGAATGGAAATGATGATGTGAGCTACAATTACTCAGCAAACATTTAAGGGAGGAACTCAGTTAAATTTATTGCCTCATGCTTTAGACATTCTTTAAGGGTCTGGGCCTTGTTTCTGAACCTTTGGCAAGCAAACAGGTAAGAACAAGTCCATCCGATTTTCTGGTGCAGTTCTTCATACAGATAAAAACTACTCTCTACTAACTCAGTTACTTATTACAGTAAGAATTTATAGTCAGCTGTAGACATATTTATCAAACACAGATACATACACGAAGGCACTCGAATTCACACCTAGGGAAGTAGTGAGCGCATAGTGTTTCCAGTTCTTCTGATGTTATCAGTCTTGTATTTGGAGGTTCTCTTGTAGCATCAGCTGATGGAAACAAGAGAGTGTGAGAGCATCCCCTGTAAAAAACATAGCATACATTTCTAGGCCTCAGTTATAGACAGAAGCCTGGTGCTCCCAGGAGGCAAACAGTAATTTAGTTTTGCTTTTTATTGTTTGTTGTGGTTACGTTTAACCTTCTGATCCACTCATGATCTTTTGGGACCCTACAATTTTTGGGCCTATGAAATAAATAATAGTGCACTTTATTTATTCATTTGCCCTTTTATACTACTATCATTAATCCCACTAATAGAAATGAACACAACTCTACACACAAATAAAGGTTTGCCAGAGTACATTCCATGGCAAGGTGTGGGCTTGGCTTATAAATTTGAAGACAGAGTCCTAAAAATATTAGGATAACTTATCTTTGACCTCCAGTTCCTCACTGCCTGGCTCACAAACCTTTGTTTTAGTTGGGCTAGTATCATGGAGTCCTCTCAGATCATTTAATGCAGTGCTGGTTCCTCATTTTTCAAAAACAAAACATTTAGTTGCAGCCCTGTGGTACAGTTGTCCTGGTTAGTGTTGAAATGGGGCAAAGGAGGACACTGAATGCAAGTATGTGCAATGTCTTCACACCTACAGAAAGCAACATCAAGCCATTTCATCTGTGACGTACAGATTCTATTTACAGCTTTTTTCCATAGGCCCTTGAAAAGGCCCAGTACTAAAGGGAGTCACTGTCTGACTTCAAGTCACCTCAAACGTATCCAGAGGGTATTGGCTTTAAGAAACAGAAAAAACAATTCAAAACGTATTATCTATAAAGAAAAAAAATATATCTGAAGCCAGGTGTACTATGCAATAAGAACAATCCATTCTATAGCTTAAAACATATTAGACTAGATATGTTAGCATGTTTGATAGCTTTCAGAAGCTTTGGTTTTAGGTATCCAACAGCTCTGGAAAGCCTAATTTTCAGTAGTGGTTGCTCAGGACTTCAGAAAGTTAGCTCAAGCAATATACTCCAAAAAAAAAAAAAATCACTAATCTCTTTATATTACTTTGGCTTTAGAATATACACTAATATATACATACTGAATGCAGCCAGAGGCCAAGATAACCGTTTTAATTTTGCTTACATGACTTCATACCATTTGATAGCAGTCTAGGGATATAAGGGTTTGTGGTAACAGCTTTTTACATTTTTTGAACTGGCATAGGAGCACTGGCTACGCTCACATAATCAAAACTCTAATTTAATGTTAGAGGTTAGATGAAGAAAGATTTCAAAGAGAGCCCTTGTATTTTATTACAACTCATTTTTCTGTAATAGTTAAGGTCACTCTCAGAGTGGCAAGTAATATCTCACACTTCAATTGTTTATGCAGTTGCTGGCATATTGACAACACCCCTGACATCTGGGAACTAATTTTCAAGAGGGGCTGGTGAAATAGGGCTATTCTGAGTTGTAAACCTAAGTCTAATGATGCCTTCCAGCTTTTGAGATTGCTATTGCAGGAAACAAATAGTTGTGTAGTTTTCCTTCTTTAAAAACAGCAGAGTTAGAGAATCTTACAGAGTAAACAAAAAAACCCAGAAAAAACAAAAATAAACTGCATCATTACCAATAGTTTCCCAAGCACAGCTTTTATTCACCAGCAAGATAAAAATACTGTAAAACTGTTCCAGAGAACAGTGTACACTAAATTTTAATAGGGGCCTAGAGAACAATGAAATAGAAGAACATTTTTTCCAGTAAAAACATGGAAATTCCCGGCCTTAAAAATACCCTTAAAAGACCACAAGCATTTCGGAAGTTCTTCAGAAAGTCAGTGATTTTTTTTCTGTCACAAATGAGAATTTACAGTTTATGCTCAGTCCTTTAAGGAGCATATGTTCTTCTATTATTTATTTAATGTAGAAACGATGCCCTATCAAGGCCGGGCCTTGCCCTGTCGTTTCTTATCTGTGTAGTGAACATGGAAGAGTTATGGCCTGTGCGTCACACAACATGGAACAAAACAGAGGTTTAGTTACTGGTGGGCATTGGCCCCCACCAGTTAGTATACAGGTCCACCCAAATCTGAGCCCGATTCAAATCATTAATAATACAAATGATTTTTTTGAAGGCAGATCTTTGTTCATTGGGCCACCCACATTTCTGTTCCTTCCTATGCCTCCGATACAAGGGTACTGCACAGATCTGGTTATGAATGTTTGTTTCAGATTTAGGACCTGATTCCGTCTTTATGTGCTTAAAAAAAAAAAAAAAAAGTTTTGCTTACAAAAGCTGTCAGACTCAAGACAGATAAAGGCAATGAGGGATGCTCATAAAGAGTAGGTCCTTCATTTTTTCCAGCTAAGCTCAGGAGTGTTCGAATACAGCAGCATAGTATAGCTCTGTGGTCTAAAGAATGATTTTCTCTGGCTACCTGCAACCTTCACTGGACCATGCAGGGAGCACCACAGTGTGGCTGGTCTATATTCAGTCTCTATACAGCACTTAAGTAGCATCAAGGAGTAATGTGCTGGCCTTCTGCTTCATAAGCAAACTGGCCATACAGTATGGACTTTGTGTATAGATTCAATACCCAAGACCAAGTCTATCAATCATGTTGTACACATGAGGAAAGTTTAAAACAAACTAATATTTTATATGCTAGGGAAGAGATTCTTCTTTCTTGGGTAGCCTTCAGAAAGGCAATAAGACTGTCCCACTGGTACTACGGATCCCCATGGTTCTAGGAGACGAGCACATTCACATTATAAATAACAGAGTTGGGGTCTCTGCATCTCTTCTCTTCACTCCACTCATGATTTTGGGTATAACTGGCATACAACTGTTGAAGCCTCTTCTATCCCCTTCCCCACCTGGGATGAGAGGTGTTCTGTGAGGAAGAAAATGCAGAACAGACCCTCCTTAGGCATATCCTCCAGTGATATAAGAAGAGACCCCTCCAACTACTCAAGGTTATGCCAGAGCCAGCCAACAAATGCACGTTAACTTAAGCCTTACACATACCAGGCAAGTGTCTAACTTCCAGACTACAGACTAAGGGTGGAGTGTGCTCTCATTCTTTCTACTGTAACCAACTGTTTGAGTTGCATAGCATGCACACAAATGATGAGCAGATAACATGATAGGAAGTGGATAGCAAATCATGATTTTAAGTTTCATTAAGGCTCTGCATCAGTGATATGTCAACCTCTTTCAGTTCTTCCATTTGTTAAATATCTCTATAGGTACTCATTTAAGTGGTATAGCAAAGAATTCTAGGACTGAACAGGTATGAAACAGCTATTATTTTGTAGCATCTCCAAGTGTGTCAAGTGTTTCACCAAGCCATGTTTAGAACAGAGGCTGATAGTATATGGCCTGTAAGTGGAATCACTGTTTTAAGGCCACAGGGCTTTGTCTGTGCCTATGCCCATGCCCAAGCTATGCAGCAAGGAGCTGTACCCATACCACTGCCACTTCTTCCTCCACAAGGCTGTAGTGTGAGTACCATTTTGGGCTGAGGCAAGGCAGTGAAAAGAAGTGAGATCAGCATGGGAAAAGCTTTTGACTCCCTGGTCCTACCAAGCTCCCTTATGGGTAGAAGCTGTGCTTGCACAGCTGTCAAGGAGTGGGGTATGGGGGCTGGGAAAAGCAGTGGCAGTGCCAGCACAATTTGCAGCTCCCAGCTAGAGTGGATCTGTGCCACAGCCAAGGAACTGGAAACTGATTCCACACTTACAGCTTGGCCCAAATTCAGCTCCTCTACAGCTGTGGAGGAGCAGGGGAGAGGGGGAACTGGGAGAAGCAGCAGTAGTGGGAGCATTGCTCCTAGATGCATGGGTTTAGTGGGGGTGCAGAGAAAGACCCCACCACCCCCTGCTGATGTTCTGCCAAACCACCTGGCCCAGGCCAGACCAAAGCTAGGTTGTCTCAGCTTGGCTGAAAAAGGTTGCCAGGCTCTAAATTACGAGGCAAGAGTTTACAATCTTGAGGTCAAATTCTGTTCTCACTGATACTCCAGGCAACTCCATTGTCTTAAAAGTAGTTCACAAGCTGTATGACTGGAACAAATGGTAGAACCTGAATGTTTCATTTTAATAATGTGCATTCATGACAGGCATTACACTCGAAACCTCAGCATCTACAGGACAAGTAGAACAACACCAAGTTGACCTAGAAACCCCTGCCTGTAACCAGCCTTTTTTTTTTTTTTTTTAAAGAGTATTTAAGGTTACCAAGAAGAGTCACCTATATAATAAAATTTTGCTGTTGCTTTGTTTCTAAAGCTTGGAGAATTTAATGTCCGTCTCCGATACAAGAGCATATCGCTTTCTGGACCAGTTCCTAGTTGTAGGGGCACAGCTGGGCACCTGGGGCAAAGCAAAGGTGGTGACTTTGGTAGCTACTGTGATTGTGAATTTTTTTGCCCCTCCCTTCTCTCTTGTCTCCCCCACAACAAGTTGGTGCCCCTATTGTCACCTCCCCACCTCGTTATGTTATGCCACTGATGGTTCTATTTATCAGAACTGTCTTAACAGAATTGTTTTCAGTTGTGTTTATTATCTGTGGCATGGTGTCAGAAGGAGATCTGTATTTCTGTTTGGCTGGTGTCTCATGGGTCATCTATTTTATTCACTATTATTTACTATACTGCTGTTGCCATCTGGGATAAGTCACTATCAAGGAATCTTGATACTTTTAACATTCAGTGCAGTTGGTATGGTGTACTGGAGTATTATTAAACTAGAAACTGCTAATTTACTTGGGCCACGTTCTCTGCTACTAACTGCTCCAATGGACACAGAGGCTCAAGAGAATTATAACAGCTGACACCAGCAGGCATGTATCTACTGGGTTCCATGTATTTAAATTAACTAATGATTTCAGGCCCATTCAGAGGGAACTACTTTGCTGCTTTGAGATTTTAGATTTTAGCAGGAAACAAATACTTCTAGATTTGGTCAGGATAATTACTGCAAGACAAAATCGTGGATGTATCATCATTAGCATGCTCTTAAAGCTAAGTGCATGCTGAAGTGCTGTGATAGTAACACATGCCTAGTACTATAAAAATTCTATGGGACTCCTAATATACTTAAAAAGAAAAAGGAAAGCCAGTAGAACTGTACAAATAAAGGAAGGTAAGAATTCTTATAAGATAAGGCTTTAAGCATGGATTTAAAGCTAGCAATTTACAGGAACAGATGGTAGCAAAAAGGAGACTGAGATCAGTTAAGAGAAAGAACTAGAAGGAATGAGTACGCTATTTTAATAAAGAACCAATGTATTTTGCATTATGAAAAAAAATCAGGTACTGTGGGACCACTGCACAATTTAAGCTTGAGTAACTGACAATAAAAGTTTCAGTTGGGATCCTGCAGGCAGCGTGTATTAGCAATGACTGGATTAGATGCTTGTTATAGGCAGTTTAGCTTTGCATACTTGCAAACCTCACTTCCATTCAGACAATCCTGTATGCTTCAAGGAAGCATTACTGTAATTACTCAAATAGAAGATGTGCCCAATAATATGACCCCCCGCCAATAATTAGATTCTACATGTGGAAAATGTATAAGATTTGTTAGCATTTTCCAGGTATAGAATCTAATTATTGGAGGTTCCCCTTGAATGTATCCCCCACCTCCCACAGCTACAACAGGGAAAATAAATCTGGGTGGGGTGAGGGAGGTGTAGGCCCTTTGCTCTTTCCTTCCCCACAACTTTTTCCCCAGTAGCCCCTTGTCAATCCTCCTTAACATCAGATCCTGCTCTCCCTGAACACATGGACCTTGGCAGAAAATGTGAAAACAATAACCTTGAAATTAAACATGGCTGTAGCAATTTGTATATACACTTAGTTCATCAAGAATAAATGCACGTTACGTGTTTTTTCCTTAACTGCTGCCAGTTTTAGTACAGATACTCCATAAACACTTTTGAGCAACACTTTCCACCTACTTGCACATCGTTTAAATTACCCCCCCTTTTTTTCTCTCTTTTTTTTTTAAAAAAAAAAAAAGGAAAATTTTTCTTGTCCCTAGTCAAATCAGCCAAATCAATTCCAAATCCATGAGTCAATTCAAGAACCATATGCAGCCCTGCTACCAGTAAGCATCTTCCACCCCTGTCTGGGGCTTCAGATGCTTCCAAATTCTTTGGTGGGCATTCTATGTGCAGGCCCAAGCCTAGACGTTTGGGGTTTGGATGCCCAAGTTTTGCTTGCCCTCAGCCATATGGCCTCAGGAGCAAGCTGCAGAAATGGGAGACTCCTCCCTAAAGTCGGCATATAGCTGAGCTCTTCCCATGAAAAGTGAAAGTAGGAGGTTAATTATGGAGTACTATCCCCTGCCAAGAAAATGTTTTTTCCCCACCAGTAGGAAAACCACCTTGATGGTCATGGTATTTCCCCTGCCAGGTAAGTAATGTAAACTATGCATGGTATTAGTTCAAGCCAAAGGCTCATGATTTACCACATCATCACATAGTCACTGGCCTGGACCCCACCAGAGTGAACAGCACTTCAAACCATGGTGACTCCCCAGTATGTGTACCAGTATCAGTACTCCAGATACTCCCTGCCAAAAAATCCATGTGCTAATTAGCTCTAAATCATGACTGGAAATAGGTGATCTTGTAATAAGTCCTCGAATTCTCCAAAATGTCTATGCAAATGAGATGTAGGGCAACATAGTCTAGCTTTACTTTGTGGAGTGTGGGGCCACACTAATCATATGCACTAGGCTGAGACAGCATGTGACAGAGGGATTTTGTGTGAACTGCTTGGGCCCCATTTGATTATGCTTGCCAGGCATTTAAGGCTGGTGAAGAAACAGGAAGCTGTAGAAGTCAGGAAGAAGTCAAAATGTATGCAATGTAGTGACTCCCCATGTCTGTAAAAAGTTAGTGGTGAGGGGGACTGTGCTTAATGGGCACTACCATATATCTTATTCAGATGGGCTGTACTAACTTAGCCTCACCAGCATGGAAACCTGATCTGATCTGTGCCTTAAAGGCAGAGAAACGGATTAATAGAACATTGGGGTGGAGTGGAAGAGGGAGACCCAAAGCCACCGCTATTGTTTTGAACAAGTAAGCATGAGGTAAGGGGGAAAAAAATTGCTGAAGAGCAGAAATTAAGATCTGGAGACAGATAGGGAGTGGATAAAGGTGGCGAAGAAAAAAGGTTACAGCAGGAGCAACAGCAGAGGCAGCAAATGATAAGGGTGATGGCACGAGAAGGAAAACAGGAACAGAGGAGAGCAGGAGAAGTTACATCAAGTAAGAAGGAGAGGACGGTGGGAGCATGACAGCAGGCCAGCCCACCAGGAGTGGCACAGGAGGAAAACCCAGAAGAGGCACCAAGAGAAGCTAGAGACAAGCAAAGGCTGTGCATGAAGGCAACTTTAACTGACAATGGGAGGCAGATGGACTCGATGATGAACAGATACGTTTTTTTGGAATTGGTACCATTTGAGATTTTGGAGATACAGGCAGAGGATCTCACCAGCCTGACTGCTTTCTTGAACTGAAAGACATGGGAACTGACTTACTGGGATAGAGAAGGGTATGAAAATTTTAGAAGAAATATGCATAGAAATATGGGAGGGAGGAATTAAGAAGGATAAAGTTCATAGCAGGGGGAAGAAAAAAAAAAAACAAGAGAAAGAGGAATTATAGTTTGAATGTACATGGATATAGTAGAAGCAACCGATACAGAAAGATGGATGGGACAGTACATCCAAAGGGCCATGTCAGAAGAGAAAGAAACAGACAAATATGGTATCTGGATGGAGTCTTGGAGGGCACGAGTCATGTTACAAGCAAACAAATGGAGCCCAGGTGAGGGCTGCACCTCCTGTTAGCGATCCAAATTGGCACACTGAGGTTTTATAAATGTATCATAGGCAATGAAAACAGTGCAGCAAATGCAGAGAGGTGGAGCGCTTATCTGCACACTATCCCCTCAGTGTGCTACAGATATGAAGGGATGGGACACAGAGCAGCAGAATGCCAGGAGTTGGTAGAATGCACTATTTGTAAGACAGAGGGACACTTGTATTGTAGGTGCCCCAAAGCCTTTGCAAATAGTCAGATCCCATGAGGAACAGCAAAACCCAAAGGGGGAAAGCAGAAGGGTTGGACACTAAGGTAGAAATGGTGAAAGAAACCGTGCAGGAAGGTGAAAGAGAGAGCAAGGGGGGCAAAATTTCTGTGACAGAGGCAGCATAAAAGGAGATTGGAGAAGGAAGGGGAGGCAGGAACAGCAAACACCTCAGACATGGAGGTGGGGGTGGGGAAGAAAGAAGACAAACAGAAGTGGAGATGGAGCAAGAGAAAGAACCAGAGGCAGACCAAGAAAAGAAAGAAAATGCAGGGGCTGAAGACTAGGAAGAAGAAATATGATAATGAGGGAAGTGAGTCAGAGGAACAACTGGAGACCAGTTCCTGCCACTAACACCTCTGGGCTCCAGCCCAGAGTGGATACCAAGAGGCAGGAAGTGGAAGGGAGGTGGTAACATGCAAGCCTTCCTAAATGTGAAAGTGATCTGGCAGCTTGCAAAGGCTACAGGAATGCAAGTGGGAGGGGGAGGAGCTTACCACACAGAGCAGTAGCACAGACTAATCTTACAGTCAAAAAGCCTTGGGTTGAATTGATTCAGTCTTTACAGTTTAGTCTAAATTGCAGAGATTAAATTGAAAACAGAAGTGAACAGACATTTATTTTTGATTCAGGAAATGCAATGGCTCAGGCCAGAAGCCAGGGGGTGCTAGAACATGGCTCTCTGGCTGTGTGTTCACTTCTTCTTCCTGCTGCCCCTGAGCTATCTGGGATTTGCAGTCCAGAATTACAGTAGATGGACTCTGCAGGGTTGCTCATCACTTCTTCCTGCTTCCAGGTTCTTCTGGCATCTGTAGTCAACACTTGCAGCCAGCAGTAAGTTTGAATAGGAGAATGGGTGTTTGACCCCCCCCCCCCACTCTGGGGCCCAGTCCCCAGCTGGGGTTTGCTACAGTGTGGAAGGAGCAGGGACAGTTCCCCATCCCCCCTGCACACTGGGCTGCAGCCC
>NW_017728943.1:57301982-57309513 GCF_001723895.1 Crocodylus porosus
GGTTTGACCCAAATCAGTTAAGCCTGATACTACATTCAACCAGGTTTATCTTAAACCAGTTTTCAGCCATTTATAACTGGTTTGTATGCACAGAGCTTCTGTTCTGTTACAGGTTTAAACCAATATCTGATCACTTAAACCAGTTTGTGTGCAACTTCTGTCCCTAGCCCAAAAGAACATACGCACTCAGCTCACAGTAAGCACTGTGAAACTTTAAAGGGACAGATGCACTCATTTAAAAACAAGCATAAATGGTCCTGACAATAGTTTTGCTTAACATCAGGGTTATCTTAACAAGGAAAAGATGGGAACAGATAGAACAAGTGCTGAACCAGGTAAGGGCAGACAATCTGCTTATAAGAATGTGGTATACCAGGGGAGAGGAATTACACACTCTGAGAAAAAGTGGAGATAGGGACTGTCTTGGTGGTCAGAGACAAATGAAAACAAAGCAAGGATAGAAATATTATTCAAGGACCCAGATCTGAGAGCAAAGCAGACAGAAGTCATCAGTGGAAGACTGCAACAAATGATACCATCACTCAGGGAAACAGAATTAGTAATTTTCAAAGTATATGCACCACCAGGGAGGAAGGGAAGGAATGTGCTGGTAGGAAAGCTAGCGGTTTACGTGGTCAGAGGGAGGACCACGCATAACAGTGAGAGATTTCAACTGTATAAATCACAGCAGGCAGCAGAACAGAGGAAGGAGGATATAGAGCTCTAGACTATTAACAAATAGAATAAAAGAAGAGTTGTTAAGAGATGTGTGGCCAAGAGAGAAAGTTTTCACTAAAACAGACCCCAGGGGAAGGAAACAATCGAGAATTGAATGTGTGCTTTTATCAAAAGAAATAGGGATAAGGAATAAAACATACATGTGGCTTGTAGTGATCAAAGAAGCTGAAGGTGGAAGTGTCTTGTTAAGAGCCTCATGAGGGAAAAGGGACTGTGGAAGTTAAGTGTGCAGCTGTTAAAAGATGAAGAGATGTGAAGTGTACACAGAACAGTATGAGGGCTGGCAAACACTGAAGAAAGTGTTGGAGGGTACCAGAGAATGGTGGGTGATGGTGAAGAGGAGGATGGGAGAATTCTTTAGGAAAGAAGGTACAAAGATGTGCAGGGAAAGAGCAAAAGAGCTAAGAGAGCTGTAAAGAAAGGTGCAGGAGCTTCTAAAGGAAGCCACAGAAGGAAGACAGGCATGAGAAGAGTTAGAAGAAACAAGGCAAGAGATAGAAAGCTGGTTTAAAATAAAGATGAGAGAGAAATTCTTAGCACAAGCACCATGAGTGGGAAAATGAAGAGTGGTCCCAATACTTTTCAGCCAGAGCAAAAGCTGAACTGTGAAACTTGAATTATATAAAAATAGCCACTTAAAGTGTTAATTACTAACTTGTTTTAGAAGATTGCATTTATTCCACACTTAACTTCATAGTTTGGGAGTGGGAGGTAAAGGCAGGAATTGCATAATTATCCCAAAATTGTGGATGTTTCTGTTCTACCATGAAAGCAGACCAACAGATTTTCACTTAAAAACCCACAACTACAGATTCACACCTCTGAAATCTCTTTGGGACAGTCAAAAGCCTCTGGCAGTTTGAGGTCAGTACTGTACCAGTACTAGCATTTGTTAATGCCTAATTTCTGTACAAGATGAATGCATGAAAGAACATTTAATTAAATATACTGTAATTGCTAAATCAGTGGTAACTAATGTGGGTTTTCAAAAATGTTTGTCAGTGCCTACTGAATGTCTTGGGAGTTAATATTATGGTTGAAAGCTTCCTCAATTTACGAGATGACTGCAAAAAGGGAAATAAAAGTCTATTGTTCAGCCCTTAAAAGGGTATGAAGTAGATTGTTTAGAGAAAGAGCTATAAACTACTTCATTTCCTGATAGTAATGTATATCACGTTTCACATGGCCAAGGGTGCTAGTAATTACAAAAATATACTTTTGTGACTTCAAAAGGTGGGACAAGGAAATGCTTCATAAAAAGGGACCTATTGAAAATACTGTGCATTCTCAGTTTCCATTGATTTCTTTTCTCAATAGATGTTTAATGCTTCAGAACTTGCCAAGAATACAAAAGTTTTAGAGAACCTTAACAAGTACCTGTTTCTAAACTGCCCTTCATCCTTTCAGGCTGAAGTATGACAAAATAAGCACAAAGCAGAGAATACCAAAAGGTCTCCCTCCCAGAGAATGCCAGGCATAAATATGCATACATTAAAGTTCAAGAGCAAGATACTCCACAACAGGACTAAACCCCCATGCTCACATACTGCTGATGAGCAGCAGCACCACACAAATGGTTTTAGATTAAAGGCAGGTCTCTTATGTGGTATGCCCACCTATTAAGACTGATTTTTTTTTCTCACTGAACTCAGCTCAGTTTCCAAGGGGGGGGGCTTCCCCCTCCTCCAATATACACTCTGTTTCCCACACAAGTATGTATCAAGATCTTTTTAAAGAATGATAGACCTCTAAGATTTTGAGACTGCAAATTACTTGGCAGTAAATCTCTCTTAATACAAACACAAGAAAGAGAAGGGAGTGTCCCTCTCACCAGATCTCCTCTGACATTTTAATAGCTTGTTTTCTAAAAGCCCACCAGGTGAAGCCTTTGAGCCCTTGGGGGAAAACAGCCTGGTGACCACGATTTCCTTAAAGATGCAGCACCTAGACGGAATCCATTCTACTTGTTTTCTTTTTTAAAAAGACAGTACTTTTCCAAGACACTTTCCCTATTTCCCTCCCTGGCTTTTCTGTTACAGCTGTTTAGTGAGAAGTTGTATACAAGCCAACCTAAAAATGGAGAGAACAGGATAACTGTTCAGAATAAGATTAAACAGGCTATATATTTTAAGCAGAAATCTACTATAGAAGAAGGACAGTCATCAGTATTCTTGCAACATGCATTCATTATGGTTATTTTCAGAATGCAGCAAGTAATTTAGAAAGCTCTCTCTCTAATTTGCTAGTTTCTATGGAATAATTGGAAGAAATAAGAGTGGCTGCCAATATACACTTGGGTATCTCCTCTGAACCAGGGTTCACAAATATAGTGAGCCCAGTTCCTCACACTATTACAACAGTTTTACCATGGTGTGCCTATTTTGGTTCCAACCTGGGTAACAAAGCAGATTAGGGCCAACTGGCACTAATTGCTTCATCCTAAAATTATGCATCCTTGTATACTACACATTGCTAAAGCTATAGATGCACAACAGAAGAGTTCCATTTCAGTTCTAGCTATGCCCTAACACTTACCTTTGAAAGTGGTTTCAGCTTTGAAAACCCATTTCATTAGAAAAATAAGAGTTAAAATAAAACACATTAAAAATTCTTGATATACTTTCCCTGGTGTTGGGCTGTACTTGAGCAGCAAAGTAGTAAGTTATTAAACAAAAAGTGATAAAACTTATTTTTTAAAATATAGCTTAAATTTAGGCTACTAGGTAGGACATCGAAGTCCAAGGCCTGCAAGGTAGCTTTCTCTAAAATGCTTCTAGTGCCATGGGCAGATACAGCTAGACAAGCAGAATTCCAGAGTCTCAACGTGTGGCTGAGATGGTGGTATAGGGAGAAAGGTTTAGGTTGATTAGGAACTGGGGAACCTATGGAACAGGAGATCTCTACTTGACCCAAAATGGATCCTACATGCCAGCACTTTGGTACAAAAGGGTGGTAGAGCACCTTTTAAACTAAAAATGGGGAGAAACTGACAGGTGCAAAACAACACGCTGTTCAGATTCACCCTATAGGCTGTGCCAAACCATTACAAAAGTAGGGATAAGAAACAGGGATTAGATGACCATGCGCAAATACCTTTAATGGTTAAGAAGCCATACAGAAGCAGCCAACCAAGCAACAACAAAAAGTATACGTGCTTTTATACAAATGCTAGAAGTCCAAGGCCAAAGGTGGGGGAACTTGAATACTTAGCAGCAAATAATAAATATTAACATAACAGGTATCTCTGAAATAGGTAGGAATGAGGAAAACAGATGTGATGCTGTAATACCAGGATGCACATCATACAGGAATGATAGAATAGGTCATACTGGTGGGGGAGTGGCACTCTACATCAAAGATACGATCAAATCGAATAGATTTTTCAACTGACAAGGGGGATACCATAGAATCGCTGTGGATAGAAAATCTGGGTTTTAATAAAAATAAAAAAGCATGTTTGGGGATATACTATTGACCCCCAGGCCAGGACAGCAGCAGTGAGCTAGACAGTGCTGGCCTTAGGGAAAATAGTGCCCTGACTGAACTTGTATTTTGGCACCCTTTGAGTTTAAATATGTAATAACATTAGCAAAAGTTTCAGAAATAAAGCCTTGGAGGCAGCTGCTGCACTGGATCACAAGGCTTGCATCTTCATGTCATTGACTGGTGGTAGCCAAGCAGGGCAAGAGGAAAAGGGTGGGAGAAATGGAAGGGCTCATCTCTTACCAGCCCTGAAACGAAGACGATGGTAAGCAGTGCTAGGCAGGCACCCACAACTACGAGCAGCAGGAACACAATAGATGGGTGCTGCTGGCTCACGCAGTAGTAGGACTCATAGAACCAATCACAGGCAAGTGGCAGTGGGTGCTGCTCACAGCCTACCTGCTCCACCCTATCCAGCAGGTAGTGATGCCTCCTCATCATCACTGAGCCCCACAGTTGGCCAGTTACCAATCCCCTCCTCAAGTCAGTAGCATGGACATGTGTATACCTATCACCCACCCATAAGGCTGGGTCTGGAGCTAGAAATGCTAAAGGGAGATAAGAGGGGCTGTGTCAAAAAAAACACAGTAATAATGGGTGACTATCCACAACTGGGCTGGGTCAATCTAAGATCAGGCCAGGATGCAGAGACCATATTACCAGGAGTTATAAAAGGTTGCTTCATGGAGTACTTAGTTCTGGGACCTACAAGAGGAAAGGTCATTCTTGACCTAGTCCCAAGTAGTGCACAGGATTTGGTGCAAAGGTTAAGTGCTACTGAGCCATTCTACAATAGTGACCACAATGCAGTTGGGTTTGACTTCCATGTAGGAGATGAGATGAGAAAAAAAATCTACCACAGTAGCCTTTAAAAAGGAAAACTACACCACAACAAGCTGTTAGACAGATGTTAAAAGCAGCCCCTCCTACAAACAGCATGGGAACTGCTTGAGAACACCACACTGGAGTCACAGAACAAATGCATACCACAAAAAAAGGAAAAAAGTAAACCAAAAGAAAGCCAGCATGGTTTCATGGCAGAGTTGCAGAGACAGTAAGCAGAAGACAGGCTTCTTTCAAAAACTGGAAGTCAAATTCTAACAAAGGAAATAAGAGCATAAACTCTGGCACATCAGGTATAAGTTTGTAATAAGAAAACACTAACAAAGAATGAGGAGAAACTTGCTGGACACACAAAAGATAATCAAAATTTCTTTTAAGTACACTAGAAGCTGAAGATAGGGTACCTCTAAGCATCTAGGGTTTTCCTCACCATCAGATTAAGGTTTTCTTCCATTGACATATCATGTGGTTGCTGATATATAACAGCACTAGACATTCATAGGCATCTTTCATCAATAGCAACTGCTATGGCCATGAGTAAGTGGCAACCGAAGAAAGTGCTAGTGATTACCAGAAGCCCATCATCAAGGACCTATACTAAAGTAATGACTGTGAAGATAGTCATAGCTCAGTGGTTAGAGCAGTGCTAATCACACCAATAGTGCAGGTTTGATTCCATGTTGGGCTAGAGGTCCCTTCCAGCCTAAGTTCTCTATGATAACAACTTTTTTGTACTTGGCACTGATTTCTTCCTTATCTACTGAAACAGTCATGCTTATCCCCAGAGGATGCCATCAACATTAATAAAATGTTTTCTAAAGTTTAATTGCCAATTAAAGTTAGTATGCTATATTTGTATATAGCAAACCCATTTATACATTTAGGTATGAACATAACTAAAGTTTTAGGTCAGATGCAAGTATTAGCAGTTGCCTAGTTCTTTACCACCAAATCAGACAAATCCTAAGGACACAAGTTGCAAGTGCTTTTCTGTGGGACAAATTGCACGTAGAAAAGCAGGCTGGATTTTTCAATGTATAATCCTAAATGTGTCCAACCCCAGTTTATGGTCTAGATTTGCATCCCCATATTAAATTTACATTTAGCATCAACTATCTGCAAAACAAACTTGATAGCTTTCAATAAAAGGAGTAACCCTTTTTAGTTAAGGTACAACAAGTTCCGGAATTCTTCAATGGTTTTACTTCTAGGCTAGATTGAGACTTCAGTTAACAAGTGATGGATATGCTAATGCCCTGCACAAGATTTATACTACACAATAGAAATCCCCAGTACCCTAAAAATCCCCGTCTTGACCAATGCACCAGCCTGGAATAACTGAAGTTGCATTTTGTGTTGTGCTTTTATAAATAATATAGACAGACACTTAAAGAAGTGAGGATCCCAGTATAGAAGAGTGTTGAGCCTATCTTCCCACATGTGTGTGCCAAATTGAACACTGTTGAAATACAACTAGTTGTACACCAGTAATAAAAAAAACCCTTGCAACTATTGCTAATATAAAGTGCTGAATAGGGCGCTAAAGTTGATTTTTAAGGGGGCCATACCATATAAATTTGCACAAAACACAAAAACAAATCAGAATGTCTTCCCCCACCCCCCGAAAAAGATTCAGTTATAAATTCATGAGCAAAAAGGAACTTTTATCTTATTTCCTTGTACTTGGGGGGAGGGGAAGGAGGAATACCCCAGCAGGTATGTGTCAGACAAAAAACCCCCAAAAAACCCTGCTTTCGCCTTTTAAATTTCAAGCATAGGTTTCATTCAAACTTGATTTTGATATCTCCCCGTGTGTGCAAAACAGACCCTCCTCTGCATCCCTGTGTTTATTAAAATGGATGTTTTCCATCGGTGAAAATGGTCAGTTACCATGGACACTAACAGATCTGGAGAGAAATGTTAATAGGGTGGTGTTTCAAAGGTCTGTATGGAGGTTTAGTCCAGTGCAATCTACTGAGTAATTATCTGGAAAGGCAAGTGTGAAGTGAGGCAGTAAAAAGAAAAAGATAATGTTATATTTGCATTTGCAGAGGGCTGTACAGAGCCTCATCTGGATTTGTGCAAACTAAATGAATAGCAACAAAATGGCAAATGCTGTTCAAATTCTGATAAAGGCAAAATTGAAAAGAGGAGTGGGGGGGGTATGTGGAGGGAAATCTACGCTATAGCTATACGTTACATTGTATAGCACCATGGATATTTCAGTGAAATATTCACTCTCTACATAACTATGATCAGAAAGTATGAGGGATGCAAAAGAAATTATGTTGAAAAAATACTTTGATACCAAACTATTAATTTTCCCCCCATAAATGCATCATCTGTAATATTCTGTACAGTACTGGATATTTCACAGATTTCATAGACATTAGGGCTGGAAGGGACCTCGGGAGATCGAGTCCAGCCTCCTGCCCAAAGGGCAGGAAGTCAGCTGGGGTCATAGGAT
>NW_017728943.1:57310728-57312807 GCF_001723895.1 Crocodylus porosus
CCAGCTCCTTGAGTATCCTGGGGTGCAGGTTGTCAGGGCCAGCTGACTTGAAGGTATCCAGCTTCTCAAGGTGTTCCTTCACATTTATCTTTAAAACAGTGAGAACCAGCAAAGAGAATAAGGGTCATAAAGTTCATTCAATATCAGATGGAAGAGACTTGGGCAATTTGCCTTAAAGATAATCAGGAACATCATAACAGTCCACAAAAACAATGAATGGTCTGCAGAAGGTAGATCAGAAGCTTCTATTCTCTCCATTGGAGAAACACAAGAACAAATGAAGATAAGAAATGAATTTAAAAGCGTATCAGATACAAAACAGAGAAAAGGAAATGTTTTGCCACATGAACAATTGAATTATGGAATTCATTGTTGTCAGAAGATGCTGTGGGACATAAACTTAGTGAGAATCCAAGAGATACAAGATCAAGACTATCCAGAGCTAAAATGATACACATTAACCAGTTTTGAAAGAGATTATACCTCATCTTCTGAGATTTAGGCCAGTGTAACTGTTAAGACTTTTTACAGCCGGATCCTAACCCACTCAGGAGGCACCTCAGTGTGATCCTATTCAACCCTGAGTAGTCTCTGAAAATCCATGAATGCACCTATTTTTGTAATGTGCTGTCATTTTGTTTTTAAAACTAAGCCCCCAAAAAAGAGCAGTAAAAGAGGAGCTGGACCCACCCAACTTTAGTACTAACAGTATATAGAGACCTGAGCAAGGTGAAATAGCATCACACTTGGATGGAGTAAGACTTGTCTTTTGGTCTTAGTTCTTAGGGTTCAGGGAACTAAAAAGTAGGAGAGGCATTTTATCCCACAGCTGCTTATAGCAGGCTTCTTCCTCTTTCCCTTGAAGTATGAGTGGATCTAGGATTTTGAGAACGCAGGTACAGGTGGGGTAGTGCATCTGCTATTCAGTTCAAGACTAAAGCAAAAACAAATGTAATTATTGGACTGTGCATTGTTTTGTGTATACACACACACACACACAAATATAAAGCTATACAACTATCCATATATAGTTGGTCTAATAAACATAATCACAAAAAAAAATCACAGCCCTCAAGAATAGTAAGTAGCAACATGACTGACTAAGATCTACAAGGTTTCTGCACTCCTACAACAAGCATAGCAGGAGCCCAGCAAAGAAGGCTGCAGAGGCCAAAGGCTCACTTTAAGGCTTCCCGGAGTCACGTAAGACATGCTGGGCTTTCACTGCTGCTGCAGAGGAGTTGGGTTGTAGCCATGCATGTGGAAGAGCTGCAGTCTGAACAGCATGGCCCAGGACAGGGTGCTGTTTAATCCATTCCCTGTTGGGCAGTTTGTTCCCTTATTGCAGCAGCCTTGTTACCTATATGGAATTGATGGAGAAAGGGAAGGAGCAGGGAGGGGGATGAGATTGTCCCCACCTGCTCTATCTCCATGCCACTTAACTTATTCCCTGCAGGCTCTGGTGCCTTCCTCTGGCACATCTGGCTCATGGCTCTGCCCCATTTACCCTTATCCTACCCCCTTTTAGTCTCCCCACCTGCCCTTACTATTTTGCTCTTCCAGCTCCTGCAAGGGAACTCCCAGGCCAGCCTGACTGGAGGACCAGCAGGTCAGACTCCCTCAGCACAGCTGCTGAGTGAGTGAAGCAGGAATCAAAGTAAAGTGCATTCAGACCAGTGCACCCCGCCTCTGGATCTACCCCTGCCCTGAAGTATCAATGCTACTTGTAATCAAAGAAAGGATGCTGAGCTAGACAAAACATGGCTCCTATCCAGTCTGACAGGTTCTAGAGGTGTTAATTTTTAAGTCAGTTAGGTTCCTTTGGTCAATGAGTTTTTACAGCATATGCTTAAAGTTCAAAAGCTCAAAATTTGCAAAGCTATGAATTTGGGTTCAGGACTCTCAAACTTATTCAAGTGGAAGAGTATCTTACTTCACACTTAGGGTGGCAGTCTTGCTTTTGTGGAAGCCTATGCATCCAGATTTGGTCACCTACATGGCATTTTCTCATTGCTTAATTTGCATAAGTGGAAGCTTCCCCCTGCACTGCACCTCATCCTCTTCCCCTCCGTAGGTGGA
>NW_017728943.1:57312907-57326976 GCF_001723895.1 Crocodylus porosus
GTGATTCAGCCTCAAATGGATCACTGGATGACCTATGGCACAGTCATTAGGAGTCCTGTGCTAGAGGAAGAACCACAAAAGAGCAAGAGAGACTCTGGTTCAAGCACTCCTCTGGTGAGATGGGCCTAAAACCTAGAACTCCAGCATCCTAGGCAAGCGCCCCAGTCACCAAGCTGTGGAAGGAAAGCACGCACAGCTTTTTCTCCCTCATCCTAAGTCTTAAGTCCAATAGTCGTGGGTTTTGGCCAACTACGTCTGGACTTCTGAGTTTGCTGTGCAGTCTTGGCCATTACTACCCATAGCCAGACCTCCTACTCCAAGGGCTAGTCTATCCACTTGCCAGAAATCTACTGCCCAGGGGGATAGCACCAGCTCCCACGTGGACGTTATCAGCCTTAAGGCAACACTCCCACCCATCCTGCAGAGGGAAAGATGGAGGAGGGTGACCACAGCCTACCTAACATCACCCCAGGCATGCAATGAAAACCTCAAGCTTAGCCAAGGCTGGTCCCTTTTGCTTGAGCACTCCAGTGTGCAGAACCATCACTTAGCCTCATGAACCAAACCAGAGAATATCCTCCTCAGACCACTGCAGGAGGGCCTTAAACTGGAGTCATGGAGAAGTGCTGCTAGGGCAATGAGACAACCATCCCTTCCACCCCTGCCTCCCCCCATCCACGTGTCCAGATGAGATAAGAAGGGCAGCACACAAACCTAGGTAGTCTATTAGTATATTACAGCCCAGCTGGTGGCTTAGGGGCACCAGTGGGACTAGTAGCAGATGTGCACTAAAAATCAAGTGCACAAAATTGTGATATGTTTGGGGTAGGGATGACAAGATCTTGGGCACCACGAAGCCCATGGTCCCTTTCCAGGAGGAGCTGTCCAGGATCCTGGAGGACTGTGCAGTCACTCCCCACCACACCATGCACTGCATACCTACAGGCCCAATGTAGAAGGACAATGGCACTGAAAATTACTATGGGATCCCCTCTCTCACCTGCTACAGAATGCCATGGAGGAATACAAGGATGCCTACTCACTGGATCTATTCCCCACCCAGACCTAGGATGCATAAGATGAAGAAAGCTTGGATGAGACCCTCATTGAGTAGACAGACATAGACAACCCACAACAGCCACTGGTAAGTTTCAGTATATCCAGGGGAAAGGGTAACTGATGGGATTAATTGGGGCTCAGGTTGGCATGTGGCTTGTGAGTGACCCATGGCTTGAGAGTGACTCCAGGCTCTGTGTGGCATCCAGCTCAGTGAAATGCCTACATGAGAGAATGGTAAATCAGTACAGATTGTCCCCTGCCCCTGACATTTACCAGAACAGAGGGGAGCAATGTGTTCTGCATAATATGGAAAAGATAAGAAACAGTAGCACACCTCTGCTTGAACCACAGCAGTTGAGCATGGGCCAGTGGACCAGTTAAGGCTTGATGGGCCAGTTAAGATGTTCAGTGGATAGGCCAGTTAGCATTCATCCTAGTTAGGGGTTGATTTACATTAGTATAAAGTGGCAAGTGGAAACCTAATGCACCCAGCTCCACCCCCAGACCTCCTTATCTAGCAACAGCAGCTCAAAGCCCAATTCCTCTCCCAACCCTCCCCCTCACAGCATGCTATCCCATACACAATAGGGTATTTATATGGGTTTGGGGAAAAGGGCACCTCCCCTGGTCCACAAATATCTGCTATTGCCAGTTGAATTTCACACACCAGTACCTGGAGAGCAGGGCTCAGTAGAGCTCCCACTTACATAACCAAGGCACCAACACATGGAAACATACAATCAAAGGCTTTTATTTAGGTTAATCTGAGTGCAAACAGAGAGGTTGATGGGGTAAAGCCCTGAGAGGAAGGGACATATAGAATGGGCTGTAACCCCAAACCACCTCACATCTCCACCACCCAACAGCTAGTGGCAGTCTTTTGGGTCCCACACAGTAGCTGCCTCCATCACCCCAGAGATACTGACCAAAGTGAAAGTCATCATTCTTCAGGATTCCAAGTCCCCCTCACAGCTTGGGGATGTAGTGATAGCAGGTTCAAAGCACTGTGACAAGGCATAGGATAGAACATTATTTTTCAGGGGAGAGATTGCAGTGGGAAATAGAGGCTGTCTTATTTCAGGCCATGATTGATCACTGCTTTCAATACTAGGAAGTCAGGCAGAGCTATGAAGCTGTAATGTAGGCAAAGGAAAACTTCTGAAACCTCACACATCCAGCAGAATCAGTAGCCTTCTCAGGGAGCCATCTGTAGCTACTCCCTTCCATGACTCTAGGGCTGGTGCTGGCACAAAAGTTTGCAAAAGCAGCATGGCATCTCTTGCAGGGTCACCACCTGCAAACTCAGAAAGCTCCACTCTGTACTGCTGGGACACTCTTGCTAGGGAGATAACCAGTCAGAAAAACAGTGTCCTGAGACAGGGACAGACAAGTTAGGGAGCCACCACTCACACCTCTTCCCTCTGTCTCCCCCACCCACCATGCTAAGGGGAGATCCCCATCTGCATGTGGAAACCACTGGGCAGGGAGGGGGTGGGTGGAAGAGATGGTGGGTAGCTGAGAGTAGCGAGCTGGGACAGTGTTTATCTATGCCACGATACTATTTTCATCCTGCCTGCCCAAAGTGAAAGAGGAGAGCAAGATGCACCAACTTTTCCTCATAAACTTTAAAAGTCTATAACAATTTCAAGGTCTGCTCTGCTATCAATGCCTCTGGGTCCAGAACATCTGCTAACTATAGGGACACACTGAAGCTTGCTTCTACTTTGTTCATGCCTTTAAGTTTTCTCTGGTCCAGAAGAACTTAGGATATTCTTGTGTTGATGAAGGGCATGAAGCGACACTACCAATGAGATGACCTCCCATAGCTGAAAGTGCCAGTGGGATCAGATGGTGGAGTACATGGCATCCTCTACAAGCTATGTCAACACTCCTGACAGCTGGCTTGATGCCTATGAACTCTAGCAGGACTAGTCAGAGGAGCTGCTAAGAACTTAAGCAGACTTGCAGCTTGGGGCTACCAATTCCTGGAACTGGTGAGGGGCTCAGAGAGAAGGTCAAGGAATTAGCCCTCTGGATGCATGCATCCCTCTCATTGGTCACAGAGTCATGCAGGTCTTTCCTGGACAGGGTGGCTACTGATGTGGAGGATTACACCCATGCCACAACTATGAGGCTGCAGCCACTGGTAGCTGCCTACCCTCCTCAACCCAACCAGAGGCAAATGGCACCAGCCTCACATCAGCTCAGGCTACCATGGAGACTAGCTGTCTCCTTTCATCTTCCCTTCCACTCCCCCAACCTACTCATCTCTGACTAGAAAACTGCTGCCAGGTGGTAAGTGGAAGCAAAGAGGAGGCTGGTCAGATATGCTGCCCCCAAACTCCAGACACCTTGACCAACCATTGCCTTGCACCCCACAGCATGGCTGGATGCTAAGCATGGAATGGAGGGCTAGATGGCAGGTCTGCTGATCATGTCTTATGGATCCCCAAATTGGATGAATCAAGACCTCATCTCCTCAGATACGGTATGTCACATACTTCATTCAAGGTCATCATCAATGTTGTCTTCCAACACAGTCCAAAATTCACCAACCTCCAAATAGCCAGGGCCATGCATCTCTTGGTGGACAAGGAACACCGAAGCCTCATGTTCTGGCACTGGAGCAGGAAAGGCAGCTCAGCACAAAGTTCCATGGATGAGGAACTTGGACCCGCAGGTTCCAAGCATGACCTGCTTCCACCAGCTCAAGCACACCAGTAGTGCACAACAGCAATGGAGGTGGCATCTAATGCAGTGCCCCAGCTTGTGCAGTATCATGTGCTACTGCAGGTGGTCCAGCATGACACCCATGGCAGCATCACAATCCCCACCAAAGTAGCACCTTGCTGGGGGCAGGAGCTTGCACTGTCAAAGCATGGAGTGCCTGTGGATTACAGCATCCTGGGAAAGGATTTGCCTGGTTTCAGTCACTCGTCAGCTACAGACGGCCACTGGAAATGCAATCCCATCTAGCTTTTGAGGAGGGATTGGAATCTGTTTCCTCAGTGAAACAGTTGGCCAATCAATGTTTTCCTCTATACTCAACTGTTTTTGGCTGCTGTTGGAAACAGAAAAAAAGGCCATACCAGCCCAGCATGTTGGGATGCCTGCTCACCAACCCTCTAGTGGCAGAGTGCAAGCTGTGCATATTAGGGTTCCTAGTAAACATCACCATGCACCTACTCAGTACATGCTGCAACTTGATGCCCTCATGACATTCTGCTGATTTAACACATACCAAGTGTTTGTGTGACATGCCCTGAAAAGGGAAAAATATGCACTGAGTAACTTCCTAAGTTTAAGAGGCACAATGAAAGACTAGACATTTTGAAACATGAAAAATGAAAATAAGTATTCTTCCCTATTCCACATGGATGAAAAAAAATGTGGAAGCAACATAAAAGCCATTGGCAAGGAACAGGAGGCAAAAATTATTTCCAGAGGACTCTCCCTGAGACTGTGGAAAAGCACAGTGGAAAAAACTTTTCCTGTTAATCATTTATTTTAAAAATATTTCTAAAGATACCTTGATACTCTCTCTTCTCCAACCCTGCTAGTAATCTGTACCCCATGTCGGACATTTCACCACTACAAAAACACCTACTACTTGAAATGCTTACAGGTTCCCCATAACCACGATATTTATGAAATTGCTGTTCAAAGCTTCTGTTGATATGAATTATTGGCCTGGCTGAATTAGTTAGTGATTTTGGAATTTTGTGGGGAAGGATTATTTTCCCTGATTCATAGATGGCTTTTGAAGTCAGAAGCCAGATAGTTTAAGTGGACTGCCTAGCAACAAGAATGTGTTATGCATTGCCTTGCTGTCTTGGAAAGACCATTTCCGGTTGCTCCCCAACCCCCAGTTTCCAACCAGTAAGATGCATGTAAGAAATACACAGAAAACCAAGGAAGAGCAGAAACATGACTGAATTTTAGTATGCTAAAGGCATTGAATTAGAGTGAATGCATCTGATAAAGCTCTTAGATTGGGGTAGAAAGATTTTTGCTCACTAGTTATACTACCAGCATGTGCATACACCGTGGAACTACATTCATTCTAGAGAACCACTAGTTTGTGATACAACACGTTATATAAAACTACTGTATCATCATGTGATAACAGCCGAGGAACAATAACTGACAAACTACAAATAAATAGTCAAACGTGACATTTCATTTCTGTTTAATAGATTGCTGCCAAAAACAAAAATGATGTTTAAGATGTCCATTTTTTCACATGACAAGTGCTATGTGAAAATCCTTCCGCCTCAAATGTGATCCCCCTTTTTTATTTGTAATGGCACTCTAAAGATAATGCATAATTCTTTCACTTGTGTCTTGTGGTGATACAAAGCCATACATTTGGCAAGTTGTGTGTAGCTCACAGGAAATGTCACTGTATGTATGCCCAGAAACCCTATTTGGAAAAGCTGACATTTGGTTGGCATTTACAAGCAACCAAGTACCAATCACTACTTAGTTCATGCTGAAGCAGAGACTACTTTGAAGGAAGATTTTCTACATGAACTGCAAGACTTGGCCTGGTCAGTAGTAATAGTTGCATTATCCCACACAGGGGTTTCAAAGATAAGGCCCACGGGCTGGTTGTGTCATCTGGCTCATGCAGCTCTGGATGGAGCCAGGAATTTGAAAGTGGGGACTGCAACTGAATTCCAGGATATGTAGTGCTATGCAGGGGGGGGGTACTTTTTGGCAATGGTAGGGGAAACAACAGCTGCATTAATCCTCCTAGTTCCCCAAGCAGTAGAACACTATTGCCACTCAGCCTGCCACCAGAGGTGGTTTGGATCAAGCCTGGAGGCCAAGGTAGTTAGTTTTTAGGTGTGCTGTTTCTAAATATTAGAACAGGGCCAAGTATTTCCAAGAGGGAAATTTATCACTCAATTAACAAAGCAAAATTTAGAAATTGGAAAATAGTATTATATAGTCAGCCTAGTATTCTGGTACAGTTAAAGACTAAGAAGATTACATAAATCTTCCAGCTGCAAAACAATACAGACAATGTAGCAGGAAATACCAAGTATTGCTCAAGAAGAGCCAATGCCTAATGGGTAAAGGTGAAGGGATGAAGGACAATTCCTGACAGAAGACGACACATTCTTAACACAGTAAGTTTCAAGTGCCTTGATGGAACCCAGCTGCAGAGAAGACAGACCTTTAATCTATCTCTATCTGCATACGGTAGATGTCTTCTAAAATGCTATGGTTTCTGTCTGTGCCATTGTACAAGTGAAACTGAGAACTGAACTTGGGAGAGATGGAGATAGGATCAGTGGATTCAGATCCACTGAAAATTCTGTACACCAAATATTCCAGTGTGGTTATGCTGATACTCTAAAACTTGGCCATGTTTTGGAGTATTTCATCATCGCTCCTCATGGAGGATCCCTGCACAAAACACATGCCTTCAGGTTTAGGATTTTCCCCAAAAGTAAGTGAAAATCTGTTTAAGAGAAGTAGTAGTAAAGATGTCACTTGAAGAAAAAAAGTCAATCAAGGCACCCCACAGTTTGAATTAATTCATGCTCATTTACAACTGAAACTGATTTCTGAATGAAGTTAAAACTAGACAAATGACTGGATCAGAATTCATGCCATGTAGTATCACAGTTCTTAAATAGTAGTTATTTTGCTTGCATTTTAAACTTATTACCGATAAACATTTAATTGCTATATACATATTTATAGACTAACAGAGACAAAAAAGCATTTCGTGCAACCTTACAAAAGGCATACAAACTATATATAAAGATGCATCTGCATTCCCAGTGCCTATTTTTAAGTTATATATTAGAAATACATTCACAAATTGTTAAATAAGAAGTGCTTCATATTTTAAGGGATAATTGACAAGAAAAGTTAGGGGTGTCAAACTGCCCTGGGAACAAAGGCCATGGTAATTAATACCTGAATATTTTACAGGTAGCAAGTCAGGGCATGAACACTCATAGTAAAAAAGTTTTGCTACATTTGTATTGGTCCCAGCTTGCAATCAAGTAATTGTTACAACTGGCCAGTACCATGCCCTGGGCGATGGCCCCACCAGGGCTGTATTAATGCATAGGCAAACTAGGCACATGCCTAGGGCCCAAAGTGAAGAAGAGGCCCAGTTGTGCTTATTTTACATATTATAATTGAGTGGAAAAAAGTAAGGGCTCACAAATTTGCCTAGGGCCCGCTAAAGGGTTAATCTGGCCCTGGGCCCCACACACTATGGGAGCAGCAGCACAGGGACATTGCTGTCAGGAGAAGGATCTCACTTTTTTGCGATAAACATGCATATTGACCAGCCATTTAAATAATGATTTTTGGTAGAAATACAAGGTGACATCTCCATCAGCAGCAGCCATGACCTCTGACGGCTGCTCCGGCACATCAGAATGCTGCTGCTGCTGCTGCTGCTATGCCCTCCATGCCCCAGATCCAAAGCAAGAGCCAGACAGGGGATGGGCAGGTGAGGCATCCACCTAGCTCCATTGTAGCACCAAACCCCTTTAAGGGCATGTGCCCCACTCACCCACCCATCTTTATGAAGCGAACAGCTGCAGTGTGCTCCTGTGCTACAGCACCCTTTCCCTTCTCTAACTGCTGCAAGTGCACGTTTTTCCATGCCTTCAGCTTTCACAGTGGGCTACTCATCTGTAGATTTAATCAGCAGTATACTTTGCCTGTTTAAGAGTGATGAAAAGTGGCATTGCCTATTGATATCAATGAAAACTATGGATACTTGGCACCTCTGAATGGCAGGCCATTGTTAGACAATTTAGTGATGCATTCACATGCAGAGAAACTGTCCTACCTCACATGCATTAAATTCAGCAAATTTGCTTGCAGGATTGATAGTGTTGCCACTTTACATAATCCCACTGAAACCAACAGGACTTTAGGCAGCCTTAAATATACCCAGAGACATAACAGAATTTGGCCTGAATTTTGGTGGAACAATTAAGTAAATCTGCTGAAAATATGACTTTCAGATTACGTTTATTAGGAATAATTTGTACCAGGAACTATGGCTATGCATATCGTATGAACAAATTATCTTTCATTATAAGTCATCTATAACAAGGTTATCCTAGTTATACCCTATTGTCCTGATAAGTGATGCATTTACACTGAGACCTATGGACACTTTCAACTGGCTAGGTTCAAATCAGTTTCAACAGTTTCCTTTGACCAATGTGCCTCTGATATTAGGTTGTTGTTTCAGATAAAAAAAAAAAAAAAAGTAACCCAAAATCAATTTGAATTGACAGGAGTTTGAACCACTAATCTGAAAAAGGAAAAGTTCACAGGGTGACAAGAAACATGAGAGATTTTTACCTAATAAAAGGAGCGATACAAATATCCTATGTATCAGGATCTATCAGAGATCCCTTTGAGGTTAAACCAGGATTTAGCAAGGCTGTATCATCACTCCAACACTTTTCTCAATACTCCTAGTCTTGATAATACA
This sequence comes from Crocodylus porosus, assembly GCF_001723895.1. NCBI lineage: Eukaryota > Metazoa > Chordata > Crocodylia > Crocodylidae > Crocodylus > Crocodylus porosus. Next base: position 57,321,450 of record NW_017728943.1, read on the forward strand.
TCTGACAACCAACAGGTTTCCAGCCCGAGTGGTGCTAAACTACCAAATGGATGGTAAGCTGTTTAAATCTCAACCAATTCTGAGCCAAAACCAAGACCACCCTGACCTCAATCACAGAGCTCCAGTACCCTGATGATGATGTCGTGTGTGCTCCCTTTGTTAGCAGACCTTCAGGCAATTGTTGATGTCTTTACCAAGGCATACAAGAAAATGGGATTGATGCTTAACATTAATACTAAGGTTCTCCATCAACAAGCTCCTAATGAACAGTTAGTTCCCAGTTCTGGTAATCCAGATCCATGGTGAGACTCTGGAGAATGAGTATTTCTCGTACCTCAGAAGCCATCTCTCTCAGAAGGCTGACATGGATGAAGAAATCCAACATCACCTCAAATGTGCAAGTGCAGCCTTTGGACGCTTAAGGAAATGGGTGTTGGAAGATCACGACATCAGATCCTAAACCAAGCTCATAGTTCATCAAGTAGTTGTGATCCACACCTTGCTGTATGGAGCTGAGAGACAGACAACCTACAAGAGACATCTAAAGTTGTTTGAGAAGTACCATCAATACTGCCTGCAAAAGATCCTCTAAATCCAGGGGAAAACTGATGCATCAATGTAAGCATCCGCCTGCAAGCAAACACCATGAGTATTGTGAAGCAATAATTGTCTGACATCAACTTTGCAGAGCCAGCCATGGCATTCGGATGTCCAACTCCAAACTCCTGAAGCAAGTTCTGTTTTCCCAGTTCAGCCAAGGCATATGCTCAAGAGGGCAGAGAAAGCACTTCAGGGATGTCCTCAAGGCCAACTTAAAAAAAAAAAATGCAACATTGATGTCAGCTTATGGGACACTATCACCCAGGACAACCCCAAATGGAGGAAGAGTCTGCTGGAGGGATCTCAGCACTTTAAAACCTCATGACTACAACAGGAGATGGAAAAGCAGGAGCAGCAGAAACAGTGCATTGTGGACCAAATCAAGAATCCAGTGACACCCACCCCACATGGAAACACATGTCTGAGCTGCAGTAGAGTCTGCTGATCCCAGATAGGCCTCAGCAGCTATGTTTGGACCCACAGATAAGATAATCATGGAAGACAATCATCCTTGACTGTGAGGCATTGCTGAAGACGTCATCAGGATTATATGGGTTTGTTTTAAAATGTGAATGAATTGGCACTTACAGTTTTAGCTGCCAATGTTGGCAGTGCATGAAATCAAAGGGAAGTGTGTCATTGATTAGACAGTACTGGATTTCCAACCAATAAGTAATTAATATCTAAAGCAGGGATGATCAGCCCTTGGCCCACAAGCCAGATCCAGCCCACAGCACTGTGTCACCCAGCCTGCAGGGCTCCCCACAGACCTGCAGAGAACCTCATGGGCTATAGACTTATATGCTAGTGATACAGAGCCTAACAGTGAGTGGGCCAAAACCATGAGCACCAGTGATCTATAGGTATAGACAGATATGTTTAGCTTTACCTAACCTTATTCCCTTAGGTGGAAACTGGATTGGGCCCCAATTTTGATGGCATGAAGCGGTAGTAAATCCATAAACGCTACGACTAATGCATCTGTTCATTTCAGGTCATCTCTCTTCTTTGTTTTGTTTACATACTATACAAACCACCAATAACAAAAGGTTAGAGAAATGATAACGGAAAATGGAAAACAGGATCTTAAAATAGTACTGTACTGAAATTCTACAAATAATCTAGGGAAAAATTATAGTATGCCCATGTGAAAGTTATTAGTGAACTACATTTGAGCCACCTGTCCTCATTTTCACTGGTAGATATTGATGCATTTAATTAATTTGCATAACAAAGTAAATTATCAGTTATAGCAAGATCTTTATGGATTCTGTAATTTATTCATGTATTTAAACCAATATAAATTATGATGCAGCATTAACATGCCAAACTAGCTTCACATTGAATCTAATAATTAAAGCTACAAAAATTTTTACTGTAATCCCCATACTCATGAGATGATATAGCCATAATGTTTTTAAGCATGCATGCTCATGCATTTATAAATGCAAAAAGGGATGGTCTTGGAACTTGGTCCACTTACTTTTTATATATGGAATTGTGAAGAACAATATTAATATAATTTGCAAACCAGTTCTGATTATGGCATCCTTTATCATGGGGGGAGGGAAATAAATTGCTAATTTCTTAAAGCAAGGCAAGGATTTCTTATTTTATTGGATGAACTGGGTAGTAGACTTAGACAAGCTTTTGGACTCAAGACCTTCTTAGTCAGGTCTTGGATAACTGTACTACCCACATGGTCAAATAAAGAGATATCATCCTAAGAAATCCTGGGGGATTGACTATCCTGAAATTATGCTAGAGGCACTGCCACAATATCACTTTCATGCTACCATAGCTTTTATATTATATGATTACATTCAGAATTTCAATTCTGTTAAGAAGAAAATGCATGTGTATGTGCATGTGCACACATGTATGTTCATGCCATCTCGTATCATCTCATGTCATCATGTATGTCCACAGTGGCAATCCAATAATTATATTAATCTACAGGTCCACTCTATTCAACAATTTCCTGGGGTTTATTCTAAAATTCCATCTTCTGCTTCAAACAACCAAGCTGTCAAGTGTTGTCCCCTTCCTAGAATTTAAAGCAGTTCTAATGGATGAATCATACCTGATAAAAGAAAACCCAACAACAAAATTTGCAGCCTTCAGGATGAGAAATACCAATAGGTATTGTTGAACGTTGGGTCTCATGACTCTTCAGTGGAATCTAGACCTCAGTTTTAGACTCAGAAAGTCCTAAGAGAACACATTCATACATTATGGAGGAAATCTGAAGAACCAGGTTTGAAGAGGAGAAAAGAAAGGGAATCTCTAAAGGTGAAGGATACCCCATAGGCTACAGAGCACCAGGGCCATACTAATACTATTCAAAGAGAACTTGATGGGCCTACATAGCCATAGTTTCATCACAGCTTTATCAGCAAAAAATTGTCAGGAACCCTACACCTACTATAGCAGATCTGCAGTAGCAGAAATTAGAACTTGCTTCTCTATAACCACTAAAATGTTAAATATTTGTCCCTGAAAGGCTACTTCCAAGGAAATCATCATCAAGTGCTCTAGAATTAGACTCAATTATGTAGTGCAAGGGTATCAAACTCATCTAGCCCTGTGGATCAGATAAAGGAGCACCAGGCTGGTCTGCAGGCTGATTGAGACCATAGACTAGCCCCATATCCCAGATCCAGCCCACAGGGCTGGTGCAGCGTAGGGTCCATATGCCATGCATGCCCTTGACTGGCCACGTGTGCTGCTTGCAGTGCAAGTGCTGGCTCTAGCCCCATGCACAACATGGGGCATATGCAGGACTAGTCTAAGGTGTGCACTACATGCAGGGTGCTGGGCCAGTCTGGGGCATGCACTATACGTGACACCCACAGCCCTGTGTCATCATCCACAACCCCTCAATTCAATGATGATTTGTACCATAGCTCATTCATGTCTTGAATCCAATCCCTGAATTATGGATATGTCTGCAGAAGTTACAAGTTTTTCTGCAGGAGAGAGTAGGGCTGAAGGTTGGGATTCTTCTCCTTTTCCTTCCTCTGCTCTCGCCTCTGTGTCTGCAGCAAGATGCTTTACCTCAAAATGAGCTGCCACTTGGTTGAGTTTACCACACTATTGGAGTCCGCTGGCAGGCAGTTCCTCCCAATTCTTGACATTGGCATCCATTTTCTTGAGGTATGCCTTTAATGTGTCCTTGTAGCATCTCCTCTGGCCACTGTGATCTCCACTGATCTCAGGCTGTTACAGCAGTGCTGGGAATACAGCCCTTTTATTGGTAGTCAAGTGTCAGGCCTCCACACACAATGTCTGGTCCAGCAGAGTTGGTGCTCGAGGATCACTGACTCAATGCTGCTAAAACTGGCTTCAGCAAGGATTCTGATGTTTGAGCAGCCATTTTCCCATTTGGTGCAGAGGATTTTCTGGAGGCTCTGTTGGTGGTACCTCTCCAGGCTCTTGAGGTGACAGTAGTAGCTTACTCACATTTCACATCCATAGAGGAGAGTGGGGATGATGCACTGTAGAGCTGAATTTTGATATCATAGGCAACGGGTAGGGGATGCATGTGCCCCCAGGATGGGGCCAGTGCCCCACAATGGCCGACACTGATGCTGTCGTAGGGCTGGTGCCCCCTCCCCCTGACAGGGTCAGTGGCTTCTGCGGATGCCCCCCAAGATTCAGGAGACACCAGTCACTCATGCTTGATATAGCTTTCCAGAGACTGATATGAATAAAGACTAGGGTTACCATATGGCTGGGTTTTCCCAGACATGTCTGGTTTTGAGTTCTCCCATCTGTCTGGTTTTTTTTCTGTTGTTTTTGGGGGGTTTTTAAAAATAATCAGCACGTGTCCAGGATTTTGTCCTGCCTCTGCTTTCCCACCCTCCCCATGCGTGTCAGCTGCCAGCAAGATGCTTGCTTTTGCCACTTGACTCAGACAGTGGCTGCTCACCCTGTCTGCCTCCAGCCCTTCCCCTCCTGCCCAGCTTCGGGGAACAGAGGGCTCCTCCTGTCCCAGTGCACTAGCCCCACAGTGGGGAGAGGACACATGACAGGCCAGGCTGTGACAGGTGTGGTCAGCGATTGCCCACTGGGACTTTGTTGTGGTGACTGCCGGGGCTCCTCTGCCACCTCCTCCTCCACTTGGGATCACTGTGGCCATGGTGGGAAAGGAGGTGGCTGCTGCAGCTCTAGCCTGGTGCTCAGCCAGGACCTTGTGGACATTGATACTGTGCACCTGCCAGGCTGGGCTGGGCCAGGCCACAGAGAAGAGAGGAAGGAGCTGCACTGGGCAAATTTGAGGTGGGCACCCAGCAGCATGGGGCCCTGGGCATGGTGGGGGGAGCCCAGCAGTTGCATGAGTTGCAGGAGCCACCGCACTGTGCTGTTTGCATCTCAGCTCTGCAGGAGGCTGGAGCCCTGCAGCAACAGCGCTCAGGCTGAAGCAGGGGCATAGGGGGGTGCTATGACACATTGATGCCATTGGGGGCAGAATCCAGCAATGGCTCCTCAGCACCTGGGTGTGCTGAATGGGAAGAATAATGGGTGGGGGGGGGAAGGGGAAGAGGGACACTCCCTGCTCCCCCTCTGGCTTTCCTTCCTCCAGCCCTCTTGCCAGCCCTGTTTTTATTTCCTTTTTGAAGCTTGCCCGAGACTAGGCCTCCATCCCATGCTGCTCCTCCATCCCAAGCTGCCTTCTTTCTCAGCCCTCCTGCCCAAAAGGCAGGGTTCGAGGGTGTCCAGGCAGGTGATTCTCCACCAGATGCAGCAGCAGCAGCAGCAGCATGAAAGCCAACCTATTAAATAGGTACTTTGCGTCAGTCTTTCATCAGTCACACGGGATGCCCATGCCTGCAGTGGGACAGGGAAATCTGGGTGAGGGGAATCCCCTACCCTCCATCAATGCTGACCTCGTGAAGGAACACCTTGAGAAGCTGGATACCTTCAA
>NW_017728943.1:57327941-57350677 GCF_001723895.1 Crocodylus porosus
CAAGCACCTACATTGAACACCTTCAAGAGTAAATTGGATGCTTATCTTGCTGGGATCCTATGACCCCAGCTGACTTCCTGCCCATTGGGCAGGGGGCTGGACTCGATGATCTCCCAAGGTCCCTTCCAGCCCTAATGTCTATGAAATCTATGAAAATCTATGAAAGGCCTTGAGATCCTTTCAAGGGTACCATGAGCCCTGTTGGGTGTGCAAACATGACTCACATGATAAAGGGCATATTACATTCATGGCCCAGGGCAGGAGAGACAGAGAGACAGTTTGGCAGGCTTCTGCCAAAAGATCCAACAGTCGGAAGGTTTTCCTCAGTGTGCACAAGGATGGCAGTTGTCAGTGTATCGAAGGTCAATGATGGTTGTTTCGAACACTTTCATCTTCAAGCAAAAACATCCTAGACTGAAGAGCCCTCCATCCACTCAGTATCCAGTTGCAAATCCAGAAGGAAGGTTGTCCTTAATGAGATTCCAGAATGACTGTCAAAAAAATTGAGAGATTTGGCGGGGGGATGATGCATCCCTTGCTTGACCCCAGTTCAGATGACAAATGGATCCATCTCCAATCTGCTACAAAGCACAGTCACAGACAGCTGGTTATGAAGAAGCCTCAGAACACCGATGTACCTTTCAGGACATACAAATCTGGCCAGTATTTGTTGCAAGCCTTCTACCCAGCCAGCCCTGCACACTGGCTCCAGCATGCAGGGCTGATCTACGAGCCTGATCTGGACTGGTCTCATTTGCTGTGTAGCATGCGACATCCATGCTAGACCTGCTCTGCATGCTGGGGCTAGCATGTGCTAGCAGTCTGATGTACCCTGGATCCAGCATGCAGAGCCAGTCTAGATCAGGCACTGCAGGCAGCACATAACCCAGACTGGCACCGTGCTATGTGCAGCCCATGCCAGAGAGGTTCTTTCATCATATGCAGCACCAAAGCCAGCACATGATGCATGCAGTGTATGGGCTGTATCTTTGACACCCCTGACAGTGGATAAACTTTTCACCAATGTCTCTTTTTCAATAAAAATGAAGGTCTGGCAAGGACTGATTCTCTCAGCAGGCAAGTATTTTTGCCAAAGTTACACAAAAATTTAACAGCATGGAAAAATTCTTAGTTAGTATTCACTATAAGCTTCCATTTTTAATGAACTTGTTTTTACAAGACTGCAAGAATTTCAGAAGAGGGAATTTTGAGTAATCCCAGCAAAAGGAGTCTTTCCCCGAGGTAGACTACCACATCCCTCAAAGAACAGTGCCAGACCTGAAAATCCACAATGCTGATGTTGCAAACATAAGCATCATTTAGAGAGGTACTGGCACACCTATAGGCCATGCACATTGTGTGCTGCTGTGGGATTATGGTAGTCTCCATGGAACCTTCTTCCCCTGTCATTTGTCTAAGTGGCAGAGAGACGCAAGACAGATAGTGAAACATACCCATGTCTGTAAAATTTGCTTCCAAAATATTTTTTGAAGTTTCAGGAGCTTTGAACCTCAGAAATCCATCTTTAAGGCTACCCATGTGGTTTGAAAATCTTTGGCTCTACTCTCAGAATGGCTGAATCAGTGTGTAGCAACTGTTTTTAAATTCCTACATTCAGGTGAAAAAACTGAAGGGAGCTATTCTTTCACACATGTGCTAGGGAGTTACTGGACCCCATGCAACTCTCAGTTAGTCACTTAATTCCTGTTTCCACTAACTCCTCCACATACTAATGGAAGTATGCATCTCTAAATTTAGAACAGAACTATGCTAGAGTAGAAACACCCACCATTGCCTTGTAAAAGAGAGAGTTGAATACAAATGTGTTTAATATGTGGCAGTGCTCTGCATCTCTTTTGAGGTAGTTTCTAAGTTCTTGGCTATTCTGTAGCCTGTTCATACATTTGCAATGGAGTCTTTCCAGAAAGTAGAATTAAGGAAGGAAACACAGTAACCAGGTAACATTTTACAAAGTTTATTTTGCTGAATAGAACAAAGATACTTCTTCCCCAACAGTAAAAACACTGAAGGACTTGCTTCAAACTTGCTTGACTAGGTGTCAAGAGTTATATTTGGATAAGAAAGCTTTATATGCACCCAATGTCAATTGACTATAGTATCACTTTCCCAAAAGCTTGTAGCCTGATCTTGGGATATACTGAGAATTTACAAACCTAAAAAAGTTATGCGAGGGAGAAACACAAGAAGCAGGAATCTACCAGCAAACTGGTATTTACTCTGGAGAATATACACCAAGGAGACAGAAATGAAGTGAAAAAAGAATTTCCATGTGGCCACCCCAGCAGAATCACATGCCTGCAAAGCCTAGACCTCTGAACCTGATAACAAGTAATAAGAGGAACAAAATATACAATTTATTCCTTTGCTTCAAACTGAAGTTTAAAGAATTTGGTGGGACATCTGAAGATAGCTAGAGTTAATTCCTGAAGACCCCTGAAGTGATGGCAATTATCAAAACTACTGCTGGTGGAATAGAACAAAAATCAAAAAATGTCACTTGCAGACAGTCCAAAGTAGTTACTTGCGTCACTAAAATGCTCCTTCAAATGGATGTTTAAACAAATTTAAATCTGATGCTCACATTAATAGCACTTAGAAGATCTTTACACTATTTCCTGCTCAGGCAAACTCCCATTAATTCATGAGAGCACTCAAAATAAATTAAATTTGGCCTATGCTACTCCTTATGCTAAATCAAATTATTAAGCTAGAAACAGATTTCAAACCATTAGGTAACTTAAGTGGCAGAGTTTGCTGTGAACACAAACACCATCCATAATGTACCATTCCAAAAGTGGGAGACATGCAAATATGAATTTTTCAATTTTTCTTTTCCCTTTCAGGATGAAAGAATCTTGAATTTTCTGTCTTAGTTTTCATGGAACAAGAAGGTTTTCCACCCCTTGTCTAGTAACTACGCTCTGGCCTGCTGAACAAGCCGTTCTCTAAAATTATACACATTAGATGAATACACACACACACACACACACACACACACACACACACGTTCATTTACTAATTCTTCCCCTCATACTTCTCCCTCACTGGGTAAACTTGTGAGAACCAGTAATACAACTCCAACTGTTGAGTTTCATTAGCCACTTTAACTTATTTAGCCAGCAAGTTTTGACATACAATTGTTTAATTGTCCCACATCTAGTTTATTACCTTCAGCAGTTTATTGTCTAGTCCCAATCCCACACCTATTGAAGTCAATGAAAGCATTAATCCTTCCATGCAATTTATTACCTTTTTATTAGTCTGTTTGCTATATTGTGGGGTGCTGTTAGAACAACTGGTATGCTGCCTCTTGTGTAAAATGGATGCAAGGCCAACATCTGCATATTGCATCTTTAAGACCAAAAGGTACAGACTGACTAAAGTGCATTAGGCATGACCATTTTACAGGTTGCATACTTTGTCTTCTAGATATGAAAGAACCTGTTGACTCAAGCATGATATGCAAGGCTACTGCATCATGCAAGGGATTTTGCTGTTGGCCCCTGGGGTTGTCCTAAAAGCTAGAGACAGGAGTGACAGAGTTCAGGTCTTCTACCCAAACCCTGCTTCTGCTTTCTAGGACTCAGTGGAATGGTGTAGATAATGGATATACACCAGGACAGAAAGCACCATTTGGCTTCTGGTAGATGGTGCTTGAGGGCATGATGAAACATGCAACTTTGTTTTAGATTTTTTTATTTTTGCTTAACATTTGTCAGGCTCAAAACAATAAAAAACTGAAAGCAAGTGCTAACATTTCTATTGGAAACAGCATTACTCCATTCCTCCTATTTCAGATGAAGCAGGAAAAAAATATGCAGCAATGTCGGAAGCATAGCTAACCAAGTGCCCAGCTCATATGGCAATAGGGACTCCATAGTAAAAAAAATGTGGGCAATAACCCCACCCCCAGTAAGTTCTACTGTAAAAGTCATTTGAAAGCAGTGGACCAAAAGGATCTCTACTGGATCCATTACGTACAATGAACAGAACTGAACAGCCATTTTAGTCAGATCTACACTGGTGCCTGGTTAGCCCATGTACAGCTGGATGATAAAAAAAGTATAGTCCAATACAGTACTGTCAAGGAAAAACGTTTCCCAGGGGGATTTCAAAAGGTCCTTCCCTAGGGGATTTCAAAACATCCTTCCCTAAGAGTCTGCTAAATTAAAAAAAAAAACAAAAACAGATTTCCTCACAGTCAGAATGCATGTTATAAATAGTGAGAATTGGTTTGTAACATTGAAGGTGGCCTGTATATTTACAATTAGTGTTTAATACTCTTTCAGCAAGCTTCAGACCTTGCTTAATAGGTTCAAATTAAAGGCCTGTTTGCCACTGCCTCATTGCTTCTTGTGAAACGTGGATTCAAACAATTCTCCAAAATAAGAGATTATATATTTGCGTAGGTTTACTGGTCAAGTACCTACCTTTCTCAAATGTAGATATGTTAACATTTTGCTTAAGAACAAGTATTAACACTATCAGTACACAAATTCATGTGTTGCTTAAGAACTGTATGTTTTAATGGTTATGACTGATTTTTTTTTCAAACAAAGCTTGATGAAGAAAGACTTGTATATGCTAGACTGTAGGTACACCCATGAACACTACACCTGGACCACTGCCATGCAAGTAATAGGAAAAAGAAAAAACATTTGTTCAAAGTCATTATGGATATTTGGGCAATTATATTAACAAGAACAGACAGGCAATCGGGAATTAGTACAGTTATACTCTTGTCAGTGGAGATGCAACCTGGAATATCTACTCTATTATTTGAGAGAAAAGATGCCTTTGAAAGATACTTGGACAATATAGACAACCATTTTGCCTAGTAATGGACAGAAGCAGAGTTCTTGAATTACTTTGTGTCCAGCCAGTATCTACGAGGATTACTGGCCCATTGCTCTTCAAGTTTTATCCAGATCCTTTCTAATGAGTTTTGATTGGCAGCCCACTGAATCTGGAATACAATCTTATTAGTGTGCCATGCTCAGGCATAGGTGGCTATGCCAGAGAATCAATTAATTCAACAAGGAAGAGGATTAAGGCCCAGAATCTTTGTGAATGATCACATGGCAGTCACGCACATCTTCTATGCCAGCCCTTGGGACTCCAGCACAGGGCTGTTAATAACTCTGAATGCAAGTTGCAGAGCTACATAAAGAATCTAGATTAATGTCTTAGGGAAGCAGAAAAGACCATTATTAATGAGGCCTACATCCCCATTAACTCTCCATGGGAGGCACTTAATCTGGGGGTGGGAGGTGCAGGAGGGAGGGTGTTATATGGCCCAGCTGAGTTTCCTTCTGAATAGCTCAGTTGGGTGCAGAAACCAGAGCTCTGACCTTCCTCAGGCTTCTCTGGATAATTTCCAGACAGTAAGAACTTTAGAAATAGTCTGCCTTGTGAATTAAAGACTAGCTGCCTCTAAAATCTTCAAACAAGACAAACTATGTAATACTAGGACCACCATAAAAAAGTTGCAATTTTTTTTTTTTAAATTAGAAAAAAGTTTTGCTGCGAGCAATCTATGGAGAGGGAGTAGCTGAGAAGACACCCCCCCCCCCCCGAACACTTTGTATTGTAAACTGGAGGTTTTTTGGAGTGAAAGCTATTTTAAAAGACTGATCCTGACAGTCATTTTCTCAGAGGACTGAGAAAATTTGCTTTCTATAAAAACAAACAGAAATGAACAAGTAACACATTTTTACACAGTCCATATTTGCCAGGACACGGAAGAAACAGCTTTAATTTTCTTAGGGCTGAAAGGATAAGTAATAAATTGGCACTTCTGCTTAGACATTTGCATTGACAAATAGTACCTACCACAAGTACTATAACTTGTTGCCAGCGCTGGCTTATGCTGGCCTTACAACTTTTTCCCTGCCCCTCGCCACAGAGAATAGCCAGCCTTTTAAGAAGTATTCTCTAATGCATTTAGAAGCTAGCATGCTGTCCAGTGCAGCACAACACTATCAGTTCCAAAAGAACTTGCAAAGGCCCCTCGTTAGATTTCAAAATCATCTAAAAGGACCATTAATCATAGCTTGAAACATTAACTTCTTTAAAAAGTAGCTATTTCCAGTCATAAAAGCCAACATTAATGACAAATATTTAGTTTCAGGAGCCTAGACAATGTTTAGATTAGATAAACAATCATATACCATTTGCTGATTAACAAGGGGTACAATACTGTGAGGTACTGGGTACCTTTTCTAAAGCACCTTCTGCTCTAACTGAACTTTATCAGTACATAGAAATTTGATCCTAGAAAGTTCATTTCATGCAAGACAGTTCACTTCTACAGGTTTAGATTCAAAGCTAAGAGTATCTATGACAATTTGGTGTTTCAGAATAATCCTTGTCGAGACTTCTCTAAATAACTGTCTGTATTTTTCAAACTGGTTGACAATAGATAAACTGTTCAAAAGACTTTTTAGACTCAAAGCACCCCTCAGAAAATACCAGCTCTTAGTTTCAGTGTGACTACAGAAAAATGTTAGAGCACTTCTTCGTTGCAAAGACTTCAGAAAGACCACAACAGGTCAGAATGTATTTTTGACTATGGATACCTCTTTGATGTCTCTGGGTTAAATACTGTCAATTATGTTTGCCTACCTAATGGTGCTAACTTTACATGACAAGCTGTGGCACCCTTGAAAGGTTCTTAAGGCACCCCGGTTGAGAATCACTGCATTACAGGTTACAGATACCCCTATAAATGTAATGGTATGTGGGGAAGCCATACTCTGCCTGGCTCAGGATGCTGCCATTTATCTCCCTGCTTCATAAATGAAGAACGATTCTTTTACAGACGATAGAACAGAACACAGGAGTGACAACATGGAATTAATAAAAACAACTCTTTAAAAGTTGTGGTCAAAGATATTCAGAAAGCTATAGACATAAAAGCTATGAAATTTAATTCTGTCCTGAATTCATTAGGTGAGGTCATAAGTACAGAGGTCCTATTATGTTACCCTAGAGTATTTGCATCATACAGTGAAAACTTTATATTTATTCCCTTCTACCACCTGCAACAAAAACATGTTGAAAACCTGGAGTAAAATGAAGGGCAGAGCAGAAAGAGCCAGCTACCTGGCAGCATCTACCCGTTGCCAACCCTTCCTCAGGAGAAGATGCTGATTTTATGTTGAAGCTCAGAGCTTCAGAACCATTCTCTAAATATTTAAGGAATGGCTGGGAGTTGTGGTAAACCAGACTGATACAGCACAGAAGGGAGGGCTGCAAAAGTATTAGCAAAACAGGGCCAGAGAAAATCATAAGCCACAGAGGAATACCTAGGTCTTGATCAAGCATCTGCCCTGAAGTAGATTAAAGATATCTTGTTTTAGGAGAGGTGTCCATGTCACGCCACTGCCAGTAGTTACGGGTGGATCATGGGGTGCAGTTCAACTCCTCCTTCCCACTGTGTGGCACATGCACAGTGAGCTCTCTAAACTCACCAGGTTCAGTGCAGCATCTGACCAAAGGTGCTACCTTGATAGTACCAGTGAGCTCCCCTGTCACTCACCATCTCTCCCCTGCGCAATCTACCTGCCTACTGCATTTGGCAACAGAGCAAAAACGGGAAGGGAGAGGGGCAGGACAGGGAAGCTGCAGCAGCAGCATTCAGCTCCAGGTTCTGGAGCCACACTGACCAGCCAGTGAGATCAGAGAGCTCCATGAACACGTTGCACAGCCAAAGGGATGCGTGTATGGCTGCACTGCCCTTCCCTCCCTTCCCTTTTCTAGATCTGCCCATTTTAGTAACAAGAGGGTGATCTGCTGGTTTATCACTTTTGAACAATTTTAGATGAAATTTTTTCTCCCTGGGCAGACCCATGGGGTCTGAGGATACAGGCTGAGGAATGACTATCTAGGCTACAGTACTGCAGAGAAGGACTTGGGGGTTACAGTGGACCACAAGCTTAATATAAGCCAGCAGTGTGCTCTTGTTGCAAAAAGCAAACAAAAAAAAAAATACCAACAGCATACTGTGCTGTATTAACAGAAGTCACTTGCAAATCAAGGAAAGTGATTTTTCTATTCTATTCAGCAATGGCAAATACTCACCTGCAGTATTGTATCCAGTTTTGTGCCCCACACTTCAAGAAGGATGAGGACAGATTGGAAAGAGTCCAGCAGAAAGCAATAGAAAGTATTAGGGGCCTGGGAAGCAAGACTTATGAAGACAGGATTAAAGACCTAGTGCTATTTAGTCTAGGAAAGAAAAGACTGATGGGCAATTTGATAATGAGAACTGCACAGCTAAATGAATCTTCCACAAAGAGATCCAGACATGAAGTAGATGGTTACTAGTTTGCCTTGCGGACTGAGTAGTAATAACTTTACTTGATACTATAAATATGTTGACAGTCCCTGCCTTGAAGAGCTCGTCTGTGTCAGCATTCATCTGAAAGGCTGATCATAATTGAAGGGATATACAAATCTGTAGCAGTCAGTTAAATTTGGCAAGAGATAAGTGTCTTGAGGAGGATTTGTTGGTCTTGTGATTAAAGGAGGAACTAGACAGGGATTTGAAAGATTCAAGTTCTATTCCTGGATCTACATATCCCCTTTTGCAGATGAGGAGCTGGGGTCAACTGGTTTGGGATATACCACTACACTGCCTCAGAAATGAAAAGGTTGGTGTGTGATGTGGTCAGCTACTAAGAAAACAAAGCCCAAGGAATAAAGCTGTAGAAAAGGTTTTGGTGGTGACAGCACTGGAGTGGGACCCTATAAATCTAGGTTCAGTTCCTGGTTTTGCTCCAGACTCCTGGCCTTAAAATAAGAAAGAGTATAGGTGCAGATGTGAAAACTACCGAGGCAGAATTTAGGCACCCAAATACAAGACGACAAATCACAACCTACTTCACCACGTATCTGATCAGATTTGGGAGTCCACACATGCTTATGTGCTGCTGTTTCCCCTGGCCAAAAGCACTGCCCTCTTGGCATAGTGGGTACCAAGGCATTCATTTTCCCATTTGAGTAGTAACTGTAGCATCTCTGCACCTAAGTCTCCTAAACGATTTGAATCTCATAGGTGTATGCAAACCATAGGCCATTCAGCCAACAACAAGTTGAGCAGAGACCACAGCAGACAGCCATTTTCATTCATTATTTTTATACTACACTCATGAGAAGATCACTTGCCCAGAAAGGAGGAGACCAATTCTAGGTTTTGACCCACATTTCCCACTTCCCAGGAGGAGCCCCAAGCAAGAGGGAGCATAACTCTGTAGCCCAATGAGGAGCACTGTACCTGGAGAGAAGAGTCCCAGGTTCTGGTTTCTGCTTCCAGAACTATTTAGGCATTTTACATTGAACGCTCTTTCCATGAAACAGCCCTGGTTCTCAAAGCAAATCAGCCCAAGTGGACTGCTGCCCAGAATGTGGTTATAGTTCTACTGGTACCTCAGCTAGTTCACAAAGCTATGTAAAACCTACCCCAAGCTAAATCCTCACATGGGCTCTAATACTCTTATTCCACATGACGGGGAGGATTTTCAAAGAAAGTGTCTAACACTGCCTCCCTTATAAGCCCTGGTGTAGGAGATATATGGGGGTGGAAATGCACCAAACTGCAAAGATTCAACCAACCCAGGAGACTGCCCCCATACTATTTATATATTATTCTGGGGACTCTTTCAGTTCCTGAAAATGGCAAGGCAGAAGGGTGGAATAAAGCCAATATAGCTTATTCATCCCAAGACTGATGCCCCCTCTACATGTTACAGGTATGTAATTAATTGGCTAATTGTACAATTACCTTGACCAGCTGCATTTGCAAAGTACTTATCACCCAATAAAAAACTCCAACCAGTTATAAAGTTGCACCTAAAAAATGTGCATTAACTTGATAGCCAATTGCCATCCAGCTGTAATTTGCATATGTAGCAGGTTCCCCTTTGGCTGAGAGCCCCCTCAACTGTGAGCTCCCAGCTGCGCCTTGCCCAGCCAGGGCTGCGAGTCCCACAACTACCATGAATGTGGCATGGCAGGAGGAACAATTGTGCAAATCATATTAAATTCCATCACACCTTTACCTTCACTTGTAGAGAGAGCCCTATATTAAGCATCTACCCTACACCAATTAGAAAAAAAGAAAATATAATCTTCAATTCCACAAAATTAAGAGATCCATTGTATGTGTTATGTTTAAACAAATAATCAAACCTTTTCCATTTAACAGAGTTATTAAATAGATGGGCAACCACTGTTAGTCTGTCTGTAGCAGAGGGCTTTCCACCCAAACCCGTTTCTCACCCACCCCCTTCTCTATGACCGATTACCAGCATTTAACGCTGGTGTTAGACTCTCCAGGTATCAAGTTTTCTTTTTTTGTCAAAATCTTCATGCAGAGCATAGAACCAAGTGAAGGAATCGATTTAAAAAGCGTGATGAAACTCCCTCACCAAAAGTACTTACCACCCCTCTAGCAACAAGATGGTATCATGTATTTATTTCCTGTTTTAGTAAGTTGGGATATCATTTTGTCAGACCCTTGCAGACTACAGTTTGTCTGATGTCCCCCCAGTCTTGTGTTTTAAAAGCATCTGTCTGCCTATTGACTTTGTCTAGCTTTGGGAAACAAAAATAACTAACAGTTTTCTGAAAATACTTCCTAAACCTTTGAAAAGAAAACTGTGCTTAAATTAATCTGTCCCATAAAAGTAAAACCATTCTAAAGGAGGCTTTTAAGCAATAGGCTTTATTCAGTTGGTTAATGAGCCTGAATAAAGGTCCTACTTTAAGACTCTCTTCAGGATGCAAATAAATAAATAAATAAATATTGGGCTTTCAGAGATCACCTCCTTTTATCTCCCTTGAAAATATCAATTAGTGAAGACATTTCATTGCCCAGGATTCCTAAACACAGAGAAGTGGCAATACATAATGTAGAGAAGGAGGAACTAGCTATACTTCTGATCCAACTTAAGAGCTTTAAATGTATATGCCATAGAAACATTTTTGCTGTATTCAAAACTTTAAAAAAAACCTCATTACTTCATCTCTTACATTGCCATTCCCACTGATTTCACTGACGGTGATTACTCAGCAATCGGAAATCCAGACCTTGTAAGTTGTTTACTATAGGCAGCCAATTTTAGACAATCCTGTCACCTGAGATTTGGGTCCGCCTTTGCTCATACAGCACCATCTATCCATATATTACTAGATAAAACAGAAGAAAGTCTTGGATATAAAGCAGTCCAAAATGGTTGCAAATTCTATACAATACTCCAAGAAGTACAGAGAATGTCCATACATGGACCTTGTGCATCTAAAATCAGTTTGCTCCGGGCTCAAAAAAAGAAAGTTACTGAGGCTGTCCTTATTTTTAAATAATGAAAAAGCTCAGAGTCATCTGCATTCACTGTTTTTACCCCCTTTTGCTGAGGGTCAGCATCAAGTCATCAGGTCACTTACCCTTTCTTAGAAGGTGTATGTAGCAGAGCTTTTTAAAATTTGCTGAGAGATTTTGATTGAAAGTGTGTTTCCTACAAAAACTGAAGTTCCCCCAGAAAAATCCACTGGAAGTAATCTGAACAAAATATTTTTATATTCAGATAAGTTAAAATGCATCTGTTTTTGTTCAACAATAAGTTGAAATATTTCATTAGGGTTTAAACATCAGCTACCTTGCATTAATTCTCAGGTGCCACAGTGCTTCTTGGGAACTGTCTTATGAATAGCATCTGCCCCCAATTCTCCTTAATAGGACAGATGCATCCCATATTTCTCATGGCCCCTTTTACTGTAAAAGTTAGTCACAGAAAACCCATAATCAGGTTATCATGAGAGATGGAATCAAGAGGAGTGGAGCCAGTAAAGAATGGAGGGGTATGGAGCGTCTCAGCAGTAACTTCCATAAAATGCCATGGGTTGTTCTTTCAGTTCTTGTCCCTCTCCCCCCACAACCATGACATGCAGTTGATATAAAGGTGACAGTTAAACAGTAT
Organism: Crocodylus porosus; assembly: GCF_001723895.1. Lineage (NCBI taxonomy): Eukaryota > Metazoa > Chordata > Crocodylia > Crocodylidae > Crocodylus > Crocodylus porosus. The sequence continues at coordinate 57,339,941 of NW_017728943.1, forward strand.
AAGAGTTGCATCCTCTTCAGTCAATAGAGCTATACTTGTTTTGTATCCAATGTACTCTGTTTACTAGTTCTCCATTCTTGGTCAAGTCAGGGAACAGAGGCTAGGTAAGACATGACATTTTAATTCTTTGTAGTATAACACTTAGCAGACCTTCCCATCCTACTTTATATTTTTCAATCCATCATGAGATCCACACCTAGGGAATAAACACCTCCTTACCATTTTCCTCCCATGCATGGTCACTGTTGGATAAGATACAGGCAACTCTCCAATCTGTGTATATTTGAAGAAGTGGTTTTCATGCATTTAGACTCCACAAATGACCCATGTGGAGATGAACAAAGATATTATCAGTCCTGGCTTTGATCCTTCCCTTAAAAGGTCTCAGTTACTCTTACATGTAGATAGTCAAAGGGCCCCCAAAGGAGCTGTGATCCATATGATATAGTCAGCAACTGCCTTTAGGCACCCTAAAAGTCTTACCAGTGCTGTTGCACATTTCAAAAAGAGATAAGATTTGCTCCAAAAGGCCTTAACGGTTCTTTGGGTATGGTACAGAATAGGGCTGTGTGAAGCTTTGGTATCTAATTTGATTTGGAGGAGATTCAACCCGATTCAGGGACCAAATCTGAATCGAATTGGGAGACCAGTTAAAAGCTCTGAATCAATTCAGAGCATCCAAATTTATTTGGAAAATCTTCGGAAAAGATTCAGCCTCTTCAGAGATCCAACCATAGACTAAACAGGCAGCTGACACAGCTGGTAAGTCTGTTGGGGTTGTGGGAGGGATTGGGGCTGGGGCTGGGACAAGCTGTCCAACTGGGGTGGGAGTGTGCATTACTCTGGGAGTCGGGGGGCAGGGGGGGTCACAGGATGGAGTGCGGCAGTACTGGAAGGGGGGCTCTGTCCTCCTGCCACTTGCCCAGCCAGGGCGGGAGGGTGCAGATATGGGCATGGCTCACTCCATACTATACTGGAGAACAGTAGAAGAGGTAGGAGAAAGAGTCCAAGACATTAACATAACAAGAATGACAGTCAGTGCAAAACACATCCTTATCTTTGAGGACCTAACTAAATCACGGGCACTGCCTCCATTTTTCACAGTTCCACTATAACATCCAGTGGGATTTTCACAGCACATGCAGTGCCCCCCCATGCCTCTGATTGGCTGAGGGATCCTTGGAGTCCTGCCCCACCCAGAGATTGACAACCATTTGTCAATCTCTGAGAAGGGGCAGGAGGGCCCTCTGCCATGTCCCTCATGGGCTAAGAGGCTCTGGAAGTCCTGCCCCTCCCCAAGGCTTCCATGCTTTTCTGTTTGCAGAAGCTCCATGCCCCCCTTCTCCCCCAGCTTGCCATTGATTTTGTGCTTTTTCACAGTCCCCACCACTTTTTAACTGGGACCAGGATTTTTTGCCAGGGACCATCAAGTTGGTAGAAATCACGTAATCACAAATTTGGTAGCTCCCTACATATTTTTGATGGCCTCACTGAGACTTGAAGCACTCTAAAATGGGCTTTAGAGTACAGGTTTCCTCTTAAACCTACTGAATCAAGCTCATTCTGAGACCTATAATGGCAATGAATTTCTACCTGGAATGAGTATCAAATGATCATTTTAAATTAGTGCTTCCAATTAAGAAAGCCACATATAATGCTATTTTGGTATTGAGAGGAATTCTGTAAAGACACCACAATGCATGTGAAGTTCCTAAAAGCTAAATCTTCTTTATGAAATCCCATCTATAGAAATACATTTAAAATGTATCATCCTACTCTGGAAATGTTGCCTCAAAGTGAAGCGAGAAAGAATCCACTTATAAGGAAGCACTTGGATAGGCAAGTCTAATAACAGAAACTGATTATTTCCCAAGTGTTTTTCACACAAGAAAAAGTTGTGATAAGAGTCTCATGAACTACTTGCAGGATCTGTGACTGTCTTTTTGGTACCAGCAGAATATCCAAAGAAAATAATGCCTAGTTATTCAAGAAAAAAATGAAATTAAAATTTAGTTCAGAAAATAAAGCTGAATGCATACCTTCACCCACAACATTTTTAGAAGAGCAGATGGAACTAATTGTAAAAAACAAATGTTAAGTTTTGGTAAGATTCTGGCTACCAGATAGTAATAATGAATGGCATGTTCTTTTCCTCTGCATGGACAGAAGTGGAAAAAGATCACAGGACTCTATACCAAGCAACACAACTGTTCATAGTTTGTAGATTTCTGGATACATGTGAGTTTTGAGGACAGAAGCAACTCCCACGGGTCAAATGTTCCATCTGAAGGGTGAACACGATAAGAATAGTCATTATCACTCTGCATAGTGGTTGAGGGTGCTCAGTGATTCTACTACTGTTCTCTGGTCTCCCGGCTCTTCCAGATTGCTCAAGATATAGAATGAGACTAGGGACCAAAGAAAACTGTTACAGCAGTTCAGTGTTTGTGTAATGGTGTGTGACAATCTTCTGATACCCCCTTAAAGAATAAAGCAAGTAACCATTAAGCTATGCTGGGGTTTTCTGACTGGGTCCCATTTGCAACATTAACTTTGAGTACTTTACAAGTTCACTATACTGTAATTTGTACTTAGCTGGTTTAGAAAATAAACAACTGCCTCAGGTTAAAACAGCAAATTCTATTTAACTGTCTAAGATAGGAAATGGCCACTGACTCCTATTTAGCTTTAACCACATGGGAATTACGTGCTGCCCACAATGGAATCCTGCCAAGAGACCAAGATAACTCTTAAGAGTGCTGCATTATTTTAAATGACTGCAAGTGATTTCCATTTCACATCTGATCCAGCTCAACATGTTCTGAGGACTTCGCTTCTGAAGTGCCTTCTGTTGGTTCTAAAAACCATTTCCTGTGCCACCTGATTTTTTTGGGAGCTCTCCCATGTAACTATAACCAGGCCCATCCCCATGTAGTTCATGGGCTGTGATGTGATCACGGCCCTTTGAGCTATAGCTTCATGAATGGAGTCCTTCATTTACAAAAAGTAAAGCCACATTAAATTTAGCATATTACAAGTATAAGAGTAATTGTTGCTGTTACTTCCAGGTTCAGAAGGCTGGTATAGTTGCATCTATTTTAAATGCAGTTACTCTAGCATTTAACCAAAAGCAGAACATGCCTAAGTAATTCAACCTGTTTGCTTGAATTTGGTGTCTTATTTGTAGAGTTTTATTTTTCTATGGAAGGTGAGACTACAGGAGTGAAGTAACGGAAGTAAAGATCCTAGCTGTACACAATGTCGTAGCAGGGCAGGTTCATGCTCAGGGCAGCTAGGATGCAAAGGCCAGTGCCAGCTGCCACAATACCAAATCGGGGCAAGACATTCAGCCAACACCGTGGAGGGGGAGCGGGAGGGGAGCTGTGGGAAATCACAGCTATTTTTGCACCGCATCCCCTCAAGACAGCCCCTGGGGTTACTGCCCCTATCACTACCCCTCAGTTATACTAATAGTAGTTTAGATATTTTTTAAAGTCTCTTCATTTGGGAATTGTGAATGTGGTGGATCTTCAGCACTAGTTTTCTACTAAGCATAGCTCCTTTGGCTCACTATACATTTGATTTACACCACTGGGTGAGAGATCCACACTATTTTTACACTCCTTTTGAGATCCTGTTAAAACAAAGATATTTGCATCAGTGCTACAGGGCTGTAACATTATCAAATCAGCCTGCTGGTTACATCATTGCTAAAAATGGCCCACAGAATGAAGGATTTAGATGGCATGGCTGTATAACTATGAGTATTGTAGGCACTGTACATTTATATTTTTAAGGAATCTGTAGTTTGCAGATTCCAGCAACAGCTTGGTATTCAATTCTATGCAGGATACTACAGTAGGAGACATGCTCAAAGAACTGTTGGCTTACATTATGCAAACAAAAAACCAAAAGCAATTCTGACTGAATGTCTTTTTCTCATATATAAAAACTAGGCCTCTCACTGCCAGCTATGATGGGGTTGCATGTTGTCAATATCTATCCACAATGAATTGATCCCATACTAGTAACTCATTCTACAAAAGGCCTACAACTGCCAGAGTGAGATTTCAATTTATAACTCACAAGTTAAATTTGAACCAGCACCCTGGCAGCAAAAAGCCTAACCCATTATCAATCTTGAACCACCCAGATTTTAAATAAATGTATGTTAACAGTGTTTTGTATGGACAGATTAATGTCCTTTTCAAACTGTTCATGCATGTGTTTAATTATTAAGCGTTGTATACTTAAGCTTTAAGCAAAGCCAGCTATAATTCGTTTGCACCACGGTACATCATATGTTTGAGCACATGCCTAAATTCACTGTTAGGATTCAAGTTTAATCCCATACTTTTCCTTATGCAGCATAATGGTATTTTCCATTGAAAGCCAAAAATCTGGAACAATACATAGTTAACATCTCCCAAGACCCGTATTTCAGAACATTTCAGAAGTGGTGTTGGATTACTTTTTATTGGCATCTTGTTATCACCAAGAGAAGAGTTAAAGGAACTAGCTAGGGCAAAAAAGAGGATGCAAAGTGCAACGCTGCCATCTACTGTTTGCCAGCTTGCCTGTTTAAAGATGAAGTTACTGGCTTGTCAAACTTATTTGATTGTTCAAAAGTACTTTTATTGGTTTTAAACCATTCAGTTTGAGACAAGTTTATTTCAAAATATTTTTGAAATTGTATGTGTATGCTGGTACAGGACCAACTTCAATTCTGTACAGTACAGTTCTGATATTCTCTCTCTCTCTCTCATGTAGAAATGCTAGTGTAGGGGCCAGCTAGGTATTCACATCATCATGCCAAAGGATGTTTGGGGCAAGGGGGGAAGGTTGTTTTATTTGGACTCAGAGCATTGCCTCAGACGGCCATCTGTTGGAGTCAGGAGAAATATCAGAGTGGTAGGAAAACCCTACAATGAGCCACATGTCACCAGATGCCATGCATTCCTTCTCAAAGACTGACAACTCATCCCAGCTGCAAGAAGATGGTGGGCAACAGTGGTTTGGGGCTGCTACTGGGGACACACTTCCACTGGATCCTCCCTTAAGTTTATAAGAGTAATTCATGTGACCTCCTCCCAGGACCTACTGCTGGAATACAGCATGGGCCTCTCACCCTCTTGGTGCTGGCTCTGGTCTGTTGCAATTACATAAAGATTTTTTCAAATGATTCAATAGAGTCATTCTAATAGAAAAAGAATATTCACCTGAGAAATGACTGGCAATAACCTAAAACCACTACTGTTCTCAGATTGAGAAAAACAGATACCAGTTTTGCTTGAAATTTTGTTTCAGCCATTTATATTAACATAGGAATTGGCTCCATTAACTCCAGACCAGCGGTTCTGAACCTGGGGTACATGTACCCCCAGGGGGTACATGAAGCCTCATCAGGGGGTATGTGCGATATATTTCATACATTGTCTAACACCGGTCAAAGAGCCTAAAAAGTTAATTTCCCATTGAAAAGGGGTATGTGAAGTGTCACTCTGAGACTAAGGGGTACATCGACTGAAAAAGGTTCAGAACTGCTGCTCTAGACCCTGACTGGAGAGGAAAACAACAGTTTTGTTAGGGATTAATTTTTCAAAGGTAGTGGTGAGTTTATGATTCATATCAAATAAATTAGTCATCTTTTCAGTTGGGTGACCAAAAGATTTTAGCTGCATTTGTACATGTAAACTTGCCTGTACAAGATTCCTGACTATTGCAAACTGGCGACATATCAATAAAGCAATAATGATAGGACTAAAAAAGAAATTTGCCAGTCCTGCATAATTTTCTTATGGAGTCTGGCTGCCACTTCACAGGTAATTAAGATGAAGAGTACACTAGTGCAAAGGACACAGTTTTATGAAACTTGATTCTAAAATAGTATTGTGCTTTTAATAAAAGCAAAAGAAGAAGAATCAGCCACATCCTGAAAGGGATACATGTCCTTGGAATACGCATATTTAAAAGGTAATAGTTTTTAAAGTAATGGACCTCACCTGGAGTACTCCATCTATTTTGGGGCCATTCACTTCAAGAAAGATGAGGACAGTTCAGGGTGCTTGTACACGTGATGATGTCATGATTATATGTGACGAAATCTCCCTTTGTGTGGCTTAATAGCACCACACATACGCAAGTTTGGGGGGTTTTAAAATGAGTTTGCATCCTGATGTAGTTTAGTTTATAATGTTGCAACTTGGAAGATAGCAGCCATTAGTCAGCTCACCCTCTGGCCCTGGGAGATGGCAGACTCCAGAAAAAAAAAGGTCCAGGCTCCTCATTGCTTCTGCTTTCAGTAGGCTCCTGCAGTGGGCAGGACACCTGGGGCCTCCCAGAAATGAGCTGGCTTGCTCCTGGGATAGTGCAGGGAGGCAGCAGGAAGGTGTCTGGGTGTGCTGGTGTCTGCAGAAGTTGGCAGGGATGGTGCATGGGGTGCTGGAAGCCCAGCCTCTCCCACGGCCAGGGGGTGACCTGACAGATTAATAGTACAGATTAACAGCCCTCCAGCTGCAGGAGAGCTGGGCAGGCTCTGCCAGAAAAGGAAGGTTCTGGCCCCTTGTCACTTCTGCCTTCAGCAGGCACCTGCGGCCACCAGGACAACACCATATATATATATATATATATATATATATACACATACACACACACATACATACACACACATAAATATATACACATACATACACACACACATACACACAGCAGTGGAAAAATAAAACCATTCATTTCAATTAAAAATTCATTGTTTCAATTTAGAAGGTATAGAATGCAACCCTAAAAACTAAAACCTTGTCATGTCTAAAACCTCATTTTACAAAGGGTAAAAGTCAACTGCCATAGGGAGAAATTTCAATTGCTACAACTCACAGGCTAGCTTTGAACCAGCTCTCTGGCAGCAAAAAACCTAACCCATAATCAATTTTGAACCACCCAGATTAAGGAGTACAGGAGAGTGACCCAGATAATTAGAGGCTTGGGAAACATGATTTGTAAGGAAAGAATTAGGATTGCTTAGTATGAAAGTGAAGGTGGGGAAGGGAGAGAGAGAGAGACAGAGAGAAAGACGAGAGAGAAGTTGATTAGAGTCGTCACATGTGGTCCAAGAGGGCCTACCTAATGGGAGAGATTGTTGGAAGCAGTAGAGTCAGAGAGGGGACACACTGTGGGGAAAAGACTAGGGCTTGCTTTTTCAGTCTATTAATAAGAACAAGTGCTGGCATATTTCTCAGTGCCATTTTAATTGTGGTACAAGATTGCACAGATAGAGAGGTGTTGAGCAGCAGGGGTCTGAATATCTCACACCCTGTTCATTAATACCTGTGATCCACTAAACAGAAGGATAGCACAGGTAAAAGTAGCTTAACAAGACAGTAGAGAATCTTCTCTTCTATACATCTGGATGCAAAGCACATTTAGAAATGCTAAACCTTCAAGTTAATTGTGTAAGTGATATTTATTTAAGCGCTTAAAGGCAGAGCTGGATTCGAGCTACCTAAACTACACTGGAGTACACGGTATAAAACTCAGTTCTTCAAGTGACAAAACCATCTTTTCTCAATAACTCCACCTTTGAATAGGTGGAGGGTTCTGTTCTTTGCTGGGTGGTATCAAAAAGCACAAAGACATTCCTGTGCCCTTTGTCAACTACCATAGTCCCTACACAGCTGCTGGTGCTTTTGCAGGGTTCACTTCATACTCTGGCCCCAGACCAGCCAAACAGGAATGTGTGGGTGTTTCCACTGGCTACTGCCAAAGGAGGTAAGTGTAGAGAAGGCCAGAAGCACATTATACTCGGGCAAACTGTATAGCAAAATGAAATGTTAGCAGTCATTTAACCTTGATCTGGTGTCCACAGACCAGATTAAGGTCTCACTCATTTAATCTGATCCAGAGTAATTTCATGAGTTGCTATGCATTCATGCTCTGCACAATTTACATTGATATTGCCTTTTTGTCAAGATGTGGTGCTTCACAAATTATGGCCCTACTTGCAAGTGCAAATCAATATATTTCCAAAAGTCAGTTGATTTAGTTACAGTATGAGTTACATGCAGAGATGAAACAGATCTACAAAGCCAAGAAGCAAGAGTACCAAGATCTTACTTGGTAGATTGCTGGACAAGACTATGATGTTTCTCAATGTGTAACTACCAGCCATTACTCAAGATTTCTTGATGTCTTAAAGGTATGGTCTCTCCATCCCCAACAGGTATATTGCTTATATTTCAACTAAACGGTACTCAACTTCAAGACTTTAAGCAGCAATAAAAGTTTGTGTTGCTGTTTTATTTCAGGTGCACCCAAACCACAGTGTTACTGGAAAGTTTTGGCATAAATTACTTTCCAAGTAAATCTTTGCACTATTTACTTTTTTCTATTATACAGCATCTATACAATTGGGGTGAAATTCCTACTGCATACACCATTATTCTGTGTATTAGCTTCCAGAGGAAATAAATTCAAATGAACACATTTAATCTATAATGAAGTACAATCACCCCTGCATTTGAAACCATTAGCCCCCTTCATTTGAAACATAGAGTTTCTGGAGACATATAGCTTTAAATGTTATAATGCTGCAAGGTGGTTTCCTTGCACAGCAAAGTCACATCTTTGCTTCCCAGGAACACAGGCTGATATTTGCTAGCTGCCCTTGGTACCAACTCTCTCATAGTGCTGTACCTTTGCCTGGTAGACAGGAAAAGTTGTATATCATTTAAATTGTTTTTAATTTTTCTTAGGGCCAGGAAGCCTATAGTTAAAGCGAAGATTCTTGCTCTTAAAGCAAGAATTACTTGTGGCAGTTAGCATTATGATAAAAATCCAGATTATGCCAAAAAAAATCCACTAATTTATCACAGCCTTGCTCACTGAACAGTTCATCCAACTGATTTCCAAATTACTTCTCAGCATTAATAAGGGACATACTATCTGGCTAAATAAAGCACATGCTAAGCAACAGCTCTAGGTACCTTTAATATATTTCCTCTCTAGGCAAAAATCATTGCCATAAAGTGATCCAAATGTGTTTTAAATGCATAGCTCAACGCATTTCCCCATTGGGTAGCTCAATGCATCTCCCTAACGACTTCTGGTTTTGGTTGATAACACACTAGGGGCAGATTAAAAGCTGAGGGGATATAACAGGGCAGAAGAAGTTTCTAGTTCTGAGATTTTGAGTCCTCTCCCAATTTGGTGCATCTAACCTTACAGTATGCCATTTTTATTCAACTTTAGAAAATTACAGAAGTTATAAATGGAAAACACTTATTAGGTTATCTACCAAAGGGGAAATAATAATGCCCTGTATGCATTCCAACCCAGCTATGACACATAAGGTCCCCTGCACAGATGATGTCTGCCAAATACATGACTAATCTGTAAATGATTTACATGGCAGGGTACATACTGCATATGTACATGAAAGAGCTAACCAGGCCGTGTGGTCCCAAGTACTGCCCAAGATGATTGCTTCACATTTTCAGTTGAATAATTAATTCACACTTCAGGAGAACCAGAAGCAATATGGAACAACTGTGTTTTGTGGTTCTGCTTCTATTCCCTACTTATGCATACATGGAAAAGGAGGCCTCAGTCTGGCCCATAGTCACTCTGTAATTTGGACTTCTGTTTTCAACCAACATTTACTGCTAAATCATGCCAAAAATCACACATACCGAATATTGCAGGAGGTCACATTTAAAGCTACACTTCCACCCCATACAGCTTCTGGCTTCCTTGCTGCCAGATGTCAGCTTTTCACCATTTAGGGCCAAACTCTATCCTTATGTAGGAAAATATAAAATCATTGACTTCAGGGGAATTGCACCCATTCAAGTCACAGATGAAGTCTCTGCCAGTATCCGAACTTGGAGTAGTTATGAATTGGCACTGCCCATTAAAATAGGAGGGAGAAACCTACTCCCTCATAATTCTTAGAATTGAAAAACCTGGCTCTTGCAAAAGATGTAAAGGTGTTTAGTGGACTTTCAAATGCCTGAACAAATTTAGCATTTGAATCCCATTCATCAAGGGAGACTTCAACCAGGTAGAAGATGGCACTTGGTATCTAGCTGAGCCTTCAAAGCCACAACACCTGGGAAAGTTTGGTCCCAAATAATTTAAGAGCCTAAGTTCTATTTCAAAAAAGTGGCAGGGGCTTAGGAGTCTCTATACCACTGACTTTAGTTTCCCAGGCCATTTTTGATCATGTCATTAAAACACAAAAGTCATAACAGAAGTAATATTAACAGCCTTCACACTGCTCATAGCGAATCAAGCTTAAAAAGGACGTCAAAAGGAACACCCTCTGACCAGATGAGCTAAAATTCAGATGAGCTAAAAATCTCAGTGTAAGCTCCGGCAAGTCCCCACTGAAAGTGTATCATTACCATTTTGATAATTCAAGATGCAACTAAATTTTACCATACACCAAACCCACCTGTCACTCTATAGCCTTTTAAACGCATTTTGTGTAGGGAAAGCCTGTTACATAATAAGCAGGGGCCAGTTTATCAAAGGTATTTAGAAACCTAAATAGACATATAGCCATGCATTAGAATTTCAACCCCCCAGAGGCCGGGTCCTCCGTAGAGACGCTCTGGCTGCCAGAGCATCTCTATGGTTACCCCTTGCCCTGGTACTGAAACACATGGCCTGGCCAGGCTGCACGTTTTAGCACCAGGGCTCCGGTGCCGGTGAGTAAGGGGTCGGGGGGGTGAAGAAGGGGGG
>NW_017728943.1:57350906-57366000 GCF_001723895.1 Crocodylus porosus
ACTTACCGGCTGTTGAACCTGCAGCTGCCATGTATCTGCCTGGGGCCCCGCCCGCACAGTGCAGGGCAGGCTGACAGCCCCAGCGGCGCCAGCCTGGGCCCTTCCACCTCTCTGCTGCCCTGTGCTGCCCGGGGGCTCTGCCAGGAGACCCTGGAGCCCCCTACCCCTGCTTCTTAGGTAAGCAGAGGCTTTTTTTTCTGTTCTTTTTCTGTTTGTTTTTTTAATTGATGGTGCCTGGGGTTGTGGGGGTAGCCTTGGGGGCCTGTGGGTGCAGGTTGAGGGGTGGGAAAGCCATTGGGGGCACTGCAGCAGCTGGTGGGGGATGGGGCCAGGTGGGGCAACAATAAGGGGACTGGGGTGGGGCATGTGGGCCTTGCAAGGGGGTGGTAGCCCCTGTGGGGGCCATTTGGCCCCCATTGGAGGACCATACCTCTTGAGAGAGTGCCAGTCCCTCTGTTGGGTGTCCGAATCCCCTTTTCGGGGGTGTAGCCCTTACGTGGGGGCTGAACCCTTTGTGTAGAGGCTTAACCCCATGTTGGGGACCAACCCCTTGTGTGGGGGCAGCAAAATATGCATTCATGAATTCATGAAACCTGTATTTAGAGTTCACTTTATTATCATGATAAGCAACTTGCTTTAACATTGTAGATATATCAATAAAACATTGACTAACTGATCTCTCTCTCCCTTCCTCTCCCAGTCTTTTGTTTTACTTGTGGAGGAACATGGATTTGGGGGTATTTTAGAGAGTGATTTGGGGTTTGATTGGTTTTTTTAAATCAGGGATTTTTCAGTTTTCCAATAGGGAATATGAGAATTCCTGCTAGGGAGGCCAGTGGCAGGACTCTGCCTGCTTAGAGATGGCACCTTGGACCCAGCTGGCTGTGGCTGACCTTCTGGCCAAATGGGGCCAGAAGGACATGCTTTGACAGTTCAAAGCAGGCCACCACACCCGGAACATCTTCCTGGCAATAGCTGCCCAGATGGCCGGGCAGGGGACACAAATGGCAGTAGTACCACACAAAGGCCAACCCTACAACCACAGTCTACTGGCAGCTGGCCCAGAGGGGCAGATGCCTCACCCGGGTCTGGCAGGTGCGCAGCAGGTCACAGCCAGGCAGTAGCCCCCACTGTCAGACTGCTACAGTGGGTAAACGGTGCTGGGAACTCTCAGGGCTGCTTCAGCAGTCCAGCTGGCACAAGGAGTAGTGTCCACAAGTACCAATTAACTAGGCCCCAGAAGCTCCTGAGAGCAAGTAGCCCTGAGCTACTCGCCAGGATGGCTTTATTATACAGCTGGGGCCAGGACAGGGCAGCTTTTTATACTGCTGGGGACAGGACAGGTGAGGATTCAGGAGGAGGCAGCCAGGGTTATTTTGCCCCTAGTGGTACAATTTGCTCCACAACAAAGTGCATATCCAAGCACATGCGCTGAGGCAAAAAGCCCTGGCTCAGATTTGCACCGGTTCTATTTGAGCTGCTGCAAACACACGTTTACATGTGTGGACATGCCCATGGGGGCCAAACCATCTTTCAGACCAGGTTGGCAGGGTTTCACTTACCTTAACTCCTCTTACCTTAACCCTAGCATCACACACAAATACAACTGAAGACTTGAATGGAATCACTAACAAATAATACATGTAAACCAAAGGATAGCCAAGCCAATAGTCCAACAATGCTAATAAAATGGGATGTTAAAAAAATAAAAATCTATGCCAAGTGTCTGTACCATTAGTTTGCACCATATCCTGCTTCAGGTTTTCTGCATTGTCTTTATTTATTTATTCTGCAAAGCCCCATTCCAAGACTTTTGCAAATTATATAGAACGGACAGTTGTGAATTATAGTTCCTCATGTTACACAACTTCTCCCACTGAGAAGCCAGGTAGAAGTGTTTACTGAAGCTTTTGTTATTCTTTTAAAAACCCTCTGCAAATATATTTGTAGATCTGTTTTTATAGTGGAATTTTTAAAACTAGTTTTAAATACCATCATAAACTGACTAGCCCATGAATAAAGCCTCTCACTTGCAATATGTAGGACTGACTCAATTTCTCTCTCTCAACTCAGTACCCTGACAGGACTTTTATCACAGACCCCATGGCTATCCTCTGCCACTCCTTCCAGCCCCACTCCTGACTTTCCCTTACTGTTTTCTGGCTTCATTTGCTTTGCGGATGTTCCAAGGCTTCCAGTTTTTAAGCTGCACTGAAACTTCGATAAAACCAAAAGCCTTTTTACTCCTCAAAAACAGAATAGCAGGAGTGATAGAGCAAGGTTAAGTAGGAAAGCCAATAGTACCAACAGTGCCTTGGAGAACTCAGCTACTGTGGAGTCTCCCTTCAGCATTATTTCCCCCTCATTCTTCTCCTTCTCCCTTCCCTACCCATTATTTTCCTAATTTCCACTTATTTACATTCTCACTGACATCCTGCCACATTTTTAGCTTCCTTAGAGATCTCAGAACAGCAGAGACTCCCTATGCCTGACGAAGGGTGCTTGTGCCTGAAAGCTTGCAAAGAACTTTTTTCCGATTTTTTTCAGTTAATCTAATAAAAGATATCACATCTATCCAAAGAAGCTTGAATGCTCAGTACCCAGCAGTTCCCTTCCTCCCTTAAAAAAAATGCAAGTGCTCAGATGTGTAGCCTCTCTCCACAACAACTGCAGTATTTGGAGGGGCTAATGCACCTCACATTGCTGCATAGATACAAGTGACTTCTGTAGAAAGAACAAGTCATTCCAGTCACCCAAGGCTAGTTCGTAGAGGAAATACTGGGTTTAATGGCATGAACTGCCCACTGGTTTCTCTGTCTCCCAATGAAGTGTATAGCTCCACCTCACAATAGTTAGCTGTTAGCCTATGCAAGCTTTAAAGTGTTCACACCCAGTCAAGCATATTTTACCCCTCTAAATTTAAACTAGTCTTCCACCCTTTCCTATGTATGCTCCTTCACCCTTCTTGCTTTTTCTCTCCCCATCGGCCCTACCACTTTTTTGGTACATCTTTTCAGTGTTAGTTTTCTTAGTCCCAGTGTAATAATAATATAGTAACTCCCTCTTTCTTTTCTCATGCTGCATTCTCTCCTACTGTCCTCCAGGCCCTTACATCACTTCCTCCCATTAGTTTCCCCCTCTCTCTCCACCCAGCCTCCTACACCTGTGATACATGTTCTCTCTCACTTCAGAGAGAATGCTTTCTCTGCCATCTCCACATTATCACACTATTTGCCCTCAAATCAAAAAATGAAAGACTTTTTTCTTCTGGGTAGAAATGTCTAGAAAGTACCAGACTTCCAATAATTTGGAGAAAAGATAACATTATTGCTATCCTGAAACCTCAAAAGCCACCAGAGGACCTCACTCACTACTCGGCCTTACATACAAAGTCATGGAACACATAATCCTGAATAGAACAGAGAACATCATCGATCCCCAGCTTCCAAAAGAAGCAGCTGGCTTTCAGGTGCACCACTGACTATGTTACTTTACTTATATCCAACATAGAAAACAAATTTGAAACAAGGCAGAAGACAGGCAGTCTTTATTGATTTTACAGCTGCTTATGACATGATATGGCATCAGGGCCTCAAATATGAATTGTACTCCACGATACCTGACTGCAAGCTATGTGCATTCATGATGAACTTGATCTCCAGCAGATCATTCAAACTCGCTACCAGCCAAGGAGAAAAGCCGAGTATGAACCCTGAAGAATGGTGACCCCCACAAGGGTCAGTGCCTCTCCACATAAATATCCGAGACTTCCCTCATACAACATCCAAGGGATGCATGTATGCTGACAATGTCACCATAGTAATGTAAGGAATACACATGACAGAACTGGAAAAGACACCGAGTACTAACACTGAACTCATTGATGCCATTTGTGGAGACTAGCTGCAATCTCTTCTGGTATCTTCACTCTTCTATCTGGACAATCATTGAGCCAAGAGCATGCTGAATATCAGAGTAGGAAACCACATCCTACTGCATGAGCACTGGCAATGTGCAATTGACTGATGGTACACCCCCTGAGAGAAGCACTGATGACACCTGCAGGTGGTCGCCGCTTGCCACCCATCCCTCCCGACACCAACACTGCCAGCAGCATCTGTGGGCTGTCACCAATCACTGCTGGATGCTGCTGACGCTGCCGATGGCATCTGCAGGTGGTTGCCGACCACTGGTCTGCACTTGCCACCAACACTGCTGCAGCCACCTGCGGGAGCTCCCTGCTCATCCTGCTGCCACCCCCTGCAGGTGGTTGCTGCTCCCAGCCTCCAGGGCATGCATCATTCATGCCCATGGATATACCCCAGCCTACCTAGAAGTCACATTAAATGGCTTCTTCACCTATAAACACCACAGTCAGAAAGTCAGCAGCAAAGTCTCTGCACAGATAGCTGCCTTAAAATATTTAGCCAGCACAACATGGAATGCCAACCCCAAAGTGCTCAGAACCACTGCACTTGAACTGTTATAGTCCCCAGCAGAATACTGTGCACCTGTATGGTCCAGAAGTTGTCACACTAAGAAGCCTGATACTATTTAACAGTGTGCTGAGATTCACAACTGACTGCACAACTTATACAGACAAATGTACTTCTTGTACTTTTGGGCATTAGACCAAGTGACATAAGATGACCAATTGTAAAATCATTACTGCCAGTAGAGGCAAGAGATGACAAAAATCACCTGCTCCATCAACTGGTAACTGAAGACCCAAACAGATGCAGGCTCAGGAAGCTTAAAAGTTGTAAAATATTTCTACATGAAGCCCAAAAGCTCCTGGAAGAGAACCAAACCTATAGGCTAGGGATAGACATTTAAAAAGCCTAAGCCTAAATTGATTCAATCTTTGCAGGTCAGTCTAACTTCCCTAGGTGGAACTAGCTTGCAACTGTAAAGATATTCCCTCTGGACTGAGGAAATGCAGACACATGCCTGCAGTGGCTCAGGCTAGAAGCTGGGAGGCACTAGAGCAGCCCTCCCTTTCCTTTCTCAGTGCTGAGCTGAGGGAGTGGGATGTGGCAGGATGCTCTGATTAGGGAGGAGTGTAAACCCCTAACTTGCCTGCTCCATCCCAGGCTATTCCCCACTTACTGCTCAAGGGGCAGGAGTGTTGGCAGCCCTCCGCTAGCACTGTGAGACAAAGGGGGGAGTGTGTAGTGCATGCATCTGTTGATGATACTGAGCTTTGCAATCTTCTACTCCCTGCTTCTTCATACTGTCTGCAAACCTGACAGGCAAAGGAGCCAGCAGGGGCTGATAGCACAGTGTTTAGTAGCCCATCAACAAAACAAATGTCTCTCTTATTCAAGCTCTTCTTAAACAGCTTTTGCAAGGAAGGAACAGAGGAACATTACCAGCTAACCTGTTTATTAGCTCCAAAAAGCCCTAAGCGGACACTGTCTCGTCTGCTTGTCCCAGTGGAATTGGAGATGCGCGCACGCACACGCACAGATACCTCTAACCATTAGCTAGCATACCACATCCCTAGGGTCTGTGGGGCTAGAGTCCATGCTGTGGGAGATGGGAGGGAGGCAGGGGAAATCTCTGCTTGAGCAGCAGTGGAAGCCAGGCAGACCCTGCTGTGCCTGCAGTCTCCGCTGGAGCTCTGACTAGGGTACAGAGGGGTGGGGCCAGCTTGTTCTCTGGAGCAGAGTGCCCAGCCCAGGGCTGCAAAGCATCTGGGATGCTGGGGGATTCTCGTTTAAAACTTAAACCAAGAAGGGGTCTGGGACAGACATTGCATAAACTGGCTTGACCCAAATCAGTTAAGTCAGATACTACATTCAACCAGGTTTATCTTAAACCAGTTTCAGCCATTTTCAAGTTCAGCCCTGGTTTATGAGCACTGAACATGTGTTCTTTTACAGGTTTAAACCAGTTTCTGATCACTTAAACCAGTTTGTATAATATCTGTCCCTAGCCATAGGCAGCAACAGAATGGGGTGACCATTGGGAAAGGTCAGACCTATTCCTACAGCATTTTATACCAACACCAGATTAGTCCCCCATTGGGTACAACCTTGGCAGAGAAACATGGGTCAAGCTGAACACACTGAGATCTAGATACGGACAGTTCAAAACAACACTTCACAAGATAAACATCTTGGACAGGCCCTATGCGAATGTGGAGTCCAACAAATAACACAGCATTTAATCAAAAGCTGCAATCTGTATAAATGCCCAGGCAAGGTAGATGGAATCCATACATTGAGCAATACCAGTAGCTCATAGATTTGAAAGTTGACATCTGATGCTACATAAAAGCAGCAGCCCTCAAATTACTATTCTGTCTATCCGCCCATGTCACTTCTCTCTCACTGCCCTTGCCTCCTTAAATAATGATGTATTAGAGTCACTACCATAGTTTGCCTCTACTCAAAAGGTGTTCCAGGTCCTTACACAAGAGTTTTTTTCTTTCCCTTCCTGACAGTAAAGTGCAGTCAAAGGTTCCTATAGGCCACAACACTAGCATGGAATACAATTGCCTGGTCCTGTGACAAAAGTGTAGAAGGGCTTTTGTTGAGGTAATCAGTTCTTTACCAAATCTGCAGAGAAAATAATTCAACCTAAAGCTGCTTGCTTGGCAGAATTCAGCAGTGCTGCCAACTAAAACCAAGACATTTTGATTTCAAAGAGACCATCCACCTCAATCATTTAATGACACTAATTGATAGATACAACTTTAGAGATATTTATACAAGAGAATGCCATACACAGAAACTTCATCTGTACTTCCAGATATTAAACTCAATCTTCCCTCTTAACTGCTGGAACATATACTTATTGCTTGTCCTTTGTGAAACAAAAAAGCATAGTAAGTGGCTTCTATTCCTTTTTTTTTTTTTTTTTTTTAAAAGGGGTCTGGAATTGCTTTCTCCTTTTTTTCCTGCTTTGTGTGTGATCACAGCACCATCTGCTGGAAGTTATATAAAAGAAATAAGGACTTAAAACACCAGCCATGTAAGAAGAACTCTATAAAGTATAAGACTAGATGTCAAATATTGACTTCAAGGCAAATAAAAGTGCATGACTACTAGTTTAATGCCAAGATTTTTGTCACAGGTTTTATCATGTTTGGTATTGCTAGAAGAATCTTATTGGATGGAAGTTGTTACATGAAAAGCAAGATTTTTCTAATGATAGTACAAAAGCATCATTAATGGCCTTTTTTCAATATACTTGTGCAATAACTCTTCCTACATTTCCTTCTTGTGCTGGTGATGTATAGCATACAGGTACCATTTGCCTTCAAAATAACTTGCCTCCAAGTGGCACCTATGTCTCCTGGGGCTGTCTGCTTGCATGCAAGTACCCAACAGGTATGGGAACAAGCCATCTTGATTTCCAAAATGAATGCAGTCCAAAGAAGACCAGTCATCAATAGTACTTATTGGTATACTTATTTATTGGTATACTTATTTATTGGAGTGGAATATTTGGATTTATTCCACTCCATCCAGAAACTATAAAACTGTATCAGTAGTTCAAACAGTTTATTATGATGTTAGCCTCCTAATCTGCGCTAAAAATACCACACAGTAAATATGATAACATTGTATACTGCCATCATTAAAACAAAAACCAAAAACAACTCAAAGCTCAAACCACTTTAAAAATCACCGTCAAATACTGGTTTACATCCATTTTTTTATATTGTCATATGCTTCCAATCTATGTGCTGTTCTCAAGTAACAGATTTAGGCTTTGATACACAGAAAAATACAGTAGAATATAGTTACTTATATTCTGCTTAATTCTCTTTCCTGGCGCATAGGAGCAACTGCTTTCAGCTACATAGTATGTGTTGGAACATAACCTTAAATTTAACTGATTCAGATTACATAATGTATCCCTGTTTTCATTTCAAAGATTTCTTCCCCTCTAGTTTGCAAGGCTATGCATAAAACAATACAACCTAAAGCAGTGTTAATCAATTAATTTTAGACTCAAGGCATCCCTCCATATCTTTTTTTTTAATTGTATGACACCTGCTTTCAGAAAGGTAATTTATATATTACAGTACTTATTTCCTTGCAGAGGGGCCTTACAATGGGGATGGGGACTCATCCAGGCACAGAGAAAGCAGCCTGAGCCTATGCCTATCTGCTTAATGATGCATCATAATTTATCTCCTAATACCTGACTTATCACAGTACCCTTTGAAATATCTGGCAGAATCCCAAGATGTCCCTTCACCCTGGCTGCAGATTACTGTACCATGAGGGTTCCAAAACCAGCAGAGCAAACAAATCAGTTATTTTAATCTTGTGGTCTTTGAGCATTTAATCAGTCTGCTTCCCCTTAACATATACAATCTTACAGCAACTCAGCTTGACAGCAGGGCCAGATCTGCCCCCATCAGAGAAAATACCAACACAGGCATCTGGAAGTAAAATATCCTTAACAAAAGTCTTATTGCAGTTGTGTAGATTTCTTCCCATTTTTCTGCATAACATTTTATATTCCTCTTCATAGCTATTTTGATGAGAGTCTCTTTTTAAACTGGGTAAAGTTTTTAGTTCCATTTAAAGCAACACAGGCAATTGAGAAGGGAACCTTAACATCCAAGTGCAAAAACTTACTACATAAATAGCTGGGATTCTCTCAAGCAAGTTCAAACAGTGCATGGCAGAAGCATTTGCAATCTTTACTCAGCTCTGGCCCACGCTGTGATGGGCTATGCCTTTAAGGTCTTCTTGGATGCATTACAAATAACACAGTTTATATGGAGCCACTTTTGCATATTAATTGAATCAAGGGTTTGCAAAGCTATACTAGGCCAATGTTTACAGCCATGCAGCTCATGGCAAGTCAGGGTTTTGATTTCAATGGGAGTTACTGGTAATCAGAAGATCTGGAAAAAAAAAAAAAAAAGAAGACTGCCTCTATTTTAATACCTGAAGGCCCATAGCTCTTTCCCATTTCAGGCACCCATGTTAAAGGTAACATCAAACTCACCAAAATGGTTAATATTGATTTTAAGTAATTGAGGGTTTTTTCCCCCTATTCAGACTTTATAAATTATTAAAAACAAGCTTTTTACTTGCATAGCCTTATGTTCTTTAGCAAACAATCCTGGATTGTTTTGGGTCAGGAACTGTCTTGTTTGCAAGTGGCATGAGTTGCCTCAGTGTCAAGAAGAGATACTAGCCTGGTTAATGGGTTAAGGAATCTGCAGATTCTGCTAAATACTTGTCATCAACAATCTTGAACAGGACACAAGACCCTTCCCTCCTCCCACCCCCTTTTACAGAAGAGGAAACACAGCCCTTAGGATTTCTGCAAGATGAAGACTATTTTAGCATAGATGCAAAAAAACCCTTTTTCTTCCCACCACTCTTACACAGTCAGGCAGGCACATGACCCCGGTATTATGCTTCACCCATTTAATAATGCTTATAAAAAAAGTTCTCTGACACCCCTCATGGGGATTTCAGACATACAAAAAACCTTTGTATTTACATTCTCCTATTCTACAAAATGTGGTAGTCAAGTTTGCTTTAGTTACAAGTGTAATTAACTACTGCAAAGAACAAATAAGGTTTAATAGGCTTTCAGGGAAGCTTAAATTAGTTAGGAACACAAGTCACAACTGAGTAGCTTCTTAAAATAATGATTGTGCATCACTTCAAACCACTGCTTTCATTTGCAAGCTAAAACAGCAGCCATTCCCTATTATACCTGTGTATTATTAAGAATACTGTAGTTACTAATCTGTATTTTAAAGACTGGCAAGCAAATTCCACTCTGTGTCTACACAATTCCTTCCAATCTCTAGTATTCAGCAACAATAAACTTCAGTCATTTTAGTTAAACACAAACACAGAAGGGAGAAACACAGTGATTTTCAGTTTCTGCCTCCTGGAGAAAGTTGATCTGATTAATCCATACAGAAGGTTTTTAGGTATTGTGGCTAATTATTTAAGTTTTATTACACATCAATAGTCACAGAAAAATTAACTTCAAGCTTTAGAATGAAAGCTACCAGACATGTACAAGTCCTGGCATCAAATTCATTTTTCTGCCCAAAGGCCACACATTGTATGTTATTTAAATGAAAAGCACAAGCTGAACACAGAACCAAATAATTAGGTTATAACCAAATCATCATAGAGCCCTGCACATCAAGACAGACAGTAGTAAGTACAAATAAAATACAATATTTTTTAATGCCTTCAGGAGCTGGCTGATGGGAGCCACACCCTTTGCAAGAATGGTGAAGTTCTCACACCAGTGTGTGCTGGCAGCATTAATTCATGCTAGAGATATCCAGTATAAAAAGGCCCTTTGTACACAGGAGCGCTACACAAGCCCCAGCTCTTGTCCACAAGTTTATTTTAACATGAGTTCAACTATAGCAACAATCTAAGACAAATGCAGGCAATGTCTTCAAGTCACATTTGGGCCCCTTCGCTTCACTTTTCCCAGTTACCTCATTCTGAGGCTTTATGATCCTTCAGTACATGCTGCGGTTGAAGAAATTCACTGTTTTCTCTACCTCCTCACAAGCCTTATGCCATCCCCCTTACCCAAATCAGTCTTCAGGGTACAGTCATTTCCTGGCTCAACTCCTGCAGCCATTGTGAAGAGTTGACCAAACGGCCTACACAGTCTTTTCTAATCCACAAAAAGATTCCCTACTTAACCATACACAGTGAGTCGAGAAAACCTCATCTTCTCCCCTATTTATAAAGTTAAGGCCCAGCTGTCATGTGGACTGTTTTTTTCCCCTACCTTGCACAATTTTTTACACCTGTGAAAAGTAGGAGTTAAAAAAGGCTGTCCTAAGTGAAAAAAAAGCAGCAGGGAGGTAGGGCTCTGAAAGTGATGAGTGTGAAACAGATTTGTTCCAAGTGGGACAGTCACAATCTATTTCAGTGATTTATGTTTGTGGAGTCAGCTCATTTACTGTGCTTTGAATATACCCTGTATTAAAAAAATTCACCTTTTGCTACACTTCTACTGTGAATCACTTCTAGTTATCAGGACTTGGAATTGTTTCCCCTTCAATACCCTAATCCTGCAAATATTTCAGATGCGTGGTTAACTCCACTGTTAAATTAAATTCATAGATAAATGATTGGCAAGACGGGGAGGTTAAGCCTCATCCATGTTTCCTTTACTCCAAGAAAGGAATGCATTTTGTTCTGTGCAATAATGCTGATTAATCTTGTTTAGAGATAAAACAGGTATTTTCAGCAACTCAGAAATAGATCCTTGTGTTCCCCCTGCCACTTGAAACTTAGATAGGAATACCAAAATGCATGTTAGAACAGCTAGTTTAACTAATCTCTGAAGTGTGAACAGTCACAGGCTAATTTAGCTAATTTGACTATGCACAACTGAGCACTCCCACCCACATAAAAATACAGCAATGGAATATACCTATTAAAATCTATGTGGCTATGGATGGCAGTAAGTGTAGGGTGTGCTGACATGTTGCAGGAGTAGAACCTAAGTATCTGATCTGTGTCATTTTAAGCTTTACCATGCTGCTTCCCTCTTTGCTGTTCTTTGCACATCATTAATAAGAACACAGATCTCTGAGGCCACTAAAAATATAAAAAGGTCCGTATTTACTTTTTTATGGATCAGTCAGGAATTGCCTTCTTTTTTCTTCATTTCACCATTAACATTATGAAGAATAACATATGGAGAATAACTAGGCCAGAATAAAAAATTAACATATATTTTGTATTGTCAGACTGCAAAGTAGGCAACTAATTCAATAGGAGGGAGAAGACAAGTCATGTCAGTTAGCAACTGCAGCCCCAGAGAGCTAGTTTGGATTAATTCACCTTTATATATATATTTATTATTATTATTATTAATATATGGCATACCTCGTAATGTCTATATTGAAGCATCTGAATTATTTATTTTCTACAAAGGCTGGGTGTGCAACTGTTACCAGGAAAATATATGAACAACTCTACCATCAAAAGCTTATTTTGGATACAATGGTGAAGTGAAAGCTCAAGGGTACATTTTAACACTAAAAGCACAGTAAAGGCAGAGCACAAGTGATGTGGTACATAGCCATATAAAAAGCAAGCCTGCATGTAAAAAGTGAGCATGGATTTACATACATAGGTTTGCACGATTCTCTGTAAATGTACTTACTTCTCTGTGTAGATAAATAGCTTAAGTCTAAAGGGAAATGTTTCTGTACATACACCCAAAAGGAAAGCAAGACCAAGCATGTGTATTCCTATATATAACATACATATAATGTACAATATGAATGAGCACTCTTGTTCAGTGTTTCCACTGAATATAGCTCTACATGCATGTGTGTATAAAAATGTGTGTATGCGTGTGTGTGTGTGTGTGTGTGTGTGTATATATATATACACACTAGCAAAATGCCCATCAAGAATTGGGGGGGGAGAACAGAGCCCCAAGCGCCCCCCATCAGGGTCCACTCCCCCCGCCTTGGGCCCAGGCCTTACCACCTGCCCTGTGTTCCCTGCAGGGGGGGGGCAGGACAACTGCAGCTTTGCAACCCCCACCCCACCCCCTGTGTCCCCACCATCATGGCGGTAGGCTGCCTTCTGTCAGAATGCTTCTTCATATTCTGATCAGAGCGTGAATAAAGCACTATGGACGGACAGACAGACTTAGGCTTTTATAATATTAGAATATCTATCTATCTATCTATAGATATGTATGTGTGTGTGTGTATATTATATGTATATTTATATAATATACACACACATAATTATTTAAATACATGCCAATATTTAAATATGTGCATTTACATAAACATATATACAATTTATATAAGTGCATATATAAATGTATAATATAATATACATAATCTATATATAAATAAAATATACATGATATATATTATACATATAATACATATACAATATTTAATATAATATATACATAAATATAAATTCTAATTATGTTGATATATACATATATGGAAATAAAACATAACTGTATAAGGAAACACACATATAGATAGGTAGATAAAAACATTTATCTGTGTTTATAAATGTATAAACAAATTTGTTTCATTATATATTTGGGGTCAGGAGATGTGTGTTTATCTGTGGTATACACTGTATGTATGTGTGTGCCAGCATAAACTATATCATGTATACATACATACATACATGTAGACACACGCACACTGCACACGGAAGCTCCCGCCGGCCCGGCTGCCGCTTCCCCAGTGCGTGCGGACGCCCGGTGCAGGTCTCACGTGCCTAACGGGGTTGCACAGCGCAGCTCCCCCCCCACGTGCTGCCCCCGGGCCGGAACCAAACAAAGAAATAGGGAGCCGAGCAGGGAGCGGGGCGGGAGACCGCGGTGGAGCGGGCGAAAAGGAGATGTGCTCCAGGTGAGGCTCGAACTCACAACCTCGGCATGGCTCTGCTGCGTACTGCTGTATAAGTACCGCGCGCTAACCGATTGCGCCACTGGAGCCCTGACATTGAGTCCTCCCAAACGCTTTATCAACGGCTTAGCGGGGGGATGGTGAAGAGTAGCAGATGTGTTACTTCCGCTAGCGCTTCATGCGGGTTGGGGACAGAGGGGGGAGTCAACTGCGTCGCCTCTGAGGCCTCACGGGCTGCCCCGCCCCCGCCAGCAGGGATGAGGCGCAGGTGGCGGGGGGTAGGGGAAGGCCCGCGGATGTGTGCGTTCCGTCACCGACACGCGGCTGGGCCTGGCCCGCTGTGACGTGACGCGGCCTGCGAACCCGCCCCAAAGCAACGGGCGCAGAGCTTGGGGGAGCCCACGTGACTCCCTCTGTGACAGGGAGGGGTTACCGCAGAGCTCCGGGTGACTCCCGCGGCGGAAGCGGTGTGTATGCACTGCGCCGTCACGGGCAGGGCTGCAGGGGGCTGCCCTTGGGCGGGCAGGACGGAAGACTGCTGCAAGCGCCACCGCAGCGCCTTGGTGCAGGGCGCAGAGGCCTCTGTCACCTGCCCCCACTCAGTCGTGCATGCAGGGGCCTGGTGGATGTTCCCCCACTCCAGACACTGGGGCTAGTGCTGCAAGAGCTGGCTTCGTAGCCGATCCCCGCCAGCATTGACATGGGTGGTATTTAAGACACTGCTACGTAGGCACTGGGCCAAAATTCAAGTGGCAGCGCTCCAGTACAGACATCCCCAAAGCTGGCTTTGTAGAAAATTAGGGTGGGAGGGCACTCAGAAGGTATCATCCAACCCTCAGCTCAAGGCAGGCCCAGCCCCAGCTAGATCATCACAGCCAAAGCTTTATCCAGGTTGGCTTTAAAACCTCCACAGATGGAGAGTCCACCATCACCCCAGGTAACCCATTCCCAGTGCTTCACCACCTTCCTAGTGAGAAAGTTTTTCCTAATGTCCAGCTGAAACCTCCCTTGCTGCAACTTGAGACCATTGTTCCTTGTTCTGTCATCTGCCACCACGGAGAGCAGTCTAGCTCCACCAGGTTTCAAACCACCTTTCAGGTAGTTGAAAGCTGCTGTTAAATTCTTCAGTCTTCTCCAGGCTAAATAAGCCCTCAGCCTCTCCACAGAAATCATGTCCCCCAGCCTCCTTACCATTTTTGTTGCTGTCCACTGGACTCTTCAACTTATCCACATCCTTTCTGTAGTGGGGGACCCAAAACTGGACACGCTACTCCAAATGTGGCCTCACCAGCGCTGAATGGAGGGGAATAATTACTGGAAGGGACTTTGTGAAATCTGGCAGTTTTCTGACCTGTAAAATATCTTTCATGAAAGGGAGGCTGCCCTTAGAGACTGACAAGTCTAAGGTACTCTTTCTTTTCCAGTAGTCAGCTCTTCTGACCTGGCTTACCTTAAGGGCATATTACATAGCTCCAACTGCCCCTTACACCACACCCATGCCTCACAGATGCCATTGCACAGTCACTCTCTTGTTGGGGCCTCTGTCCTTTCAGCCTCCACCCCTTTTTCTCTGGCTGCAAGCCTCCATCCTGGCCCACTGGTTTGTGTCTGGGTCTCTTGGCCTTTGCCCTTAGTCATAAGTAGCTCTGGACCTCCAGCCCTTATCTCTTACTCTGGACCCCTGGCCACGGTCTCTGCCTCTCCTAGGCTGCTGTTTGACCCCAG
>NW_017728943.1:57366385-57372561 GCF_001723895.1 Crocodylus porosus
TGGACCTGCTTGAGATGCATCTGTGGATGCATGACAAGGTGTGGTTGGCCTTCTTGACTGTGTCCCCACACTGCTGGCCCATGTTCATTATGGCATCAATAGACATTCCAAGATCCTTTTCTGCCTCTGCACTGTTGAGAGGGGAGTTCCCCAGCCTGTAGGTATGGTGCTGGTTGTTCCTCCCGAGGTGCATCACCTTGCACTTGTCTGTTGAAACTCATCCTGTTCTCATCTGCCCACCCCTGTAACCTGTCTAGGTCCTATTGCAGCCTATTTCTCCCTTCTAGCGTGCCCCCATCCCCCCCATCTTAGTGTCATCTGCAAATTTAACAGGGTGCTTTTTACCCCCTCGTCCAAGTCACTGATGAAGACGTTGAACAGTGCGGGCCCAAGGACTGAGCCCTGCGGAACCCCACTGCCCACATCCCTCCAGGTCGAAAACGACCCGTTCACTATGGATCCATAGTTTAAATCAGTTCAGATTGACTCATTGTTATTCCAAATTCAGATTAACTTAATCAGCCTTAATTAACTTAATAGGGATCTATCTGCAAGTCAATCAACCTAAAATCAATGAATAGATTCATAGATTGTTAGGGCCAAAAGGACCTTGTAGATCATCAGGTCCAGTCCCCCTGTACTAGGTAGGAAAACACAACTGGGGTCAAGTGACCCCAGTGAGGTGACTGTCCAGTCTCCTTTTGAAGATTTCCAGGGTAGGTGACTGCACTACCACTGGAGAGAGTTTATTCCACAGTCTCGACACCCTGACCATGAAGGAGTTTTTCCAGCTGGTCTGAGTTCCTTTCCCCACCCCAATCTAGCAGTGGGGTGGGGAACTGAGTGATCGGGATCAGTTCCCTTCCCCAGCTCCCTATCCCAGGTGGCAGCATCCAGCTTCTCTCCCTCATTTGGCAGGCAGATTGGTGGCCCGCAGCCCTGGCAGGACCGGCACAGCCCCTGCAGCCCTCCCGGGATTGCGGGCCCCCATCTGTCTGCCAGATGAGAGAAGCTGTTTTGAGGTTTCCCATTATAGCGAATAGGCGAACGGTCGAAACAGCATCACAATTTCAATGAAGTGAAATGGAACAGTGGTTTCGAATCGAAATGAAATGTGAAGTGAAACGCTGTTCCATCAAAACCTTGAAGCTCAAGTTGAAATGGAACGGCGCCATTTCTCACAGCGCTACTAATTACCTCAGAGGTCTGAAATCACAAAGTCTTGCAGCGAAAACCATCCCTGTTCACAAATCAGTTCCACTCCATTCCCGCCTGGACACCTGCATGCCTTCAGGCACTTTTGGGATCTCCACCAGCCCCTTATAGTCCCAAACCCAAACCACCGGTATAAATCCCAGTGCAATTAGAAAGTCCTCCGGCTATAACACAAACACCCAGCCCACTAGCTGCCTGCCACACTTCTTCTGGGCCCTGAGTCAGGTCCCTTGGGTTGCATTCCCAAAGCTCCATGCCAGGCAGTCACAAGTAACAGCTATCTCACAGCACAGCCTCCTCACCCTGCTGCTTTCTAGCTTGAACTCCCTGCTTTGGCTGTGACTCCTGCTTATATACTGCTAATGTGTAAGGTTTCTGGTCAGTGTGACTCCCCTGTCAATTGACTGGACCCACAGGGCTGTTCCTTAAGGTTGCCTCTGCTACAAAAGCCCTGCTCTTAAGGTAGGGTGGCCATCAAGGTACCTCAAGAATAGAGGACAGTGCCCCCTCGCGGTGGCAGTGTCGGCAGGGGGGGCATGTGGGCAGCAAGCGGGAAGCTTCTGCAGGCAGCCATGGCAGTGTCAGCAGTGGGGGCGGGCCGAGTGGGGAGCTCCTGCAGGTGACCATGATGGCGGTGTCTGCAGAGGGGGTGCCGAGCGCTGAAAAACTGAGGACTTAAAGGCATCCAGTAGAGAACAGAGGACCAGAAAACCAGGCTGTCCTCTAGAAAACTGGGCGAATGGCCAATCTGTCTTAAAGGTGCTATGCCACTTTCCAGTAAAAGGGCAAGGGTGCCCTGTTACACACCCCCGCCTGCCCTTGTCTCTCATCTGGAAGTTTACTTTCTTTTCTAAATCTTTCTCTGCCTCAGACCTTCATGAGAAGAAGTCTGTGCCTATATTCCAGGTCCCTGGACAGTGTTCTACCATGAAACAATAAGGCTGAAGACTGAGGGCCCACCTTACTAGTCTTGTATTGTCAGTCTTTATACTTTGCAGCCAGTGCAACAGGGCATGATCAGAGACTAAAGCGAATCTGCATCCCAATAAATAGTATCTGAGTGTTTCAACAGCCCACTTAAATGCCAGACACTCTTTCTCTATTGTAGTGTAATTCTTTTCCTGTGGGTGTAATTTTCTATCTACTTAACCCAGTGCATGCTCCTCATTTCCCTCCCTTTGAGCCAACATAGTGCCGATAGCTACATTTGATGTATCAGTCTGTAACATAAAAGGCTGATTGAAATCCAGTGTATACAGAAGAGGTGACTGACAGTGCTTCCTTTACCTCTCAAAATGCTCCTTCTGCTTCAGGTGTCCAACTCACCTTAGCTGGGGCCCTAGCTCATGTTAACTCTGTCAAAGGCACCATTTGCTCTGCAAAGTTAGGCGTAAACTTCCTATACCAATTTGCCAGTCCTAGAAATGACCTCATTTGCTCCTTTGTGTTGGGCACTTGCTAAGCTCAAAGGGCTTCTACTTTGTCCATTAATGGCTGTACCTAGCCAGTTCCAACCTGGAAACTGAGGTAGCACATTTCTTTTTTCCTGATTGTGCTGTCAGCCCCACCCTTCTTAGATCTTAGAGTTTGGCTCAAAGAGCCTTTAGATGTTTTTACAAGCCTAAGGTGTACACAATTGTATCATTTTGCTTGGCATGCCACAGCTAGCCTGCGCACTGGGCAGCTGCTGCTAGTCACAGAGCCCAGACTGCTTGCAGCAGGTGGTTGGGAGGCTGCAAGCAGCCTGGGCTCCATGGCTAGAAGCAGCTTACCAGAACCTGGGTTGGCTGCAGCTGGGAGGCTGCAAACAGCTGCATTGGGCTTTGGAGCCCTAGCCAGACTGTGTGCCAGCAGCAGGTGCACATGCACTTTGGGTGCATGGCTGGAAAGGGGCCTGTGGCAGTGCAACCATGGCTTCTCCCCTGCTATCTGCCCAGAGGCACATGTGTAGCCACTGCCACCATGGACCCAGTGCTGGTGCTCTGGAGTCTGTTACAAATGTTTGCAACCTGCCAGTCACATGCTATAACTGCCCAGAGCCCGGGTTGGCTGTGGCAGGCAGCTGGGAGGCTGAAAACAGTTGCACTGGGCTCTGGAGCCCTTGGCTGTGTTGTGTTCCATGGTGGCAGTGGCTGCACATGCACCTCCAGGCAGATGGCAGGGAAGGGTCTGGTGTTGTGCTGCCCCAGGCCTCTTCCTGACTGTGTATCTCCAGGCATGCTGCCACAGAGCCCAGCCAGAGCCCAGTACAGATGTTTGTAGTCTCCCAGCTGCCTGCCACAGCTGGTCTGGACTCTGGGTAGGTATACTGGTAGGAGGAAAGCTGAAGACAGCTGCACCAGGCTCCCAAGCCCCAGCACAGGTTCTGTGGTGGTGGCAGCTCCGTATGCACTTCTGGGTGCAGGATGGGGAAGGAGCCTGGGATAGGGCAACCCTGGCCCCTTGCCTACCATCTGCTCAGAGGTAAGCATGCAGCCACCACCAGTAATGAAGATCAGGCCCTTTGTGGCTTCCCTGGAGTCTGCCCCGGCATGCGAAGTCAAGGTGTGGGTTAGGGTTGGAGAGTATTTGGCACTCCAGCCAAAAATGTTGCCGACCCCTGCTCTAGAGCCTCTTTTTAGGCTGCTTGCAGTCATTCCCTTAGCTGGATCACATAGTGTGCCAGAATTCTGTCTTTACTTTTCTGGTTTTCCCATCCTTCTCCAATCAAATCCAGGATCCCCCATGACTGAAGTCCATATAAGGGCTCAAAGGAGCAAAACCCTGTTAAGGCTCAGGGAACTTCTCTCATGGCAAACTACAGAGGTGGAAACATCTGATCCCACTTTTGTGGGTCTTCCACTATAGTTTTTTTCAACATGCGCATTACTGTTGGATTTAAACACTCTACTAAGCTATCGGTTTGTGGGTGGTATACTGAGGTCTTTAGGTGCTTAATCCCTAGAGTCTCACTCACCCCCTCAAAAATGTGAGACAAAGTTCATCCCCTAATCAGTCAATAATTCTTTGGAAAGTCCTACTTGAAAGGAGACTTTAAGTAGCTTGTCTGCTACTTTCAGGGTGGACACAGTCCGCATGGGTACCACCTTGGGGTACCAGGTCACA
This sequence comes from Crocodylus porosus, assembly GCF_001723895.1. Classification (NCBI taxonomy): domain Eukaryota; kingdom Metazoa; phylum Chordata; order Crocodylia; family Crocodylidae; genus Crocodylus; species Crocodylus porosus. Next base: position 57,370,706 of record NW_017728943.1, read on the forward strand.
TAAAGTCTATTATAAGTAGAATATGTTGGTGTCCTGTGCTACTCTTGAGTAGTTGCCCCATAAGTAGAATATACAGGCAGTCCTCAACTTACAGCATTTCAACTTGCAGCACTTCGCCATTTATACCCATGTTATTACTTATGGCCCTGGATCCTCATGCTTACGGCACTACAGGGAAATTTACAATGAGAAAAAGAGAGCAGAAAAACAAACAACCCTGGATCAGTTTCTCAGAAAGCCATAAAGTGGCCCTAAGTCTCCCCAGAAATCTCCCCGAAGAAGCCCTTCTGAATTCCATGACCCTGAGGAAGGTGTGACTTCACCTTTTGAATAAATAAAATGTTATGTGATTAGTTACTGTATTGCCCTGTTTAATCAATTTATATACAGTACACTTTAGAAAGCTTTGTACTGTACACTGTATATCATTTATATTTGATTAAATATTTGATTTAAATATGGTGTTTATGGTCATTTCTATAAAAGGTTGGGCATCAGGCCTTTGGTCAGGAATATAACCCCCTATTATAACATTGTTTCTATGGGAAAATCAGATTCAATTTACATCATTTCAACTTACAGCCTTTTCCGGGAACATAACCCACTGTAAGTGCAAGGACTGCCTGTACTGGTGTGCTGTGCTACACTTTGGTCATGGCCCCACAGTGCCCACAGCTCCCTGTTCAAAAGGGGTTTCTACCAAGGGAAGAGGGCCCTGGATGGGTGGTTGGGTGCCACTGTCTGACACATGGGGCAGGATCACAGTAATCTGTTACCTCCTGGAGTAACCCCAGGCAAAAGAACTTTTCCCAAACTTGGGCTTCTGTTTCATCTCTCCTCAGATGGCCTCCTATAGGAAGTTCATGGGAACTTTTAATAGGGCCTGACAGTACTGTTGGGGCATCAATAGTTGTGTCATTTCCTCCCTTTCGAGTTTCCCCACTCAGTTCTGTAGAGGAGATCATTCCTCACCTCAAACCTCAGAGTTGTCTTCATCAGCTCTGGTCTCAGTACCTCCCCATTGCATTGGGCCTAATGTTCCCAAAACACAAGCTGGAACGCATCCTTCTGGCTCTGCTCCAATTGAAAACGTCTGTCTTCCAAGAGGGTACTGATATCCATCCTCAGCTCCAGGGCTGCTACTAGTGGAGGTTCATGGTCCTCTCCAACTAAACGCTCAGTGAGAGGAGTGTGGCTCCCTTCTACTTTAGCACTATCTCTCTCTGCCCACACCCAAGCCCTTTGCCTTTCTTGGCTAATCCCACGTGTGGACCAAGACCCTGGTCCTGCCTGTCCCAAGGCACTGGGCCCTTGGCCCTGACCCCACACTCCTCTGGCTGTAGGTCCCTGGCCCTGTTGGTCCCTGGCTGTGAGCCTTGTCAGCCCTTGACCTCTCTTTTTGGGCCCTGGCCCCTGGCTAAAATTCCCTGACTCTGCCTCTCATCCCTTACAGGCTATGGGCCTGACCCTCCTTTGTGACAGTTCTACAATGTTGGGATTGGGTAGCCCCAGCTCTAGGGACATTGCCCCTGCTCTGGGAGGAAAGCCCCAGATCACAAGGATCTCTCTTGGACTGGTCTGTGCTCCTGCAAGCTGTCTGGCCAGGTCACACCCCTGGGGGTGGGAGAGCAAGCTGGCCTAGTGCCAGTAGATTTCAGGGATAGAAAGTGTGTCCACACAGAACAGGGGGGTTGTAGGAGAGGACACTGCATTGTGGGCTGCTAGAGGACTGCACAGTCCGGTGGGTGGAGAATTGGCTGGAGGGTCGCACCCAGAGAGTTGTGGTGGATGGGTCGGTTTCGACCTGGAAGAGTGTGGGCAGTGGGGTCCCGCAGGGCTCGGTGCTTGGACCAATA
>NW_017728943.1:57373146-57409057 GCF_001723895.1 Crocodylus porosus
GAATTGGTGAGTATTTATTCACCAAGGCCCCCCCGGGGGTTACAAGAAATAATGGCCACAAGCTAGAAGAGAGCAGTTTTAGATTGGATATTAGGAGGAACTTCTTCACAGTTCGAGTGGCCAAGGTCTGGAACGGGCTCCCAAGGGAGGTGGTGCTCTCCCAGCGCTCTTTCCTGCTTATGCAGGGGGTCGGACTCGATGATCTATTGAGGTCCCTTCCGACCCTAGCATCTATGAATCTATGAATCTATGTTGTCTTCTTGGACTTTAAGAAGGCCTTTGATATGGTTTCCCAGCACATTCTCTTAAAAAAGCTAGGTGACTGCAGCATTGATGCCTACAACATCAGATGGGTGGGCAAATTGGCTAGATGGCCACACCCAGAGAGTGATGGTAGATGGGTCATTTTTGACCTGGAGGGATGTGGGCAGTGGAGTCCCCCAGGGCTCAGTCCTGGGTTCTGTACTGTTCAACATCTTTCTCAGCAATCTGGATGTGGTGTGGAATGCACGCTGTCCAAATTCACTTATAACACCAAGTTGTGGGGCGAGGTGGGCACGCTGGAGGGCAGGGACAGAATCCAGCTAGATCTAGACAAATTACAGAGGTGGGCAGATAAGAATAGGATGGAATTCAACACAGACAAGTGCAAGGTGCTGCATCTAGGGAGAAGAAATCAGCAACACACCTATAGGCTGGGGAACAGCCTCCTTGTCAACATGGTGGCAGAAAGGGATCTTGGAGTCATTGTTGACTCCAGGATGAACATGAGCCACCAATGCGAGGAAGCAATCAGTAAGGCTAACTGCACCTTGTCGTGCATCTACAGATGCATCACAAGCAGGCCCAGGGAGGTGATCTTTCCCCTCTGTAAAGCATTGGTCAGGCCACAGTTGGAGTACTGCATCCAGTTCTGGGTGCCACACTTCAAGAGGGATGTGGCTAACCCTGAAAAGGTCCAGAGGAGGGCCACTTGCATGGTCAAGGGACAGTGATGCAGGCCCTATGAAGAGAGGCTAAAGGGCCTGAACCTATTCAGCCTCCATAAGAGAAGCCTGAGAGGGGATCTGGTGGCCATTTACAAACTCACCAGAGGGGACTAGCGGGAATTGGGGGAGGCTCTGTTCTCCCAGGCACCACCCAGGGATACTAGGAATAATGGCCACACATTGTTAGCCAGAAGGTTCATAATGGACATCAGGAGACATTACTTTACAGTTAGGGCTGCCAGGCTCTGGAATGGGTTCCCAAATGAGGTGGTACTCTCTCCTACCTTGGGGGTCTTCAAGAGGAGGCTGGACAGATATTTGGCTCGGCTGATATGCCCCGCCACCCATTCCTGCCCAAGGCAGGGGGTTGGACCTGATGATCTGTTTAGGTCCCTTCTGACCCTAAGCACCATGATACTATGATACTATGAATCATCTTCTTTTATCTTGGTTGCTTTATGAATATTTGCTTCTTGAAAAATAATTGCCATCTAATTAGAAATAGATTTTCTCCAGCCTTTTTACTGTGATATTGCTGTTCTAGTATATCAGATAGTTGCATATTTTAATTATTATGCTAATTGATCATAGTTTGCCTCTACCTACAACAATAAAGTAAAGATAAAGCACCTAGAGCAGTAAAATGAAGACTGAACACCTGTCTTCTCTCTATCTTTCCTCTCCTTAGTCTTTGCTTTCATAGGTGTTAATCCTTGCTCATTAACTCATTATCCTCGCTAGCTACTGTGTTACCAATCAATCACGATTCACTCAGGGACCAACTCAATACACAGTAGCTAGCGAGGATAACCCCAAGACAAAAACAGTTGCACAAGCACCCATGACACAAGTTTTACCTGTCAGCAGCTAGAAGCTAGAGGTGCAGGGCCCCAGAACCCAGAAGTCCTGGAACCTATCTCCTTGACAGCTGGCAGGTTTCATGGTGTCAGCAGGGGCTAGCAGGCCTGCAGCTTTCACCCTGCTGCACCTTAACACACACAGTGTCACCCATGTCACGAGTTTTGCTTGTCTGCAGCTTGAGGTACAGATTCCCTCAAATCCCTGCACCTATCTTCTTGAAACTTGGCAGTCTTTGTGGCATCACCAGGGGCTACCATCCCCACAGTTTTCACTCCCTCTGTGCCTTAACACATATACACTGTCACCTATGTCATGAGTTTTGCTTGTCAGCAATTTGGGGTGCAGTTTCCCAGAAACCCCTGCACCTATTTCCATAAAAGATGGCAGGCTTTGTGGCCTCAACAAGAGCTACCATCCCTGCAGTTTTCACCCTACTGTGGCTTAACACAAATATGTGACATGAGTTTTGCTTGTCAGCAGTTTGAGGTGCAGTTTACTAGAAACCCCTGCACCTATCACCTTGAAACTTGGCATGTGTCATTCTCTCAGCAGGGGCTACCATCCCTACCAGTTTCATCCAAATCAGTCAACAGATAACAAAGTTATAGATATTTTATTGATCTCCCAATTGGCTCCAAATCTTCCAAAGCGATTCGGCCGAATCGAATTGGAAAAAGGATTCAGATCTCTGAATCAAATGTCTGGCATCTGAATTGGCTGAATCTGAATCGAATAGTTCCCTATTCACACAGGCCTAGTATTTATGGCCTGCCCTTTCAGTGAGGAGGTGGGAGAGTATATTCTTTTCCATGCCTTCCTGGACTGCCTCTGTCTGTAGTCACCCTTTACTATCCTCAGTGCCCTCTTTGGTGCACTGGACTTAGAAAATTGTATATAAACCCTATAGTAACCCCCAGGTCCTTTTCTGAAGAATTGCTGCTTAGCCAGTTGGTTCCCAGGCTGTACTGGTACATGGGATTGTTTTGTCCTAAACGGAGGACTTTTGCACTTCTCCTTATTGAACCTTATTGAACTTCACGAGACTTGGACTTCCCAGAGACTGTGTAAATCTTCTGTAACCCATACTGAGCAACCAAGGGGTATATGATCTTTCTGGTCAATTTCCTGATGGACTGGGCCAAGATGGCAACTCTGAGAAGCTGCAAAAACTGGTTCTCAGGAGCCCATTCCAGTGACATCCTACAACCCGTCTGTTTCTTGGTCCAGGTTCATTTCTTATTTGAGTTTGGACACTTCACCGTGCAACAAAATGTGGACCAGTTTATGTTGTACTGGACCACTGAGGGAGCACTTTGCAGTGTGGAAGAAAGACTAGTCCTAAATTTATAACCATAAAAGATGTTGCAGGGGAGGGAGTTTCAGTCTCTGGTGGTATGAGTGTTTTTATTCTGACAAGTATTTCATGCTCACCCCCTATGAGGGCCACACACTTTTGTACTTTCACCTTTTGTTTTTAACATTTTTATAATAACCATTTAGAAGAACCATTTTTCTTTCTAAGTAAAAAAGAAAATCTCTCTCTCTCTCTCACACACACACACACCACGCTGCATATTTTAAGAGAGCTCAGTGAGAAAAGTATGTTTTGTATGCTGATGTTTTCAGATTACACTAGTTGATTATTGGCTAAGCTAGTTAATCATAGTTTCTTCTACAAAGTAACCTTTGACTGGTCAAAACAAATAGTTCCCTTTCATATTGAAACTGGAAGAAAGAAGTCTATCTTATCAACCAATCCCCCGAGGTCTGTGTAGGGTGTAACTTTCAGTCTGCTGAGGGTAGATGGTGGTAGGTCATTATCTTCCTCAAAAATTTTCTAGCTGGTTAACCATGGAGCTCCTTGTAAATGTAAGAAAATGGATAGAAGAAAATAAAGCTGATTTTTTGCCACCAGTATGCAATAAACTTATGTAAGTAAACTAAGATTTTGTTTTACCCTACATATTTTCAGGTCTAAAAGGAAACTGCTTTAGATGTTATGCAAATCACTAAGATTAAGTAACTATTGATGTGTTGTTCTTTGTCTCTCACCACAGGCATCTTTAAAAAATTGGCAGTATCTGAAATTTGTTTAGCAGTTTAAAATAGATGGACTTTTATGTTAACCACTTTGCAATTTATGGCCCTGACTCAAAGGACCTTCAAGTCAATGAAAGTTTTTCTGTCAACTTTAGTGGGCATTGGATCATATTCTTTGGCAGTTAAACCTCCCAATTTACACTGTGGGAGTATACCCATGAATTATGAGATTCAATTAATAACTTGGCATTACCTTGTCCAGCTCCTGAAGCTGCTTCCAATCTTAAAGTAAGAGTTTCATGAAGCTCTTACTATTGCATTTACAGAACAGAAAAAAAATATCATTTAGACCTAAGGGGGACATGTAGACAAGGTATAGAAAAAAGAGATAAGAAAACAGAATGAATTTCCAGAACTCTAAGGTAGTTTGGGGTAATGCAGGCTTTTCTGGTCCAATGAACTTCCTGGCTGTTATTCAGCTGGGAGGAAGAGAGCTAGAGGGAGGGAGGTTGTCCTGTCCTAGCAAGTTGCTGAGAGTTCATCGTTTAACCTGACACCGTTCCTCTGATGCTATGACGGTTTCTGACTGGCAACCATGGGACCAGATGTGAATTGTGCTCTGAATGAGAGGGTTGGCGTTGGAGTAATTTTGCAAACACTCTGCAGTTTTCTCCCAGGAATCTCTCCTCAGATTATTATTATTTACTATTACTATTTAATAATACTATTACTATTATTCTTTGTTGCTCAGGCTGGTTACAGAGACTATGAATGGCTTGTACTATAGATCATGCAGAGCTCAGTATTTCGTTCCTTTTTCATCATAAGTAATATTGATTTCTTTTTGATAATGGAATACTGGACAATGCGTTTGGTTATAACAATACTTGAATAATGCCCTCCATAAAAAGGCTCCTACTTTGTCTTCCCACTTCATGTTTTTATGTTATAATCCAATCTTCATTTTATTTACTCTCTTTATTTAAATACTGCACAATAAAAAGGAAATTGCAGAAGACCAAGCCATCCAGGAACACTCCTTTTCTTCCCCACCCAGAAGGATTCCCTTGTAATTCAGCCGGCCAGTTCAGCCAGCGAAAGGATGTTGGTGACTGTCATGCATGTGTGTAAATGTCTCCTTTCCAAGTAACTATTTCAGGACATACAAAGCACCTGGCACATCTATAGTAAACTATATCTGCCGAAATTGTTATATGATGTATCTGTAAAAAGAACAAAAAGCAATAGCAAAGAAGGTCCAGAGGAGGGCCACTCGCATGGCAGCAGGGCAGGCCCTACGAGGAGAGGCTAAGGGACCTGAACCTGTTTAGTCTCCACAAAAGAAGGCTGAGAGGGGACCTGGTGGCTGCCTATAAACTTGCCAAGGGGAACCAGCAGGCAATAGGAGAGTCCCTGTTCCCCCAAGTACTACTGGGAGTAACAAGGAACAACGGCCATAAGTTGACAGAGAGTAGATTCAGGCTAGATATCAGGAGGCGCTGCTTCACAGTCAGGGCAGCTAGGAGCTGGAACCAACTTCCAAGGGAAGTGGTGCTCACTCCTACCCTGGGGGTCTTCAAAAGGAGGCTAGACAGCCACCTAGCTGGGGTAATTTGACCCCAGCATCTTTTCCTGCCCATGGCAGGGGGTTGGTCTAGATGACCTGCTTAGGTCCCTTCTGACCCTACCAACTATGAAACTATGAAACAATGGTTCTGGGAAATTTTCCTGGTTCTTGCCACGTGAGAATGTGCTGGAAAGTGTTATTTGTGATTTTTATTTTAAATTCAGTACTTCAAAATAATTCAGTTATATTATTTCAAAGTATCCCCATTTCTATAGCTTTCCCTTAATACCTGTGACATTATATTAACATTTAAAGTGTTTTGAATAATCCTGCTTTCTGATGTTCAACAAAAAGATGCACACTCCTTTTTTTTCCCTGCCTACAAATGCCAGAAGCCTAATAAAATAAGATGGGTGAACTAGAATGTCTGGTATTAAATAGTGACTAATGTAATAGCCATCTCAGAGACCTGGTGGAAGCACAATAATTGGATACTGCTCTACTGGCTTACAAACTATATAGAAATGACATAATTGTACACGCAGGTGGAGGAGAGTAACTGTATATTAAGGACAGTATAGACAGCAACATCATAAAATCTTACCTGAAAGGAAAACTACCATAGAATCACTGTGGGTATAAATTCTGTACTTGGATAAAAAGAATACAGTACTAGGATTGTACTACCAAGCGCCTGATCAGGAAGGTGATGGCGATTACGAAATGCTGAAGGAGATTAAAGCTGCTGAAATGAGACAAGCAATAATAATGGGAGACTTTAACTATCCTCACATAGACTGGGTAAACACCTCATCAGGGTGAGATGTGGAGATAAAATGTCTGGATGTGATGAATGACTGCTTTCTAAAACAACTCGTCTTGGAACTCACAAGAGAAGTAATTCTAGACCTAATCCTAAATAGCACGCAGGACCTGATTTGGTGAGCCAGTCTGTAATAGCAACAATAAATAATCACATTCTAGCAGCATAGAAATCCACCACACCCACATACAATTTTATGCAAGGAACTTATACACAAATGAGGAAGTTAGAAGTTAAAAGGAGAAGTCAATAACCTAAAAAGCCTGCAGGCAGCTTGGAAGCTGTTTAAAAAGACCATGCTATTGGCTCAGGAAATATGTATACCACAAATCAAAAATAAGAAAAACAGGAAATCCCTCAAATTCTAGCAGGTCAAGTGTAAAAGTGAAAAAAGAAAAAAAGACAGGTCAAAAAAGAATTAAAGAGCATTTAGCAAAAGATGCTAAAGTTAATCATAAAACCATTTTAAAATATATCAGAAGTTTGAAGCCAGGTAGAGAATTGGTGGGACTGTTAAATGACCAAGGTGTAAAAGGTAGACTCAAGGAAAATAGCAGAGAAGCTAAATGAATTATTTGCGTTGTTTTTTCTGAAAAAAATATGGAGGAAATTCTGATGCCAGACAAATCATTCCTAGTGAATAGGTCTGAAGGGTTAGACCACACTGAAGTGACAAGAGAAGTTTTAGAACAAATCAATAAATACTAATATGTTACCAGCCCTGGATGGCATTCACTCAAGTCTTTTGAAGGAACTCAAAGGTAAAATTGCCAATCTGACATTATGACTAGGGACAGAAATTATGCCTAAACTGGTATAACTGATCAGAAGTTGGTTCCAATCTGTAATACAACAGAAGTTCAGTGCACACAAAGCACTTTCAAAACAGCCAAAACCAGTTTAAGATAAACCTGGATGGATAAAGTATCAGACTTAACTGATTTAGGTTAAATTTGTTTATTGAACTTCTGTACCAGATCCCCTCCAGATTCAAGTTAATTCACAGTCCTCCACCATCCCAGAATGCTTTGCACCTCCCCCACAATCCTCCCCTCCTCACCTTGCATTTGAAAATTTTAGTTCCTCATTATAAACAGTAAGGGCTCTTTCCCCCCTCTTTTGTTTTTTAAAAACTCAGGCTGCAGCTTTAAACATTAGCACAGTTAAGAACAGGAATGTGATGCAATACAAAAATAAGTTTAAATCACACATCATTCAATATTAACTATGCTACAACTGGGAATACTCTCATCTGAAGTTAATTATTTCAAAACCCAGTCTCTGGATATTGATTTTTATTGTGTGTCTATGATTCATCTGAAGACCTACTTAGGACACAAGTAAACAGTTCTTTGGCTTTAAAGTCATCCTAAAATATCTGATTCTTTATAGTCTTTAGAGCTGTTAAAAAGATTTCCTTCTAATAACGCTGTCATTTTAAGAAGTGAAATATCAAGAGTAGGTATAATATAAAAAAACTAGATGTATAAACTGATCCTCATTCTAACAACAGAATGATACGATCAAGTCAATCCCCTAAGCGTGAAGCTTTTAGGATGTTCACCAAGCTGTTCGCAATATCTTCTTAGTTCAGGAAAGAAGTCCATCTGTTTTCTTCTTATCCATGTACTAGAAAATTGTATTCAGCAGTGTGGTCAGAGCTATCTGTTGGAACTTGTATTTACAGTTGGTAACTAAGGTTTGACTATGCTTCTTAGTTCCACTAATAATTTTGTTTTGGTTGGCTTCATAGTATGTTAAGGACTGTAGTTTTAGCATATTGATCTGTGTTCCTAGTAAACCTGATATTTTCAATTACTGCTTAACAGAAAGTTCAATGTCAGTAAGTTGAATTATAGTACTACCTCCTCTGTTCTTTTAAAATATTAGTTCTTGGCACTGAAACAAAATACCTGGATTTCTGTAAAAATTAGCTGCCCCCAGTATTCAGTATCCAGTCATGAGACACACTTCTGGTTTCTTACTGTGTAGGCCAATTTGCCCTTTGGATTTTGTTCATGGGTTGTCAGCTTTGTTTTTTCCAATTCTGCTAGAATTTCTGTGCTTGTCTTGTATAAGTAGAAAGTGACTTTATGTTTGTAAAGTGTGAAAATATTTTGGTTAGTCTTTAGAAATTAGTATTTAATCTGCAAGCTGTCAGCAACTTATCATAATGCACACAACAGACCATTATAAAAATAGTAGATTTGAGATCTCATTTAATTTTTATGGCTTTTATTTCAGGTATGATAGAGACTATTTGATATCACTTAAATGTTATTAGTAATAATCAAAATTAATGTATCAGCACAAAGCAAAACAAACACAGCTTTATATTCTAGGCCTTTCAGAAACTCGATCATTGACTCTACTGAGATATTTGGGTGCAGGCATGGACATAGATTGCTCTTCTCTCTATGCCCTCCAGCTGCCATCCTAGGCATTCCAGTAAAGCTTCCTCGGTACTACAGTACCAGGGTCTTCCCAGAGGTTCTAAGCACCCCTTTTAATGGGGGTCTTCAGTGCTACGTGGGAAAGAAAATACCCTAGGCCAGGACTGTCCAACTGGCAGCCTCTGGAGGGTTAAATTGTGGTCCCTGGGCTACTACTCAGCTGTCACTCCCCACACTACCACTCCCCACTCCTTTCCAGCAACAGTAGCTGGAGTCTCCAGCATAGGAGGTGGAAGCAGGGGGCTAACAGGGCTTAGCCTCCAAAAAATGGGGGAGCAATATGGCCACTGGTGGCTGCAGCAGGGGTGGGAAAGGGTGCTTATGGTGTGGTGAGGGAGGGAGTGAGGCTGGGATTGAGGCAGGGGCAGGCACTGCACAGCCAGGGTGGGGCACAGCTTGGAGCTACAAGCAGCTCATCTGGGGGACACAGGTCCTGCTGCTACACACACCCCGGGAGGCATGGGAGGGGTGTGCCCCTGGATCTGAGTGGGGCGAGGGCAGGCTGCCATTGCAGACTGGGACCGGGGCTGCATGGGGCTATTCCTGGTACGGGGGGGTGAGGTGGGGGGCTGCGCTCCAGGCAGGTGGCAGCAGTAATGAGAGAGAGGCTATGGGGTGGGGCTGTAGCCAACCCAAAATTCACCATAGCTCCTCTGACCCCTCCTCCCAGTGCTGCTGCTGCCCACCTGTCCTGAGTGCTGCCAGCCCCTATCCTTATCTCTGCTGACAGCAAGCTCCATCAAAACACAAACAGAAGGAGTTTGGCTGCCTCTCCCACTACTGGCCGCCACCCCCACCCCCCAGAAGAGGGGGGCCCCAGTCTGCAGCAGCAGCCCACACTGCCCCACACAGATCCGGGGTACATGCCCCCCCATTCCCTTCTGGGGTGCATGCAGGGTGGGGGCCACCACCCCTTCCCCATGCCGGGCACCCCCTGGACAAACCACTCATGGCTTCATCCTGCACCCTGCCTTGGCTGTGCCTGGCCTGCCCCTGCCCCAGCCCCACTCACCCTCACTGCCGTGGGGAGCAGAGAGGAAGCAGATCGAGGTCCCAGCAGTGAGGGAGGAAGCAGGGCACAGGCAGAAGCAGAGGCTAGGGTGAGTAGGGCCCCAGCTGGACCAGGTGGTGGGAGAAGCAGAGGCCCAGATGGCACATGCCCCCCGATCTGTGCATGGGGCAGAGGAGGCTGCTGCTGCATGCTGTGCTTTGCTCCCTGCTGCAGCTGCACCCCACCCCTAGCCTGCCTGGCAGTGGGATGTATGTGGCGTTGCATGGCTCTCAGTTCAGTGGGGCTCAAAGAGCAGCATGCAGTTGCAGCTGCAGGCACCTCCACCCCATGCACAGATCATGGAGCACGTGCCCCCCCGGGCCTCTACTTGTCCCACTACCTGGCCTGGCCAGAGCCCCACTCACCTCAGCCCCTGCCCCTGCTTGTGCCCTGCTCCCTACCTTACTGCTGCAGTCTCGATCTGTGCACCGCGCACCATGGCCCTTTCCCCTCCCCTGCCCCTTCCCCCATAGACTTACCTGCTTTTACCTTACCTTTCCCTCCTCTCCAAATATTTTTTCTCTCTCTACCTATGGTCCCCAGCCTCCCCCTCCTTCCTCTATCTTCCATTTCCTGTCCCTGCCTCAGGGGCTGAAGCAGTGCATCATGACACTTGAGAGCTGAGGGTGATCCTGAGGAGGCATGGGTGCATGGTGCTGCAGAAGTTCACCCACACAGGTTAGAGGTTGAGGGTGTGCCCACATGGGCATGTAGTACAGGTCTGGGACATCCAAATATATGCATGGTGCAGGACTGGGAGGGAGGATTGTCTGTGCAGCATGGGGCCTCCATGCAGTCCAGAGGCCCATGGCTCACCTTGGTGTGGCCTGAAGGGCATTGAGTCCTCAGCAACTGAGAACTTGGATAGCCCTGCCCTAGATGGTATCAACTTTTCAAGGCCAGCCTTAACTGGCCGTAGATCACTGTCACTGGCTTGTACTGTACTGTATTCTACTGTCCTGTCACTGGCCTGACCTCTGTCTCTTCCCCATGTGTAAATCTCAGCCACATTGAGGGCTTTAGGACCCTGTAAATGACATGGGATAAAGGAGGCTGCCATGAAGGCAAGTACAGTGTGATCTGGGTAAGATCCAAGTTCCTTTGCACCTGGAGCTTGGAGATATAACCTGGCCCACAGGGAACCCAAGGAAGGCTACATTTGGTACTTGATTTGTAGAGTTGATAGAGTAAGTGGTAATTGGAATTCACAAGAGTGAATAAATTAGATAAAGGGCTGGATTGTCCTCTCACTTCTTCCAGTTTAAATCAGATGAAAGGGTAGTGAAATTATCCCATTGTAAACCTGATATGAGAGAGGAATCAGGCATGATGTTACTAAATTCAGTAGCTTGCTGTGATAAGTTATATTTTACCTAGAGCTTCTCCTCTCATCAGATTGTTTTGCAAAGATTATAATACCTAATCCTCATATATTATTTTTTAACTTGAATTTCTCAAAGAAGTTCAGTAGGATCATTCTCATTTTACAGATGTGGGAACTAAACTACAGGAAGTGACTTGCCCTAAGTCACCCTTTAGGGTAGGGGTGGGCAAAATATGGAGGCCTGCAGAGGGACTTTGACCAGCCTCCTGTGGTTTGCTTGGTCCCACCTGGCCCAGGCACCATGCATCCCATAGCACACGTCCTGCTACCTGCGGGCATGCAGTGGGGCTGGGGCAGCTTTGCCACTGGACTCCATTTCTAAGTGGCCCAGGTGGTGATGGCTTCTTCCAGCTGCCACTGCCAGCCCTGGCCCCATGGAGACTAGCAGGGACCCATGCACACAGTCCTGACCCCAGACCACCCCATGCCCACCCTAGACCCACTCTGGCTGGAGTAAACCAGCTCCAGATCAGCTCGGATTTATGTGTACAGCCCTGTCCCTGGCCTGCCCCATGCCCGCTCCAGACTGGTCTGTCCATGATGAGCAGCGGCAGTAGCCAGGCAGAAGCTGCTGCTGGGTACAGAGGAAAAGCATCCACTTTCCCCTTGCCATGGCTAGGCCCTTCTTGCTACAGTTGTCCAGAGCCCACACCTGGCTGCATTGCAGCTTCTCTCTACCACCACTCCAGGCAGGTTTGCAGTGGCAATGGAGGAGTCACAGGGTGGCCCAGGCATGAGCTCTGGGCAGCCTAAGCAAGAACGGTCCAGCAGCAGGAAAGGGGGAGGCAGTTGCTTTTCCCCCAGGTCGAGCAGCAGCTTCTACCTGGCCACTGCTCATTGAGGGGTGGCAGTCCAGAGCAGCTGTGGGGCAGGCTGGGTTTGGGGCTGTGCGTGAGGGTCCCAACTGGTCTGGAGCTGGTCTGCTCTGGCTGGGAAGGCCAGAGCCAAGAAAGGGGCTGTGCACTTGGGTCCCAGCTGGTTTGGAGCTGATCCGCTCCAGGCAGGGTGAGTCCAGAGTAGGCATAGGGTGGGCAGGGCTGTGTGCTCAGCTGTTAATGGGAACTAGTGGTGATGGCAGTGGTGGGAAGGAGTCACAGGACCCATCAGCTGCAGGTTTGGTCAGCTATTGCAGGGGGTGGGGATGCTGACTGGCCTGCAACAGCTTCCCAAAACTGTCTGTGTGACAAGTAGGTCCAAATAATTGTGCATGCCTGCTTTAGGGTAATGACAGAGCTGGAAATAGAACTTATATCTCCTCCTGAGTCCAGGGTCCTGTTCTCTAGATCACTGGGGGCCAACCTTTTTCATAGGCATACCACAAATTAATCCCTGAGTGTTACTCCAGTTTCCTTCTCCTGTCCAATCTGTGGTTCTGCTTTCTGCCCCCTGCCCTATATTTCCTGACCAATCTTCTGCTCGGCCTTCTACTCCCTGCCCTATCTGCCATTGTGATGCCTGCCCCTCCAGCCCCAAATCAGCTTCAGGCTGCACACAGAGGGTGCCCATGCCACTTGTGGCATCTGTGCAACAGGTTGGCCACCCCTGCCCTTGACCATACTGCTTCAATTAGTAACTGTCTGTAAAATCCAAAAGAATTAAATTTAGAATGAAATATAGACAGAAAAGATACTGTTACTGATGACTTCTAAATATTTTTGCAGGCACCGCTATCAGCTGAACGTGATGTTTGTGGGAGGGCCAAACCAAAGAAAAGATTATCACATTGAAGAGGGAGAAGAGGTAACACATAGAACCTCTGTATCTTCTTGCTTATTGGTCTCTAGGGTTGAGGAATATAACTACTTTGAGCAATACCTCCCAATATGTACTTTTCACCTTAATTTTAAGATATGTATTAGAGATAGTCAAATAAACTTAAACAGAGAAGTATTCTATAAGACTATGCAGTTCAGTCAAAACAGAAACATTTAAGAAATTAGGTGGATTTTACTGGTATTCTACTTCAAAAGAAAACTAGAAAAAATATTCTGACTGAAGTTTCTGCAAAAGTTTCTTATTTTGACATTTTTTGACACATAGCACTTTGATTTTTCATTTTGAAATTACACCTCATTTTATTTTGAAATATTTTGATTTTGTTGCAATGAAACATTTCATTCTACCTGAGAAATATATTTTTTAGAATTCTTCTTAATAAAAAATTTCAAACATTTCAGTTTGCGTTCCAGCATTAAGACGTATTTTGAAATCTTTAAATCCTTTGCAAACCAGAACCCTATCCTCTTCACAGCTCTAGTATTTCTGTTATCATGCTTTTTCTAGTACCAACAGATGGCTGTTTTGGGTAGCCATTTACCCATGTTCAGAATTAAAGTGGAGGGGAAAAAAGAAACCCCAACAAATCAAAGCAGCTATGATTTACTCCTGCTTTGTATTTCTTTTTGGCTAGGAAGTTAGGGACAGACCCTTGCCAATAGAATTTGGCCATCTAGGTGCCTTTGAAAATCTCACCCTACCCAACACCTTAAGTACCTATAAATTCATCAGGGGAAGGCAGCAGGGAATAGGAGCTGCTCTATTTACTAGGACACCCCCTGGAGTAACTAGGAACAATGGCCACAAATTGGCAGAGAACAGATTTAGGTTGGACATTAGAAAGAACTTCTTCATGGTAAGGATTGCCAGAATCTGGAATGGGCTTCCAAGTGAGGTGGTGCTCTCCCCTACCCTGAGGGTCTTCAGTCAGAGACTGGAGAAGTACCTAGCTGGGGTCATCTGACCCCAACGCTCTTTCCTGCTCAGAACAGGTGGTTGGACTTGATGACCTACTGAGGTCCCTTCCAACCCTAACTTCTATGAATCTACTAGGCCAAAGACAATCAGACCCATAATTTTTAGAAGACATCATGGGTATTTTATAATACATACCACAGTTACATTTCCGAAAGAGTTGGTTAGTTGATTTATGTTGTAATTTTGTGCCATATTGGAATTGCACCTTAAGTGAATCTAGCACTTGTTACGTATTCAGAAGCAAATGCCAAAAAACACTTCCCTGGGCAAACTGAGCATAACTTTTATTTATAGGCATCAAGGTCCAGGGAAAAGAGGTAATCATAGCTACAGGATATCAGATAACAAAAGACTTGCAAGGACCTCTCAACTGTATTCTGCCATTATGCTGTATTTTTAATTATCAAATTATTAATGTGATAATTAAATGATTCATTAATATTCATTATCACAATAACTAGAATTGGGTGATTCCTATCAAAATAAGTTTGGCAGAACACTCAAACCATTTCTATGGGATCATAACATTAAATCATTTTTAATACCACACAATTAGATTTTTTTAAATCACATAATTACATTTTGCCCCTCACCCATGGAAGTCTGTTCTATGTACCACAGAGAGAAAATTACAGAGACTCTATAAAATTAGACATATGTGTCTTCTTTATATATATTTCTTTTATTTCACAGATTCATAGATGTTAGGGTTGGAAGGGACCTCAGTAGATCATTGAGTCCGACCCCCTGCCTAGGCAGGAAAGAGTGCTGGGGTCAGATGACCCCAGCCGGATGCCTATCCAGCCTTCTCCTAAAGACCCCCAAGGTAGGGAAGAGCACCACTTCCCTTGGAAGCCCATTCCAAATTCTGGCCACCCTTACTGTGAAGAAGTTTTTCCTGATATCTAGCCTGAATCTGCTGTCTACATTTGTGACCATTGTTCCTTGTTACCCCAAGAGGCCCTGGTCAACAGAGCCTCTCCGATCCCTTGCTGTGTCCCCTTAGTGAATTTGTAGGCAGTCACAAGATCACCTCTCAGCCTTCTCTTGCGGAGGCTGAAGAAGTCCAGGTCCCTCAGTCTCTCCTCATAAGGCCTATCCTATAAGCCCCTCACCATACGAGTGGCCCTCCTCTGGACCCGCTTGTATCTATCAACATACTTCTTGAAGTATGGCACCCAAGACTGGATGCAGCACTTCAACTGCAGTCTGACCAAAGCCATATAGAGGGGAAGTATCACCTCCTCAGTTCTATTTGTCATGCATCTGCTGATGCATGATAAAGTGTGGTTAGCTTTGCTGATGATTTCATCACACGGATGACTCATGTTCATCTTGGAGTCCGCTATGCCTCCAAGATCTCTTTCCGCTTCTGTGCTGCTGAGAAAGTCATTTCCTAGCTCGTAGGTGTGCTGGATCTTTTTGAGCCCTAGATGCAGCACTCTGCACTTGTCCTTGTTGTACTGCATCCTATTGTGTACTAGCCACTTTTCTAATCTGTCCAGGGCTGCCTGCAATCATTCCCACCCTCCAGAGTGTGCACTTCACTCCACAATTTAGTTTCATTGGAATCTCTCTTTATTTCTTTAACCACTTTTCTCCCTATCCCCCACCCCCACCCCCAATCTGAATAGGTATTTAATTCTTCCTGTTAACTGATCCATTCCTTTTTTGTTTTCACAGTTCTGTGTTCTTTCTTTTGTTGAGACTTAACTTGTATACACATCAAACTTTTAAAGCAAAGATGTTCCCATATGTTTGCTCAGCCTTAGTAAACCAAATTCTATAATCTGCACTTTTATATAAGTTAATTGGGTTTTTCATATGCGATGTTTAAGTAATCACCTCAAAAATGAATTATTAGGTTCAGCTAGCTAGCTAGATAACTAAGATATACCATCTTCTTATTTTATGCATTAATATAGTAGTTTTTCTACATTATTATGCTGAACTTACATATAAAAAAGACTGTTTCCAGGGGTGATTTGACAGGAATCTAAGGCCCCCTGTACATGTTACAGGTATCATGAAATTAACTGGTTAATTGCAAAAGAGCCTGGAGACCAGCCACACGTGCAACCTATTATGCCATAAAAAGCTAGACCTCAAAAATGTGTACTAACTTTATAGCTGGTTACTATTGAGGCTTAATTTACATAGATAGCAGGGTCATCTGATGGGGTCCCAGCTTCAGGGGTGTATCATGCCCAGCCAGGGCTGGGAGTCCCGCAACGGAAGGGACAATCAGATTCAGCTGCTGTCAACTCTTGACCCAGAGTCCCACAGCTGGGACTGGATCCTGGCAGCTGGGTGGCACAGATGCCCCAGGGTGTGTGACGCTCCTGGGCCTGGAGGATTGCAGCTGCTGCAATACCCCAGCCTCATGGTGCATGAAACCCCTGGGACTGGGGGATTGTGGCTGCTGTGTTTTCCCACAACCCCCCAGGCCTGGAGGTCTGATGCACACCCCCGCTCCTCAAAGGATGGGAGATCATGACTGCTGGTTCTTGCTTCTTGCTGGTGCAGGGAGATTGCTTCTTTCTGGTGCACAGGAAGCCTAGGATTGGGCTCTTCAAGCACCAGCAATAAGGCGTGATGGGATCTAATGCACAATCCCACAATCATGCCTCCTGCCATGCATATGTTGCGTGACAAGAGGTGCGATTGTGTGGATTGCACATTAGATCCTCTTGTGCCTTTACCTGCACATGTAGAAGGGGCCTAAATCATCAAGTTGCATTCAAACTTTAAACAGAGAAATGTTTTCATCTGCTTTTTCACATGTACAATGGAAGATTCACTTTTAAACTACACCATAGTGTGCAGATCCATTGACTGTGCACTATTAAATGTTTTTCATGCTGAATTAAGTTGTATCGCATATAGAAATATGGAACTGAACAAGTTTCTTGGTGATTGTCATACTAATATAGCAGCTTACTAAGTAACAGAAACATCTTCATCTCATTGACTTAATTAATCCCTTAGGTCTAAATCTTCCCATCAGACTAAATACAAGCACTTCTTTAATAGTAGAACCCATTCCTAAATTAGACTTGATAGTATTTTCTTTTTTTCCCCCTGGGCTGTAAGACACACTTTTAACCACTAGTTGTCACTGTAAGACTGTCTTTTCCTTCCTCCTACCTGGCTGACTGTATTCTCAATCTGCATAGGATGGATTCAGTTTTGTCTGCTGCTGAAAGAGATTTGATGCGGGAATGAATTTCCTGGCTTTAATTACTTAAGAAGAACAATAAATAAGGTGATTAAGTCAGTAACTAGTGTAGTCTTTTCATACCTGAGCAGTTCTCCCTCAAGCCTTCACAGGCATAGGGTTGTATTCTTTCTTTTTGAACTAAATGTGCTCAAGTGATAAAACTGCATAACTCACAGACACCTAACATGAGGTGGTTTGACAAACAGAAAATATTTTGTTCATCACTTAATTGTAAAAATATTGCATCAGTGCACAGGCAAAAATAATGAAATTTGTTGTACAGAAGGCAAAGAGTAAATATATGGTTCCAAACTTCTTTAATTTACTTGTTAATCTCCTAAATGAGATTTGTGGTTTATGTTTTGATTTCAGGGAATCAGATTATTGCATAGCTTGGCCTTGGCACAGTAAATGTCAAATTTATGTGGGGACTCACTGTTTAAAAATTAGTTTCCTTGTAAGGCATATAAATGTAAATATTCAACTCACACCTCAAAAGGCAAATGCTCTCTTAGATCTAAGTGATAAATTGAATCCCAAACATGCATGTCATATTAAGGAGTTCATGTCTGAAAGTTAAGGCCCAGGATCTTAATGCCAATTCAGGAGCACTTTTCCATAATTAAAGAAGTGCAGGATAACATCCTGTTATAAGAGAAAGGTAGTTAGGCATAATAGTCCAACATCAGGAAGAAGACAGGGTAGATTTGCACCTTTTTGCATCAGATGAATAAACCCTCTGCTTATAAAAGCTTATGCTAAACTTCTTGGATTTAGTTAGTCTATCCTGTTATAACCCATATTAGTCATGAAGCTAACTGATTCTGAAGGGAATCCTAGACTTCTAGGTGTTTGTTTTAGAGGGGCACTTAACTTTAGTGGGGTTTCCTGTGCTCATCTAAACCACAGCTTCTGGGACTGCATGTCACATCCCTGAGAGGTTAATCAGAATAGATCAGGGTTTGTGAACCAGCTCCCATTCCTGCATGTGGTACCTTTTATAAAACATTGCCAGGCTCTCAGTTATCTGAGGAAGCCAAACTGGAAGTACACAGCTGATTACAGAACAGCTGGAAGTATAAGGTTAGAAAGTCTCTGTCATAATTTACTCCCCTACAAGAGTGTCTTCTAAGTGTCCAGGTTCAAGCTGGTTGTCATGGGGGACTTCAATTACCTGGACATCTCATGGGAAGAGCGCTCGGCCAAATCCGAATGGTCGCAAAGCTTCCTCACATGCATGGATGAGCTCTATCTAACTCAAGAAGCCTAAGGGCCAACAAGAGGCAAAGCGCTGCTTGACCTGGTACTGGCAACCAGGGATGACCTAATCAGTGACCTAACGATCAAAGGGAAGCTGGGTGACAGCAACCACGAGCTGATCACCTTCACCATCTACTGAAAAGGTGTCAAGTCAGTCAGCAGTACAGAGGCCCTTGACTTCAGGAGGGCTGACTTTGACAAGCTCAGGAGACTTGTCGGTGTGGCCCTAAGAGACCACAACCCCAAAAGAGGGGAGTCCAGGAAGAGTGGCTGCTCCTGAAGGGAGTGATCCTAGATGCACAAGCTAAGGCTATTCCGTCTCGGAGGAAAGGCAGCAAGAGGGCACAGCAGCCCCCATAGCTGTCCAGGGAACTGGTGGTCCTCCTGCATCTAAAAAGACAGGCCTATAAAGGATGGAGGACGGGATCTACCTCCAAGGAGGAATACTCTGCACTGGTCCAGACCTACAGGTAGCAAACTAGGAAGGCCAAGGGTACCATGGAAATCCAACTGGCTACAAGTATCAAGGGGAATAAAAAGTCCTTTTTTAGATATGCGGGGAGCCGGAGGAAAAGCAAGGGCACACTGGACCCCTGCTAAACCAAAAGGAAGAACTGACAACCGACGCCCAGGAAAAAGCCAACTTGCTAAATGGGTACTTTGCATCAGTCTTTCACAAGTCCCATGGGACGCCCCTGCCCATTACGGGACAGGGATGCCTAAGTGAGGGTGGTTCCTTGCCCTCCATCAATGCTGATTTTGTGAAAGAACAGTTTGAGAGGCTGGACACCTTCAAGTCAGCCAGCCTGGACAATTTACACGCCAGAGTACTCAAGGAGCTGGCAAGCATCATATCTCAGCCCCTGGCACGGATCTTCGAGAGCTCCTGGCGCTCTGGTGATGTGCCCATTGATTGGTAGAAGGCCAATGTGCTGCCTATCTTCAAGAAAAGGAGGGAAGTGGATCCGGCAAACTACAGGCCCATCAGCCTGACCTTTATCCTGGGGAAGGTCTTAGAAAAAATCAAGGCCATTCTTAGCAGAGTGGCCAATGGCAACACCTTGAGGGACAGCCAGCACAGGTTTGTTGTGGGTAGGTCATCTTTGACCAGTCTCATTTCCTTCTATGACCAGGTGACCTATCACCTGGACAAGGGGGGGGAGATTGACGTCATATATCTCAACTTTAAAAAAGCCTTCGATCTGGTATCCCATGATCACCTTTTGGCAAAACTGGCCAACTGCAGCCTTAGGTCCACCATGATCTGCTGGCTGTGGAATTGGCTCCGTGGTTGGGCCCAGAGGGTGGTGGTTGACAGAAGTCAATTGTCATGGTGTCCTGTGACCAGTGAGGTCCCTCAAGGCTCTGTCCTTGGACCTATTTTGTTCAACCTCTTCATTTAATGATGTGGACATTGGAGTCAGAAGCAGACTGGCCAAGTTCACTGATGATACCAAACTTTGGGGTAAAGCATCCACACCTGAGGATAGGGGGGTAATCCAGGCTGACTTTGACAGACTCAGTAAATGGGTGGATGGGAATCTGATGGTGTTTAACACTGAAAAATGCAAGGTTCCCCACCTTGGGAGGAAAAACCTGCAGCATGTCTATAGGCTCAGCGGTGCTATGCTGACTAGCACTATGGAAGAGAGGGACATGGGGGTCAGGATTTACAACAAGATGAACGCAAGCCTGCAATGTGATGCTGCAGCCAGTAAAGCGAGCAAAACACTGGCTTGTCTCCATAGATGCTTCTCAAGCAAATCCCAGGACGTCGTTCTCCCCTTGTATTTGGCCTTGGTGAGGCTGCAGCTGGAGTACTGCATCCAGTTTTGGGCTCCACAATTCAAAAAGGATGTGGAGAAGCTTGAGAGAGTCTAGAGGAGAGCCACGCGCATGATCAGAGGTCAGGAAAACAGACCTTATGGTTTAGGCTGAGAGCCATGGGACTTTTCAGTCTGGAAAAACGCAGGCTCAGGGGCGACCTGATGGCCACCTATAAGTTTATAAGGCGTGTTCACCAGGACCTGGGGGAACGTTTGTTCACCAGAGCGCCCCAAGGGATTACAAGGTTGAACGGTTATAAACTCCTGCAAGACCATTTCAGGCTGGACACGAGGAAGAATTTTTTTACTGTCCAAGCCCCCAAGCTCTGCAGTGGCCTGCCGCTGGAGGTGGTTCAAGAACTTACTTTGAAAGCCTTCAAGAGAAACCTGGATGTTTTTTTTCTGGGATCCTATGACCCCAGCTGACTTCCTGCTCCTGAGGCAGGGGGCTGGACTAGATGATCTTCTGAGGTCCCTTCCAGCCCTAATGTCTATGAATCTGTGAAACCTATGAATCAGCTCTAGGGCTGGTAGTCACCATCTTTTCTTTTTGCAGCTAACAAATAATTTACTAACACATAATTTTATTATTTCTTCTTTTAGTTTCAGGTCATTACTTCTTGTTCTACCATCCTTGGCCACACTTAGTAATATCCTTTTTCTTGTTATCTCTTTCCCATCAGACAACTTCTATAGATATTGGTGTTTCAAAATTCAGCTTACCAAAAGAGGTACAGCTGTCAGCCTGAACTGTCCTTCAGACCTTAGAGGAGTTTGCCTCTAAACTCTATCTCTCTACTGAATACTTATCTTTTAATATGTACATATTAGATTCCCTTTGCATTCTTGTCATAGAAGCAGAGATAAGAGGGGTACACCCTGCAAACCCTACTCATCTGTGTAGTTGCTTTGACCTCAAAATCAAATCACCTCCAAGTTTAAGCATGGAAACATTTTGAAAATCTATATATTCTCTGATGCAACCAAGCTGCACTTGGCACGAGACCACAGCAAGGAGCAAAGGTGATTTTATTTGGCTGTTTTACAGGTGACTAAAGTACACAAGCAAAGAAAAACATTTTCTCTCTCTTTCTTATGCAATTACATTCCAGATTTTTAATGACTGAAAATCCTGACTGGAAAAAGAAAAAATGTTTTGCTTTGTTCACATATTTCAGTCATCTGTGAAGCCTGGACAACACCCAAATGCTACTTCCATGTCATAATTTGATTTGCTTTGCAAATTAATTTAGTGTTTGACAATCTGAGAAGACAGTACATGCTATATATGCCAACCCTGGGCCAAATCCTGCAGTCTCCAATATAGCAGGGTCTTTTAGATTCTAAGGATGTGTCCAGATGAATACAGCCTTGTGGTATGTGGCACTGCAGACATGTCTGTGGTGCCACATGCCACATGTTCCGTTGTTCTTTGCACTGCAAGGGAGCAGCGCGGGGGGCGGTTTGACCTCCAGATATCCAGGGATCAAAAAACCACAGAAAAAGCAGAGTGGTGCACGTGGGGGCAGTGTGTGCCACTCAAAACTGAAGCCTGGCTGACTGGAGCCACACTGTAGCTGCCAGCCAGGTTCTACACAGCAGGATCAAGGCTGCTGCAGCCCCAGGAGGCTGCCAGGACCCCAGATAGGGCTGCTGGGGCCAGCACTGGGCTGGCCCCAGCCTCCTCTACCCCACCCAGGGTAACTTGCCACCTGCCAGAGGGCACATGATAGAGGCTTTCCCTGGGGATAACTAGCAGTGGCACCAGGTGCACCACTGCTAGTTGTCCCCAGGGAACCAAATGTCCACACATGTGTGAACACAGCCTAATTGGTTAATTTTCCTCAATCAATTCAGTAACATTGAATCCTGAATCTTTCTTGCCTCTTTCATTCCTGAACCCTGCATGTCTGTGTATATACTAGGTATTAGCCTTGACACCCATCCCAAGGTGACAGGAGGATACCAGCCCCTCTCAGGCAGAGGGGTATGGGAGGCAAGTGCATAACGACATGGGGCTAAGCAGTACTGAATGAAACAATGGACTTCAAGCTAAGACCCTGTTCCCCCTTCCATGGGAAATGCCACCTATTTCATGCAAAAAGATAGTCAAACCATTTACTCCAAGAGGAGGTGTGCTGTTTGGAATAGCACATTGCAAATTCAACAGTGACTCAGCATCATCATTACTACTATACTTTGTCATTTTCTATTTTGGTAACTGATGTTATTGCTGGTCTTTGAACTGTGGTGGATGAGGAGGTGCTTCATGTGTACTTCTGGAAAGGGAACTGGATCAATGCTAAACTGTCACCATTTTAAGGGTTTTACTGCAGCTATTCAGCACTTCAGTATTAAACTATGTGAGGCTGTCCAATTCACAGCCTGTGGGCCACATATGGCCCATCAGCGGTTAATTTACAGTGGCCCAGATTCCCACTCAGCTGCTCCTTTGACTGTAGCAGCAGTCAGGGTCTCAATCTTCCTCTCCCTCCTTTGGCTTCCACTTCCTGCCCCTGCCCCAGGAGGGCAGTGCAATGCAGCCTAAAGGGCTGGCATTACCTGCAGGCAAGGAGCCTGCATAGCATGGTGCAGCTGGGAAGCCTGAAGTTGGGAAGCTGAGGTTTGGGGGCTGAGGCATCTGCATGGCATGGTATAGCAGAGGTGCACCGTGTGGTGTGGTGTGGTGTAGTGGGGCAGGGGTCATGGCCTTTACTGATGTGGCCTATGGGCTACACAGTCCCTGGCTGTTTAAAAGTTGGATAGCCCTAGGCCAGTGGTTTTCAACCTTTTTTCATTGGCAGACCGCCTTGGAAATCTTGAATGGAGCTCCATAGCCGTTTGAATTGTACGTGTGGTTATTCATATACTTTTGATTGATCATAGTTATCGTTCACAGACCTCTTAGACATAGTCAGCAGAGCCCCAATAGGTCTGCAGACCACAGGTTGAAAACCACTGCCCTAAACTACATGATTAAATTAGGGGAATGACTTCTGATTAGATAACAACTCTGGGAAGTGGGTAACAGATAAGAATTCGTAAGAAATCAAGAGAGGTTTTACAATATTAGGGTGAGAGTGGTGACATGTAGATAAGAGCTAAAACAAAAGAAAAATAAAAAACAGTTGGGAGGAGGAGGGGGAGAGAGAGAGAGAGAGAAAAGAAAAAGGAAACGTACCAGATTTAGGAAAACAATAACAACTAAATTTAATAGTGGCACAAATACTAGAAGACCTTTACACAGCCCTTTCCTCCCTTCCTTTCACTTCTAACCACTCCCCTCCAACCCACCAAACCTGCGAACTCAGCTTTGTGTGCCTTCTTTTCTACTCTTGTCTGTATATTGCCTGTCTAGACTGGAGAGTCTCTGAGCAAGGCTCTCATTGATGCGTAATTTGTAAAATATATAAAATAAAGACTATAGAGATGAGAACTATAGATACAAGAAATCTGTCTGACAGTCATGTTACTGAGAATGGACACCAAGTTATCTCCTGAAACAAGAAACAGAAACCCTTCCAGTCCCAGGGTAGGTATTAAACAGACTCTTTCTCTGTGAGTTCTCTGGAGCCATTCCCTTTCTCCAAGACACACAAAGTGAAACCAGGCTACTTGTCCTGTTACAAGACTTTTTCTCTGGCAGTGTAAGTATGAGTTGATTTTACCCAATAACTGGGAAAATTGTATTAGGATTTAGACAGTAATGGCTCAGCAAAGAACAATAAAGTTCTCTATTTACTCTTAAATATTGCTAAGGCTATTGAAATGGAATGGGTATTGACAGTAACTCACTGAGCTATTAAACAGATGACAGTTGCCTTGACAGAAATTCAGAATATATAATTAGCACAGTAATGAATTTAATAATTACTGGCACTTGTGCCTCACAATATCATCAAATGATTAATAGGTGAATGAAAAGCTCAAATGCAATAATCTACCATATTGTTTTCCTGAAAACAGTTCTAAGAATAAAAACCTATTTACAGTCATATTGGATTACATGTAAACTTTATTGATTTATCAGTAAATTTATCAAGAAATTCACTGTGGCCCGAAGTGGGACTTCTGGTTCCGTTTTTGCCCTGTTGACTGGCATGGCAGTTAATGAAGTACCAGATAACACGGCTTTTACTGTACTTTGAAAAGCATCATTTTAATACAGGCCCTGGCTCAGTGTGCTGCAGAGGGGCTGGCTGGGGCATGAGGGTGCTGCAACACAGGGCTAGCCAGCAGGTAGTCCCCACACTATAGCACCCTCATGACCCAGCCAACCAGGTCACCACCTACATGTGTATTTCAGTGCATGTAACTACTCCTCTGTAGGATAGTATTTGTCCCAAACAGTAATTCCTACAGCAGAGTTAATTAATTTATTGTGCCCTAATATGGGTGCCATGGACAGGACAAAGTGGTGTTCCCTTCTCAATCATGGAGTCCAATATCATGACAAGAAATGATTACTCAAATTATAACAGAAATGTGACTAAAGGAAACAGCCTGTCAGTACAGTAACTCTTAATGTCACGTACGCCTGTGACCATTATGGCAGGACTTGCAAGTCTAACATAGGTCTCGACAGCCACAAGAGAGAATGCACTACCTATTAATCAAGTAGATGTAATATCCACTGTCACTCACTGATGAATGGATGCCATACAATACCTACATGTGTAGACAGTGACACTTTACTATGGAACTAATTAGTCAGCTGTATAGTAAACCGCACGTGTAGGTGCGCCCAGTAATTTCTAAGTTAAGGTTGCTCAGGAGTCCTTTACAGCCATGCTTCTGCACCACTGAACTCAATGTGAGCAGCCTCACAGTCTTTCACAGCCTTTTTTACAAGAAAGATGTTTAGTTACAATGACATATGGTCACAAGATGATGAAATTCTCCCTTGTGCTGAGGGACAGCTCAAGACTCATATGTCACTTAAATCCCACTTTCATCTTCAAAATAGGGCTAAAGTGATGCATAGTCACTGGGTTTGCTTACTGCCCAGGGGTGAGGAAATACATTATTACAAAAGAGTGAGCAGACTGTTAATTTGCGAATCTGAAAAGAATTCTACAACTGGGGCACTGAGCGTGCTTTATTTTTAATTGAAGCATTAGAAACAGTGGATGAAATTCTACCTGAGTAATTCCCTGGAAAGGGCCATTGGTAGACCTAATCCTTCTCTTTGCCTTATTTATATTTTTATGTTAATGACCACCATCGTTTCTAATAAAATGTGGTCACCAGAGTGCAATTTCAATTGCCAGCATTGCCAGTCAGGACATGAACGGTGTGGCCTTTGTAGTTGTCAATGTCAGAGTAATAAATTCTTAGATAAAATTACTCTTTTTGAAGGGATACACATAGCCCAATTCTCCACTTGAGTCACCTTATGGTGTACAATGAGCGGTCAGCCTTGTCAGGGTGCTCTATAATGAACATGCTGCTCAGGCATTTTAACCAATCAATCAGTGACACCAGAGCAAAGAAAGCTGATAAGAAAGAATGGGAAAATGAAGTATAAGGAGGTTAAAAAATGGATTGAGGTAGTAGTGAGTTTGACATGGGTTATAATTTATCAATCTTGATGCCCCTGATGTGAAGTTATCAACAGGGGCTTTTTTTCAGTAACACCATTCTAATGCAGAATCTTTTTACTGCTCCATTTTCTTTTGAAGTCTACAAAGCTGAGATTCATAAAAGTACCTTTCGAAACCTTAGAGCTGTGTACCTACTAGAAATGTGTGAACTGATTTGGAACTTACCCATACCAAATCAAAAGACAATTTTTTCCAGATTCAGAAAAGGTTTGGTTTGGTGTTTCTTCCATGTTCTTTCATGGCTTCACTTTTTTTTTTGCTAGGATTGGTAGCAAAAAGAAAAGAAAATTAAAAATCTATCTAGGTGCCAACCAAACCTCATATTAATTGAGTTAGAATTATACCATCAAGTACATGCATTAAGTCCATCCATGGACAAAATTAACCACCTGTTTTGATGACAATAAATGGAAAGCATATGAAAGCTGCTATTGCAGAGGGAAATGACTGTTGCTTAGGCCTATGTATGGATGCAGTGGGAGAAATATAGTTATCCTGCTTTATACAGAATGATGGAAACTGTGCCTCATAATCCTATTTGCAAAAAAAAACCCTGTTCACTGTGAGTGCCCTGAACAAATCAAGTTGCCACTACCCTGGTGTCACAAAGAGAAAACTGGGTCTGATGACTTACATGAATCTAAGGGCCCAGCCCCTTGAAGACCCACACACAGTGGGAAAAGCTGTGACAGTTGTAGAGCCACTGTAGTGGTGACTAAAATTGAGCAGATGCATGTCCAGATAAAGGCTTACTTCCATTTCAGAAAGATCAGTAAAACATCTCTGAAAAGGTAGGCATGGATACCTGAAGGTCAGCTGGAAGTCTGGAATGGCTGAAGGAAATTTTAAATATGAAAGGGATTTTTAACTGAAAAAATGATAAGTCAGAGAAATGAAACACAAACAACAGAGCTAGTGAAAAGATGAATATCATTAGGTGTGTCTAAATGTTCATTAAAGCACTGTAATTACAGTGTATTAAGTATAGTACATGTAATCACAGCTACTAACTTAACGCTTCATAATCCGTGCTACTAGACATTAGAACCACATGGTTTTTAGGTGACGCTAATGCACAATAGACTAATTCTACAGTGCATTCGCCTGGGTTTTTTTGTGCCGCACTAATGCATAATATAATTAGTCTACTGCACCATTAGCATCTCATGTAGATGCTCCCACTGACTCCGAAAGTGACATACAGTCAAAACCAAACAAATTAGGTCTCTTCTCTCCTGTGATGCAGGTTCTGTTTGATGGCATCCAGAATGTCTGTTGAGAGTAAAAAAAAGGACAAAATATGGTTCCAATTCTGCAGAAGTTTATCCCAAACATGGACTTCAACATGGAGTCCCATCAATTTCAAATGGTAACCCATTACACAATCGGGAACTATTGGCCAGATTTTCAAAGACATTTAAGTGCCTAGTGATTTAATATTTTCAGAATTGCCCAAACAGGTAAGGTGTCTATCCCCTGTTGGTTTCAATGAAAATATAGCCTCATTCCCAGGCCATATCATAGATAATCACAGAGGAAATTTACTTATATATTTTATAAACAGAATTTGCCAGGGATATGCAGGCTATGTCAAGTGTATTGAAATACGTGTCCTAAACTCACTTTTCCTGTGCTACAGTTGTTTTATCAAGTGGAAGGAGACATGTGCCTGAAGATAATAGAAAATGGAAACCATAAAGATATCTTTATCAGAGAAGGGGAGGTAAATATATGTTTGTTGTTATATGTGTGTGCACGCACACACGTGTGTGTGTGTTTAAGCTATGATTATAACAAGTCTTTTAAGTGAACCTTCAGCTCTGCTACAAAATAAAATAAAGTGATGATTTTAATGTGGAATTCAGTATAGTAAATACTATTATGGACGTTCTTATACTAAGCACCTCATGCTAATCACTTCTGTCTGGAGAGAACTCTATTCCTCATGATCCGGATGCTTGCCCTTTTGGAGGAATGCCCATGGAGGATTAATCCAGGAATCTTCTCGTGCTAGCAACAAGCTTTCACTTAATTTCTCTTACCATTGCTCAGAAATTAAGAAATTTTTTAAATTTCAAATAGCCTGACTCTTCACTTTTGATTTTATCTAACTGTGATGTTGAAGCTGACAGGTGACTAACTCCCTACGCGTGGAGGTAGTGCTGCTGAATCAAAGGCTGTCATTAACAAAGCACCACACTGAGAGAGCTTGCAACATTATCTGTTCTATTGCTGATATCAATGTGGGCTTACTTGCCAAGGAACATCATAATATCATTGAAGATTAGAGTAAAAGTAGAAGGGAACAAAGAAACATGAAAAAGAAAATGAGATCTAAATGACAATGTAGTGGCTAATCTCCCCGATTTCTTTGTCTGGACAGATGTTTCTCCTACCTGCCAGGATACCGCATTCTCCTCAAAGATACACAAACACTGTTGGACTCGTGATTGAGAGAAAAAGGTTAAAGACAGAAACAGATGGACTCAGGTGAAACATTATTTTCTTTGTAGGGCAGTTGTCTAATCTAT
This sequence comes from Crocodylus porosus, assembly GCF_001723895.1. Taxonomy (NCBI): domain Eukaryota; kingdom Metazoa; phylum Chordata; order Crocodylia; family Crocodylidae; genus Crocodylus; species Crocodylus porosus. The sequence continues at coordinate 57,401,509 of NW_017728943.1, forward strand.
TAGTCATAGTATGAGAACCAGTTCCCATTTCAGCATTATTCTCCATTCTACTGTATACTAATAAACCACTGTATTAGTGCTGGCAAGTCTGTGTTTGTATCCTATGTGAATTCAGACTGAGGACATAAAACATGTGTACTATCAAGTGAATTTCCTTTATTCCAGAGTGGGGAAGGTAGATACAACATAAACCCTTTAACTGGTACAAGTCTTTTCACTCCATGATAAAGTTGTACGGGTAAGTTACACAAGCATACCAGACATGTGTCATTTCCTCTAGTCAATTTCAGACCTTCCACCTATCCCACAACAAGTCTGATCAATGCAACCAGCTCTTGCCATTTAGTGGTTAGGGATTATAGTAGTACTTAGTATGGGCAGCTAGCTTGAGGAAAATGGTCATGTGTCCACACTTTACTAGGCACATCTACATGTTCATATTAAGGCAAAGCAATAAACTCTGTTGCATATTGCAAAGGAGTTTACTGCTCCCAGGTGCCGCGTTTACATGTGCGCCCAGGACTGTAGCATGTTGAGGTGGATCGGAGCAGCCCTGGCTGCCAGGTGTCCTGAGGTTCAGTCTGCTAGCCAAGGGCTGCTCTGACCCAGATCAATGCACTGAAGAGGGGCTGGCACAAGGGTGCTCCAGTGTGGGGATAACCAGCAGGCAGCCCCAACACTGAAGCACCCTCATTCCCCAGCAAGCTGGGTCAGTGTCTACACACGCACTGCTGCTCATGAAAAAACTCCACAGCAGGATAGTACTTGTATTTTCAAGTACTAACCTACTGCAGAGTTTATAAGTTTCCTGCAGCCTAATAGGGCTGCATGTGCAGATACCCAAGAAGGGTTCAAAATGAGTCGAAACAGCATCAAAACGAAACTGCCAGAGAAATTTCACACAGCCCTACTATTAATGTAATTTAGAAGTCTTTAAAAAGTGCAATAACATCTAGAGTTACAAGTTTTTTATTGACTACATTCAGGAAGACATTAAATTGAACAGCTGTGTTCTTTCTACTTGCATATCAAAGCAAAACTAAGCTCCCTATAGTGGATATGCAAAGCCAGAGGAATAAGTATGAGCAAATGGAAAGTTTAAAGTAAGGAATGAAAGTGCTGTGAATAGCACCATTCAGAAAGTCACCCCAGTGGATCCCAAGTTAACTCAGTTCTAATTCACTTGAAATATTGTTCAGTTGTGGTACTGTGCCTTTCTTTCTCAACAGATCTGTGAGCCATGAGCATTTATATAAAGAAGCATTCCTGAAATTATTTCCAAAATAATAAAGATACTTTTTGTTGGAAACATAGCTGACTAATGGTTTATAAAAACATCATGCTTTGGAAAAGTTAATTTTAAAACAAGTGCTATTTTATAACATTACCAAGGAAAACTTTCTGCTTCATACATGTAGTCAGAACATTACCATGGAAATCATATGAAAGCTGCTATTGCAGAGGGAAGTGACTGTTGGTTAGGCCTATGAATGGATGAAATGGGAGCAATATAGTTATCCTGCTTTGTATAGAAGGATGGAAACTATGCCTCGTAATCCTATTTGCAAAAGAAAATTATGTTCACTGTGAGTGCCCTGAAGAGCTCACGTTTCTACTACCCTGGTGTCACAAAGAGGGAACTGGGTCCTTGGAACATTACCAAGGAAATCTTCTGCTTTATACATGTGGTCTATAGATACAATAGTATAAAAATTAAAAAGGTGGTTTCTAAGAGCTCCACATGGAGTTGTATATTCATTGCCTGATATCTTCTAATTTATAGAAAAATGTAAGAAAAATTATAACATTCTGGTTTCTAACTAAGCAAATAAGTTGTATTACCAAAGTATACTCTCCAAGGCTGTATAGAGTAGGGTCATTGAAAGCTTCGGTTGCTGATTCGATTCGGCAAAGATGTGGCCCAATTTAGTGGCTGAATCTTCAAATCTGAATTGAATCAGGAGACCCTTTAATCTCTCTGAATTGATTGAGAGAGATTCAGAAAGATTTGATGACTCAGACACAGACATAGCTTTAAATCTTTTTTCTACATATCTTGAGGTTCCAGGCGTGGCTCATGAATGATGAGCATCCCACACGAGCATGGGGGGGTCCCCAGCGTGCTTGGCAGCAGACTCAGAAATGGACCAGAAGAACTTCCAGTCCACTTCCAGGTCCACTGAGGAAAACGCGGGGGGCTCCCCAGCACTCTGGCTTTGTGACTGGTGCCTCCTGGACCTGGGGGGGCACCCAGGGTCCTCCCACGGCCGATCACTGAGGTGGGGGGGTCGCGGGGGAGCTCCCCCATGTGCTCTGCAGTGGACTGGAAGTACTTCCAGTCCACTTCTGTGTTTACTGCCAAGCACATGGGCCCCCCCATGCTCCTCTGGGACGGTCCATCCGCCCCACCATCACAGCATTCATAAGCCATGTGTGGTACCTGGAGGTGTGTAGAAAAAACCTTTCAAGCTGTGTCTATGGCTAAATCTCTGAATCTCTGAATCAGCATCAAATCTCCATATTTGGATTTGGCCAAACCCAAATGGGGCAATGATCTGAATCAACTAATGGAATCACTATCCCCGATTTGGGCTGAATTCGAATCTGAATTGAATATGGCCCATTTTGCACACCCCTAATATACAGATGTTCAAAAAGTCAGGGGACAAATCAATCCAAGTTACATGGTTTTCTCTAGTTTTGATCGGGGGCACATTCACCTTTGCAGGCAGGGGCACTCAGGCAGCCTAAGCTGGTGGAAGTCTACAGGTGAGTGGAACTCCTGCATTCTTCCCAATGTACCTTGCAGGCTCCCCAGGCTGCCAGAGACTACCAAACACAGCTGAGCACTCATGCCAACCCTGACTGCCTGCTGGGTGTAAACAAGCATGAACCCCTTGCCACCTCATTGTGGATCCACCCTGGCATCTTGCCTAGAGGCTTCCAAAACAGGCCAAGAGTGAGTGCCCTCCCTTGTCATGCCTTTGTGTCCCAGCCATGGTGTCCCACCACCCATGCACAAGCCTGCAGACCCAGGAGCTGCAGTACATCCTGCAACTCTTACTGGAGGCTGCAGGTCATCATACACAGCCATCTGGACATGATCTGGTAGCTGGTCACCATGAGACACTTCTTCTTGCCCCTGAGCCACCAGTCAGCTATCCCATGGGGGGCCACCTGCTGCACCCTGTGTCTGGAAAGTGTTCCAGATTAAGCCATTGACTTCCATATGGCTGAAGAGGATGAGGCCACCCAGAACACCATGGATGCCCAGGAGATCTGGCACCACCCCCAGACTGTTGATTGCCAATTCTGGGCCCACATCATCAGTACCTACTTATATATAGTACATGTTTTGGATGGGGAATCCAGGAAAAAGATGACAAAACTGAGATGGAAATACAAAGTGCCCGAGCGAGGGACTAACAATCAAGGGATGGGGGAGAGGAGGGGAACACGGCTAGGTTACATACGATACAATGTTAGCCAACTAAGCCCGGGGGTGGGGGGATGTGGGAAGGGGAGGGCGGGGTTCGCGACGCTGAGAGGGAAAGGAGATAGATACACACACACCCGTTACAGTGGTCCACAATGTTGGAGGAAGTGGCTCGGAGTGAGCGTCTCAGTCCATAAAGTCTGATCGCGGGGGTCCTCTTCGGGTGGGGCGGGGTCGTCCGTGGCGGTGAAATCCTCTCGACGTGAAGCGAAGCGGGGGGAGGGCGGTTCAGACGACAGTGTCCTCCAGGTCCGGTCCAGCAGCGGCTTGTCTGGAGGGTTCGGTGTACTGGCGGTGGCCCATGATGTGCTCCACGTAGATGTCGCGGGACCAGCGGATGGTGTCGGACACCATGAGGCAGCGCATCAGCTTGGCGTAGTGGCGGGAGACGTGGCAGGCACAGAGGATGCTCTTGTTGCTGGGGTCCCAGGCTCCGAGCATCCCCACGATGCTCGTCCACCGTCATGTCGTAGCCGTGGCCCCTCAGGGTGTTGGCCAGCGGGGCATACTTCTCCCGCTTGCGAGCCCGGGCGTCAGTGAAGGCTTGGCGCCGGTTCTCGAAGGAGATGGTGATGTCCACGATCACGATCTTCTTCGCCTCGTGGTCCGTGACGACGATGTCAGAGCGCAGCTGGCTCTCGCAGCCCAGGACGGTGCAGTTCACGGAGAACTCCCCCACCCTGGCCGGGATGGCCCGCGCCAGGCGGTCCTGGACAGCGTTGTGGCAGAGCTGCCAGGCTTTGGTGTGTGGCTTGCAGCCACACAGCACTTGGGGGAGGGTCTCCGCAGCATAGCCACACCGTCGGCACCTCTTGTCCTGGTGGCCAAAGTGCACAGCCCCGTTCAGAGGCAGGCAGTTGAGGCAGGCACGGTGGAGGAAGCGCCAGTCCGCGAAGCGCGTGAAGCTCCCACTGGGCATGAAGTGGTTGCTAGCGTCCCACTTCGAGGTGACGTCGAAGACCTTGCCCTGGTTGGGTTTGGCCCTTAGGTCGCCGGCATACTTGTTGCGGACGGCGTCCTTCAGGAACCTCTCCAGGAAGGTCCTCGTGCAGGGCGTCACAGTGATGCGGTCGGCGTGCAGGGCTGGGTGCAGGCAGACTCCCAGCTCCCAGCGCTCCTCGGTCCAGGTCCAGGCACAGCCGATGCGGCTCCCGAGGCGGCGCATGGCGTTACGGGCTCGGCTCCACAGCGAGGCAAAGTCCCCGCCGTCCCAGCTGAACTCGCCCTCCAGTGAGCCACTGAGGAAGGTGGCCAAGTCTTGTCCGGTGGGCTGCCGCCCAATCCTCTTGCAGGCGGTCTCCTCCAGGGCGCTGGTGGCGATGATACTTACCGTGGTGTCTGGGCAGGTGAGGAGGCGGAAGGTGTGGGTGACCACCACGATGTCGCAGAGGTCTCCCATGCAGGGCACGTTGGCGCCTCCCTGCCAGTAGGGGATGTGCAGGACCTCGTTGCTGGCCCGCAGCGGCAGGTGCAGCCACTTCGTGAGCAGCCGCCGGATCTCAATGTCCGCCTTCTTGAGGGGGGTCTTGGGGACCACCGAGCCCCTCAGGACGAACGTGACACAGGGGATGAGGAAGGTGTTCACCGCGTCGATCTTCTGCCAGGGGGCCAGCAGGGACGAGTCCAGCTTGTGGGTGTCCTGCACGATCCCGGTGATGGTCTCCTCCGGTGTCTGCCTAGCCCAGTGGCCGGGGACGTCCCCAGGTGGCAGTAGGCCTCGCCGTCGCGCAGGTGCCTCATCGCCTGGCCCTGGACCGTGAGGGTGGAGTCCAGGATGCGGGTCTTCTGCCTGCCGTCGATGTGCAGGGAGGCACACTTGGTGACGTTAAAGCGCAGGCCCATCCATCTGGCCGCCTCGGACGTCACGTCCAGCATCTGCTGCAGCTGGGCGGCATCGGGGGCCAGGAGGACCAGGTCGTTGGTGTAGGCCAGGATGCTCAGCTTCTGGCCATACAGGTTGAGCCCGCCGGGGCCACCCGCCACAGTTCGAAGGAGCGGTTCCATGGCCAGATTGAAGATGATGGGGCTGAGGGGGCATCCCTGCCTCACCCCCGACCGGATGGGGATCTCTGCGGTCTCCCCGTCGGTGGCATGGACAGTCGTGGTGCATCCAAGGTAGAGCTCTTGCACCGAGTCGACGATGCCGTCTGGTAAGCCCAGCTCGCGGAGGGTGCCAAAGATGTGGTGGTGGGGCATGGAGCTGAAGGCGTTGGAGATGTCCAGCCACGCCACCGCGCACTGCTTCCTGGTCCTCCAGGCATTGTCCAGGGCCATCTGGAGGGTGAAATTGTGTTTATAGCAGCCCTCCATTGACATGAAGCCCTTCTGGCTGCAGCTGACGGCCCCGCCGGTCACTGCCCAGTTGGTGATGCGGGCCGCCAGGCAGCTGGCATACAGTTTGGCCACCGTGGAGCACAGGGCGATGGGTCTCCAGTTGCCCGGGTTGGTCGGGTCCCCCTTCTTGTGGATGAGAACCATCATGGCCCTCTTCCAGGCAGCGGATGTCCAGTGGAACTCTCTGCACCGGGGTGGTGTCTCTACACATGATCTTAGTCCAAATCCAAAAGGCTCATGATTTACCATATAGTTCATTGGGCTGGGCCTCATCACAGTCAATAGCATTTCAAGCCATGGTGACTGAAACTGAATTGCTGAAGCTGGGGACTGCTCATTAAGGCTGTGCAAAATTTCACCGGCAGTTTTGTTTCAATGCTGTTTCGACTCATTTCAAGCTCAAAAAAAGTGAAATAAAAATGAAAGAGAGAGTTTTGAAATGAAACAAGGCAAGTTGAAATGTTTCAAATTTTTTTAAATGTTTCAAGCTTTGAAGCTCAAGCTGGCCTTGCCTGCAGGGAAACAGAAACTAAATTAAGAAGATGGAGGGGGAAGATGGGGGAAGGGGATGAGAAGGACTGCTCAGTGACTGTCATCCTTCCCTGAGGTCCCATCCAATCCCAGTGCTCTGGGGGAGGGATGGAAAAACTGCATAAAAGGCAGCATTGTTTGAACTGTCCTGCTTTCTGCCTTGGTGTCAGTTGAGTGAGGGCACACATTAACACACACACAGTGTCACCCATCCATGTCACGAGTTTTGCCTGTCAGCAGCTAGAGGTGCAGGGCCCCAGAACCCAGACTCCCCGTGCACCGATCTCCTTGAACAGCTGGCATGCTTTGTGGCCACAGCAGGGCCTAGCAAGTCTGCAGCTTTCACCCTGCTGTGCCTTAACGCACACAGCGTCACCCATGTCACGAGTTTTGCTTGTCTGCAGCTTGAGGTGTAGTTTCCCCCAAACCCCTCCACCGATCTCCTTGAAACTTGGCAGGCTTTGTGGCCTCCACATGGGCTAACATCCCTGCAGTTTTGACCCCACTGTGGCTTAACATGTATATGTGAGTGAGTTTTTTGCTTTCAAGATATCGAGGTGGAGTTTCCCTGAAACCCCTGCACCTATCTCCATGATACGTGGCAGGCTTCATGCCCTCAGAAGGGTCTAGCATTCCTACAAGTTTCATCCAGATCAGGCCAGACATGACAAAGTTATAGGCTGTTTTGTGCTTCCCCATTATAGCCAATGGGCGGAACGTCGAAGCAGCATCAAAACAGTGAAACTGTTTCGAGGAAACGAAAAGGAACAGCAGTTTCAAATCAAAACAAAATTCAAAATGAAATGCTGTTGATGGAAGACCTTAGTCTTCTGAATATTAAGAGTCAGTCCTATTTTCTTGTATGCCTCAGTAAAGATGTTGACAATTACCTTAAAATCTGCTTCTACGTGAGCACACACTGCAACATCATCAGTGTACCAGAGCTCAACATTTGAGGTTGGGATGGTCTTGGTTTTGGCTTGGAGTTGGCTGAGATTAAACAATTTACCATCCATTCAGTAGTTTCATAGTTTCTAGGATCGGAAGGGACCTGAGTAGATCTCTAGTCCAACCCCCCGCCATGGCAGGAAAGAGTACTGGGGTCAAACAACCCCAGCAAGATGTTCATCTAACCTCCTCTTAAACACCCCCAGGGTAGGAGCCTGCACCACTTCTCCTGGAAGTTGG
>NW_017728943.1:57409500-57432857 GCF_001723895.1 Crocodylus porosus
CCCACCCTTGTAACCTGTCTAGGTCTGATTGTAGCCTTTTGCATCCTTCCAGTGTGCCCACGTCCCCCCACATCTTAGTGTCCTCATCCAAGTTACTGATGAAGATGTTGAATAATGCAGGCCAGAGGACCGAGCCCTGCGGAACCCCACTGCCCACATCCCTCCAGGATGAGAAGGACCCATCCACTACCACCCTCTGGGTGCGGCCCTCCAGCCAGTTGGCGACCCATTTGACTGTGTGGGTGTACTTTAGCTACACTCCAACTGGAAGCTTATTGGTGGTCAGATGTAACATCATGGTAAAGAATATTGAGAAGAATGTTGGAATGATGACACGGCCTTGCTTAACTCCACTCTTAACCTCCTGAATCTGATAGTCTGAATCGTAATTTTAAAAAAACAATTTGCTCTCCCTCTTGAGATGCAAGTGCTGTAGACGGAGGTGGGTAGGTCAGAGCCAACCCAGTCAGTACATAGGTCAACCCAGATTCGAGACCATTTTATATTGTTTGCAATATAAATGATTTGTTGTGATGTCAGACCTTTAGTCATTGTCCATTCTCATGAATTGGGCCTCATCTGAATTCCCATTGCCAGCTACACCATTGTTTGAACATCCACAAGGTCTTATTTTTACATCAGTATGTAAATTAGATTTTAGATATGCCATAAAATACTTATGCTAGTATAAATATAGACTATGCTCATTATTTTGCATCTACTTTCAAACTCACTTCACCATTAGCTGCCTAGGAATGGATTTCCTGTCAGGTTAACTACCTCTAACAGCCACCAAACTCATTGTTCACCCTCCTCACAGTGGCTGTTCAGACACAGTAGCCATTCAGACATATGACCTGTGTAATTTTCCCCTGATAACTTGCCAAACAGTGCTCAGGCAGTAATTGTTTACCGACTGAGCTACATGCATCTCAAGGCAGAGGTTACTTATAATTGCCCCAGTAATTGCATGGCTCTATCACTGTACATCAGGGGCATTCTCACCAAGACTAAATCCACATTGCCTGATAAACCGTATCACCATATTTATGGAGCTGCAAATCAAAGATGCAAGAGATTGAATGTAACGGCTATCTCATAAAGTGTCTGGAAAATGGTAATTTAAAAAAAAATTACCTGTGTTTTTCATGAAAACAATTCTATAAAAATGCACCAAGAAACTGGGAACCCATTTAGTGCCAAATTTAGCCATCCATTTAACTGTTACACCTGAGGCAATATCCACATGAGTGGATGTGTCAGAAGGCCAGCTCTGGCTCAACTGATTGTCTGTCTGAGTTGCATCAGGATCTATATGCATCCTGATGGGCTTCAGCAGGAGCCTGCTGCCTCCCAGTGAATCTGGGACAGTGGACTACTGACTGTTTAATAGGCTTTCCTCAGGGTGTTAGCTGCCTTGCTTCAGGACACCCTGATTCGGACTCGTGGCTTCCTGATATGCTTCCTCAACTAGCTTGTCTCCTGGCTGTGTGACAAATATTAACTAATCACCGTTGGATCTGTATTCCTATGTCCTAGTACCCTAACAGGTGGACAAAAACAGTGCTGGCGCTCCTAAGAACCTGTGCATTGTGCATCCCTGTCATCCAGAAGAATGCTAGGTCACAGAGCATTGTTATTTTGATGATAGTCTTGTTTGAGAAAACAAAATATTTCAATACACAGCTTAGGGTTGGAAACTTCCTTTATTTTAATGGGCAGCTTCAGTATTTCAGGGAGAACTAGATGCCAATTGACTTAAGGCAAGGGATGATACAGCAATAGCTCAAGCAGCACTCATACCATGACATCTACAATTTAAATGAGGTAAATTTTTCCCCAGATGTTGCCTGACAAGTTGATACCAACACTGGACAAACTAAAAGGAGTCAAAAGCAGTACGAGCAGTTATCTGTTGGGCAATATGCAAACACTGACAACACAGATAAACTGAGGCCAATCATCATTGGTAAAAGGAAGAATTTGTAAAGCAATTCAACCGGCAACTGTACTGCAATTATTACATGACAATGGAAGCATTGAGAATGAGTGGGATGGAGCCCAAATTCCTATGAGCATCCAAACTGAGAATGAAACATAAGAAATGCCACCTTTTATTCCTGCTGGACAATCTACCTCATCATTTCATCCCCAAGGACCTGAGAAATGTCCTGATATACCCCTGCCACCAACCACCTGCAAGCAAAGAAATACGTATCATCAATGCCTACAAAGCTCACTACTAAGGTTATCTCAGGTAATTTTACATCAATGCTGTTTTTACACGCAAAGCCAAAATCAGAGGTGTGATCCACTGGACAAAGTTAAGTTGGAATGAAGGACTGGGATTCATTGGCATTCCGCTGACAAGGCTCTACTGACACCAGTTAAGAATATACCAGATTTGGGTAACAACATTGCCCTGTTGATGATATCACCATGCAGTGATTTTGGAAATATATTTAAGGGTCTGATGTTTTAAGCAAGCTTGCCAATGACAATGGCCCCTGACAAGTAACTGGGAGTCTACTGATGGCTATCATTGTATGAGCTGATTGCTTATGAGTGAGTCTTCAGCCTAGTGTTGGCCACAGCAACCACAGTCATTGTAAAGCAGAGTAAGCTGTCAACCCTGAAGCTAATATATATCCTCTAACACTGAAGATAATATATAACCTGATTGTCACCAGGATGTTCAGCAAATGATTGCTGTACTACAACATGCCGGAAGGTTGGCACTGGAAGCTGTCAATGACTTTCCCCTGATCCATGAATGCCGCATGCCCCCAGAGCCTGGGGGGAGCATGGTGAGCTCCCACAGGTGGTGGCAGTGCTGTTGGCCGTGAGAGCATGACGGGGGCAAGTGGGGAGCTGCCACAGGCAGCCACAGTGCTGTCAGTGTGGGCGGGGGGTGGCGAGCGCTGACCAGTCGTGAGTGACCACCTGAAACACTTGCAGCAGTGTCGGCAGTGACCAGTGGTGATTGCGGACTACCTGCAGATGCTGTCCAGCTCTGGATCAGTCAGTTCAGCTCTGGCTCATTTCTGCTGCAGCTGGGGAAGGGAAGAAGCAGTGGTGGCGCAGAAATAGCTTCCAGTTGCCTGGCCCCAGTGCAGTGCCCCACCCTACCCCAGCCCCTTTCTGGTTCTGTGGGCCAGAGCCAGTGGTTCTGTGACCTGGATCTGGCTTGCAGGCCATAAGTTGCCAATCCCTGTCCTAAGTAGCATGCGACCGCATGCACAGGGCTACATTGTCTCTCAAGCAAGCAAAAGCCTGCCGAGCTCCATAGAGTACCTGAATTGCATAGTGTACCTGACAATACAGCTCTGTGATCACATGGAGATGGCCTCTGACTCCCAGTACATTGTACTTCATAATAAAATAGTGTGTCATCATTAGGAATAATATAATAATCTACTTTCTTGGGGAAATCTTATCCATTATGCAACAAAATGAAGTATCACTTTTTTTTCAGATATTACGTTGAAGAATCTACAAATGTCCTCTTTGAAAGATGGTTTTATTGTGAGGATCTTGGTATACAGCTAACACCAATAATACAAGAGTAAGAGGGGATTTTATGTTTATTTCCCATGATCATTTAAATTCCTTTATAGATTGTTATCAGTATGCCACATTATACTCTGTTTTTTATCCATTTTGAATAAACTTCTTAACCATAGCATTAGCAACCATCCTATAAGGTGCTGAGCACCTCTGTCAGAGTACTGAGCATTCCCCATTCCTATTAAAATGGATGAGAGTTATGTGTGTTCACATCGTATAGGACACAATCTGTGCTGAATGAGTCCCTGGAAGTGACAACACAAAGCATTGCAAAAAGACCAAGGATGGGGAAATGTGGAATGTAATAGGCAATCATTTTAAATGTAACACTGAATTGGTATTAGTGCTCTGCCTAAAATATTAATGGAAATTTAGAAACAGCCTTGGAGCTGCTATTCTTTGAATTTCTAACTTGTCTGAACATTCTTAATTTGTAAAATGTGCCCCCTTGTCTTCCCCCAACACACCACCATCTCAGAGTAAAAGACAGCAAACAGTTCCCCCTTTACACTAAATCCAGAATTGTAGAAGACTAATGTCTGCTCAGTTCTATTCTAATGGTAACAATGGATAATCAGAGTTATGGAAACTCGCTGGAGGGTGTGAAAAGCATGTGTTTTTCAGGCAAAAGGAAAACAGGTCCGTTAAAATAACTGATTTGTTATCTTCTTTAAATGGTTCACAAATTTTTGCATTACAGGCCAGCAAGGTAGTTACTGAGCAAAGAGCTATGGAAAAGTTTAATGATTTTATATTTAGGTCATGAATGATTTTGCTTTGTGGAGGTTTGATGAAGTTTGCAAAACTCCATTGAAGCCATGCTAATTTATATCAGCTGAGAATTTGGCCCAATATATTTTGCAGATTCCTTACAGGAGCACAAAATTTAATAGCCTGTATTGCTACCTGCTCCCAGTTCATGGAAAGAGAATGTGAATATTATAGTTTAGTGATTCTTAATGTTTACTATTGCAGGTTTTTCAGCTCAAGTCAGTATCGCACTGGAAAACCAAATCCAGGTAATGTAAAATAATTGCAGAATCATACAAATAAATTACCCTAATTAAGCAGCAGTAATTTTATCTTGTTATTTTACTGTGATCAAGTTCTGCTTTTCATATTGCTTCTGTAAGTGAAAACTGGTTTGGAAAGAAAAATAGTAATTCTTCTTTCTTATCCCAAGGATAAGTACAATGCATATGCATGAGCAGCATAAGTACCTGGTCTGTGCAAGTGAAGACATTAGAATGAGCTGTTTGAATAATTATATAGTATAAGATCAAGAAATTCTGTTCTTCTTCCATGCTGCTGAAACCCTGTGAATGCCAGAGTCAGGTTTTATTAAATTAGACATAAACATTACATGGTTATTTCTCCACTTTGTAAAGGTTCACTACCTTGATAAAAAGACATTTTCAGAAATAAATAGAATAGAAACTTCTGGTCCTTTTGCTCTTTCAGGGCCTGATCCATATGCAACTGAATTCCCAAGGAAGACTTCCATTGCTTCCAATAGACTTTGACTTAAGCCTCTAGAGCCCCTATTAGCTTGGGCAAGTTCTAATTTGCCAAGTGTTGGGACAGAGACAGAAACTCCTGAGTTAAGTGAGCAGGCCCAAGTCCCTGTTTTAAAATGTCATTGTTCTATGCCTGAGTCAGCCGTTGAGGACCAAACTTATAACCCTTCTCTGACGGTCCCACCAGCAGTTGTCCTTAAGTAACCTACATGCCCAACTCAGGGTGTCTTTCATTTTATCAGTGAATTACTGTAATAAGGAAACAAAACAAATATAATAAAGTATAATAAATCAACCAAATACAATAAAATAAGTTACTCCAGGCCAGACTGTGAACTGCTTACATACACGGTAAAACTTTGCAATTATTCAGTCTCAGTTTAGCTACCACAAAGTTCTGATCCAAAGCCCACCAAAATCAATTCAAGGCTTTCCCAGTGCATGGCATCATTCATGAGACTACCTGGGTGCGTAAATGCCCACCCAGACAGGAAGGAGTGTGCAGCAGAACCATCTGTAAAACAGAGTAACTAAATAAGGCCCTTCACAGACAGTGTAACAAACCAGATGGAAATCATGTATAGGAGGCGAATATCTGGCCTAGCATCAGTGATGTGTTTTACATGTGCCCAACAACTGCATAGAGGAGTCAAAATTTGTCTTCCCAAAAGCTCGCTTCTTCGTAGGGCATCTATCAAAACCAGTTTATTCTGATTTAGTTTCCTCCCAAGCACTTAGAAGCTACAGGCATCTCACTTAGGCATCCTATGCAACACCGTGGGCAAATTATAGGGTATCACGTCACAGGAAAACTCCCTGCTTACCAGCCTCCCAGCCACAGCAGAACACAGGAAAAGCCTCCTCCTAACCGAACACTAACAAGGTCCTCCACCACTGAGACCCCAGCTTCACAGGCTGGATCCAGTGGTGCCACAAGCCACCAACCACTGCACTAGGCAATACTGAAATAGATAAAAATAATATTTTCAGTTTCACATATGGTCTGTGGTCAGTTGAATGATTCTCCCTAATCACAGGTAAGACATATTTACCTTCCCCAGCTGAGCTGGATGCCTACATTCCAATAACAAGCAAATTACACTGAATAGAAATAATAAAGACCTCTAAATATTAACATTTTCTCAGAAGGCAAATGCCAGGTGACACATGCCATAATTGTTGCATGCCAGAATATTTCCTGAAGTGTAGTACACTGAAACTGAGAGAGATGTATCAATAACAATTTGGCAAGGAAATTTTTTCTGTTGTTGGCATTCACTACAAAGTCTCAGGAGTGTAGGAAGAGATTAATTATAGCCAAAAGGTGAAACTTTAAGAGAGAGAAAAAAAAGTTAAGGGCTTAAAATGTACTACTTCTCTTCTGTACTCATTACAACTTTTCTCCCTGAATACCTTCCCTTTTGGAATAAACAACTGAATTCAGAATACATTTGAAAAGCTTTTGGCTTTGTTCTTGCCTCAAGCTCAAAACAACCTGCAAACATATTGGCAGAATTTCAGCCTGGAGAATAGCTTTGTGCTTCTCATGGACAGTCATAAGCACAGGCCTCCAGAAACAAATTCTGTTGTGCAAAAATCAAAAAATGCATACCCTACAACTTTTAGTGTTGTAGGAATTTTAGCTACCAACTCCCAAAAGAGTCAATGGAAGTTATGTAAAATACTCAGAATAAAGCTTTAGTAAAGGACCCCTCCCTTATCCAAAGTCATGTTCTGCTGATGAAGAATGCATCTCCAGAATAATAAGATTTCCTTAAGAAAAAGGAATAATCAAGGACTTTGTGCAGTATGCAAATGTAGCAGAAGCCACTGATGCGTATGTACAATTTGAATGGTGCCTAGATTTACTTTTAATCCTTTTAGAGGACCGAATGTTACACAAAGTGAGCAATGTACTTTTAATCCAAAATGTAATCAGCAGTAAGACTTCTGCCAAAATACTCATCTCTGCATGAGTCCCAACTGCTCCCCAGTCTATGCATAGAGAGAAATGTCTTCAAAGGAAATCCTGATATCAGTTCATTCTCACAGGAAACAGAATCAAACACTTGTCAAAACTTTCTAAGTTTTTACTTGAGCCAAAATTCTCTTAGACTTATTTATATATACTGCCAGTTTCTGCCCTCACTTTAATTAGTACAAGTGCAAGATAAACCAATTTAAGACAAGCTGTAAGCAACAGAAAGTGTTATTCCTTAAACCTGTAGTTGATGAATACCATACTTGTAGTAAATCTAAAGCAACTTTTGTATTCAGACAAGTCCTAACGTCTTGCAAAGAAACTTTCTTCAACATCATATAAAATTCAGCTAATCATAAGAGGAATAGAACACTGTTTTCAGCAGACACAATGCAGATATGTTTTGCGCAGCAAGACAGCATAATGTAGTCTCTGAATATTTCAAGGATATTAGAGAAATTAAGATTTGAAGTCAGAAGCGTAACTGTAATTACATTAATAACTTAACTGAAAATAAAGGAATAAAGACAGCTGAATAGGAAACATAATTGCCCAGTGGATGGTTCTTTGATGGAATCACTCAAAAATAATACAATTTTAAAATGTTTTTAAAAACTTTAAACCCAAAAGGTAAAAAAACCTGTTCTTGCCTCATGGTAAATACAGAACAACTCTTCTGAGGTGAATTCAGATTTACACTGATGTACAAGAAAGAATTTATTCCAAAGTTCACAGATGAGCCAACAGAAATGCACAAATTGTGGAAATTGTCTCACCCAGTGTTACATTCATTTACATAAATACAGTCCACAGCTATAAGTCAATATGTTAAATTTCAGTTATTTTGAACAACACATTATGCCACTGCCTTCATCAGCGTACTAAACGTAAACATTAGCATAAATTCACTTCCATCTAATACAAACACTAGATAGTTTTAATAAGAATGATCCATAAGTTGAAAATAAATGTAAATTCCCACAATCTATGGGTTCTGATGTTTAGGAAAGTTAATGGTTGATTATTGATGTAATGGAAGAAGGAAAAATAGTTAAATAGAGCCCAACACCTCAGACACAGATTCCTTCTACTATTAGTTAACCTGAAGTGTTATGAATGTATATTGAATAATCAGAAAATGAGTGTGCAGATACCAGGGAGCAACCTTCATGATGGGCAAATGTGCATCTAACAGCCTGAAATTGTCCATGATTTGGGCCAGTTAAGTTTACATAGGTAATCTTGTCTCAGGGCCTACTTAGTTAAAGCTAACTCTGCTCACCAGAACTTCAGCATTCCTCAAGACATTATTCAACCTCTGCTTGCTATTCAAACTTGATTTCTTTCTCTGTTTCACCCATTCTATCTGTTCTACCAAATGATGCCAGTCTCAAAGTCTCTTTCATTTTTCTCCCAGAGGTCTAGCCATGCCTTGCTTCGGCTGGTCCCCACCAACCACCACCACTTTCCCCGAAGTTCCTATATTCTGTCTATTAGGTGTCTAAATTGACTTAGGTGTCTAAATACAATTCTATTTTTCCTTGTTCAGGTCCTTTAAAATCCATCAATGCACCTACTTTAGTAACATATAATTAACTTTATTATTGATTTGCAAAAAAGTAGTGAAGAAGCAGATGGCCCACTTACCTGTGGTATTCATTTTTTTTTTTGTGGACTTGAGTAGGGTGAAATAGATCATACTTTGGCACCCAAGTCCACTTACATGTCTAATAGGTGGATTAGAATCTGGACTTCAGTGGGCTCATCTACATGAGATGTTTACTGCAGAGCTGACTAAGTAATTTTGCAGTAAAGTCTCAGCATCTACATGTGTGGTCCTATTAGGCTTCAGTAAACTAATTAACTCCACCATAGATTAGTACTTGTAAACAGTGGCATTCTTTAGTGCACAGCAGCACATGTATAAATGCCAACAGGACTGGCTGGGGCATAAGGATGCTTCAGTGCAGGGGCTGCCTGCCAGCTAGCTGCACACTAAAGTACTCTCATGCCCCAGCCAGCCCTCCGCAGCACACTGCGCCAGGGCAGAGCAGCCCTGGGCTAGCAGGCTGACTCCTGGGTCCCCAGTCAGCCATAGCTGATCTGACCTGGCTTAACATCCTGAAGTCCTGGGCACACATGTAAACATTTTACCTGTCAGCAATAAACTCCAGTGCTATATGCACCAGAATTTATTGTGTTGCATTAGCTGCATGTGTGTATGTTCCCAGTATGTACCAAGGTGCTGTGTGATCATCCCTGTCAACCTTGCATTCCTTCACCTGTCCCCTATCACTGTGGGCAGCAAGTCCAATCAAGACTATGGCAGGGACTGGTCAGAAACTGTCTCTCTGCTGTGCCTTCATAAGCCCATGCACTTGTTCTAGCCAAAACAATAAACTTATAAATAAGAAAGTCTTTCAGGTAGTTCCAAGATCCTATAGAGAAGCTAGAATTTTCTATTCAAGGTATAGGACTTCTCACCAAAGAAGATCCAGACACACTACTAGATAGTGGGTGCATCTACTCGAGATGCTACAAGATGCTCATAGTGATGAGCTACAGCAACGTAGTTTGTCATCATAGTCATGAGCTATGACAACATAGTTTGTCGCTATGGCAATGTAGTGTTGATGGGCACAAACCATGATGCTGATGATACATTACCATAGTGACATGCTACCTCTCTATAGCACATCGCTACAGCGATGTAGCTCTAAAAATAACCATATGCCACCAGCATGACACAGTAACTTCCTAAAGCAAGTACTAAATGATGACGTAACAACTGCACCACGGGGGCCCATGTAGACACACCCACTGGGCACATCTACACATGTATTTACTCTAGCCTAGATTTACTGTTCTGGTCAGGGGTCAGGGGCAGGCCCCAGCTAGCTCCAGGATGGGTGGGGAACTGTTGCCATGTAGGGAGCTCCCAGTCCCTGCTGTGCAGTCACAGTTGCGATCATGGAGTGATGGCAGGGAACAAGCTCCCAGATTTTGTTCCCCGTCAGGCGTCTACATGAGCACTACGGTGCCCTTACTAATGCCAAGTAAATTTGTTCCTTGCATTTGCAGGTAGCAAATTTACTCATTATTAGGGAAGTTTACTGCAAAGTAAGCATGTGCATGTGTAGATGTGCATGTCTACTTCTCAGTAAACTATGCTAATGCAAAGTTAAGCATCTCGTGTAGATACACCCACTGTGTCTAGGAGTGCACCGATAGCTTAACTGAGGGAGGAGAAGGAATCAACATTCTCCAAGTTCAGACACCACCGTGGGGGAGCAGGGTGTGTCCACAAAAATGGCCACTATTGCAGCAGCAGCTGATTGCACCACTACTATCAGTGCTGCAGCAGCTGGCACTACCCCATGTTTTGCCTGTGCCCTGGGTGCAAAGCTGCACTGCTATGCCTCTGGAGAGCATTGTTCCTTGTAGGGCAACTTGAACGGTGAGGGAGCTAATGGTGACACAGAAGAGGTATAGCCCCTTATTTCATCCTGCCTCTGGCTACAAATGCTATTAGAAGCAGTTTGAAAGGTCAAAAGCTAATAACTGATGGGTGGGGCAGTTAAAAAGATTGGGAATCAGGTGACTTGAGCTGTCTTCCTGACTCTTTCAAGCATATGACTCTTCGATGCACTTTTTATATCACATGGGCAAGCCACTTAAACAAAAAAGAAAAAAGTAGGTGGACCACCAGTTTTGTGTGTCTAATTAGAAAAAAAAAATCTAGGTAAATCAGGTTGGTACCCAGAACTGAAAATTCCATAATTAACAGCCTCTTCTGAAAAACATTGTATTTAATCATCATAAGCCTAGGCTAAAGATCCAGAAGTAAGCAGAAAGCTTTCCACTAATATCAGGTGGAGCCAGCCTTAGGTGTCTCAGTTTATTAGGGTTACCATATATCTGGGTTTTCCTGGACATGTCCTCTTTTTTGGCCCCTTGTCATCCATCCAGGCGGGTTTTTTATTAAATGAGAGCAAATGTCCAGGTTTTTGCTGTGCCTGTGGCTTTTCCTGGGCATAAGCAGCTTGGAAGCTTGGGGCTAGGAGCAGCAGGCAAGGTGATTGGCTGTCAGGTGTCACACGCTCTGCGCCCGGGCCCTGGCAAGCTGTTTCCAGATAATAGTGTGTGTGCAAGCACGTGCGGGAGCTGAGTGAGCAGCAGGGCTGGTGGAGGACAGGAGCTGTGGGTCAGGAGTTGGGGGCACCGGCTTGACTAGTGAGCAGGGGGCTGAGTCAGGAGTGAGGGGCACTGGCAGGGCTGGGGGGGGCAGGGGCACCAGCAGTGCTGGGGAGGTAGGGGGCTGTGGGTTGAGAGTGAGGAGCACCAGCAGTGCTGCAGGGAGCAGGACTGCAGTCAGGAGCAAAAAGCACCTGCAGAGCTGGAGGGGGAGAGGCTGCAGGTTGGGAGTGAGGAGCTGGAGGGCAGGGACTTATGAGTGAAGAGCAGAGGTGGGGCACAAGCATATGACACCCCCCCATCATATTCCCCCTCCCTCTCTCTTCCCCCTCCCCTGCTCCATACCACTCACCCCCACAGGTGTCCTCTTTTTTAGTCCTGGAAATATGGTAACCCTATGCATCAGTAAAATGAGGATGCAGTGAGGGGTATGTAAAACTCACTGCTACATTGGAGGGCATGTGGCAGTGCTCAAATGGTAGGTGCTGTGGGTATGCAAACTGTTGGTACCAAAACAAAACAATGTTTAGCTGTAAAAAACGACCTTCTTATTTACACATCAAGGCATTCAACAGATTGTATTTTTTTAATTAACAACTAAATTTTACTTTTGTCACCATCCCCAAAGAAAGAACAGTATGTTGTTGTGCTGCCCCAGGAGTAGAAAAGGAAGCAGACTGTGATTAACTCAGTGACAATCTGCCCCTGCGTTTTCCCCTACTTTAGAAGCATCACATGCTAGGCCTACATTTGGCAATGCATAGTCCCATAGCATGCCAATGCAGCAGCAGGGTCTGGTGTCCTGTGGCTGAGGGCAGAGCCAATGCTTCACCTAAAACCTCACCTCAGATTGGGATGGGGAAGAAGCAGCTCCATAGAGCCAGCTCTCCCCCAAATGCACTTACCTTCAGTATATATTGCCAGCTCAGAGAAAGAAATGGCTGTACTTGCCAAAGTGGACAAATATGGAGGGCAACATCTGGATTAAATTAAGAACATTGGATACTTTTATTTTATTTTTTAAATAGAGAAAAATACATGTATACATTGTCAAATATATTGTTTTGCATAGTTTGCCACTTGAAAACTTCCACTAAGCCTGTAAGTGCAAATCTTAAAGTATTGTACAAATCTCTAGATTCTGCTAACAACACACAAAGGAGTTCATTAAGCAGCCTGAACACAAAACTCCCTGACAACAACAACAAAATCCCAAGGCAGAAAACTACCTCTTTGGAAATGTTCTCAGCTGAGCCTCCTCAAAGGTAGAGCACAAACCATAATCTGTAAAAACTGTCCTAATGCTTCACCATGGGAACTAAGCCACTGCTGCCCTTTTGCACTTAATGTACATAATAAAACTGTCAGGGAAGTCAAGAAAAATAGTGCATAAAGATGTTCTCCCTTTTTTGTTCAAAGTTCAGGAAGAAAACATAATATTTTCAAAGAGCACTAAAACTCTCAGCAGTTACACAGCAATTTCATTTTCTTTAATAAGTTAGCTTCTTTCTTCCTTATCCTCCTTTCAAATGCTCCCCAGACAGCAACATCCAGAATGGACTACCCACTGCTGGAATCCATCCACTCATTTCTTTTTTCCCCCTTTTCGCGCCATTTAACAGTAATAATAGCAATTTGCACCTTTAAAGATCTTTACCAAAATGTCTCTAGTGGGTTATGAAATACAGAAAGATCCCACACAATTTACTGATTTGTTTGATGCGCCTGGCTGGGGGAGTATTTGGTTGATTGCATGATTTCACCATGATTTTACACTTAATTCATACAACACAATTTTATTTTAAAATTCCTTGCTACACATATAACACTGCTTAGCTTTAAGATATCCTTTCCCAACAATGCTATAACAATTAGTATTACAAAAACAACTACAATTACTAGTAAAGGCTAAATTGGAATCAATACTATTATTTCTCATGGTATACTTACAATCCTAGAATTCCGAGAAACCAAATCCCCAGGTATACTTTCATTCTTTAGTTCTGGTTTTAGGTTTGGTCTCAGCAGTGATAGGAACAAGTCCCCTTCCTTCGGTCCCACTTGGGCATTCTGCGGCTTCAGCGTGAACGGCAGATCTTGTTCACGGAGAGGGTGGTTGAGGTGATCAGTCTGATCCGGCCTACGCTTGCGATTCTTCCTTCGGTGTTCTGCAAGTGAGGTTACCTCCAACTTGGGACTGTAGGTTACAGTTTTTATTGGGTGAGTTGCCGTCTTGGGCCCTTCCTACCCAAACCTGTCACTACTCCCAAATTTGGGCTTGGATCTTTTACCCAACAGATTCCTTTCCTGGGTCTTCTCTGGGAAATTTTCCACACCACTGTTGTGACCTCTTTTGCCAACCCCCTTCCAAAAGTCCCTAGGTTTTGATCTCTCAAAATGTTTGCCCAAGGGTCACTTTTAGGTTAACTTTGTTAAAGGCCTCTAGAGATAAAATTCAAAAACCAAGACATTCAGCACATTCACTGCAAGGACTCTAAAGACAAAATTCAGAATCAAGACATTCACCACGTAGGCAGAAACAAGCAATGGTCTAGATAAGAAGTTGAACCTTGCCTTTTTTCTAAACTGGCTAATAGGTATTTATTAGAAACATTCAAACTATTACATTCAATATGACACAAAAGTATCAGCTTCACCCCAGCTGTGTAAAGGAAGGATCGCTGTTCCCCTTTTGCAGAAGTGGAAATCAAGGTATAGCTATTGCTGTTCCCCTTTTACGGAAGTAGAAGTCAAGGAATAGCTATATTAAATGACTTGCTTGCAATAAAACAAGGCACGTTCAGAAACTGAACAAGGGCTTCAGATTTCTAGTCCTTTAATTTTTTCTATATATATCACCTGATGCTCTGAACTGCAGTGACACAGATGATACCCAATAGATCTTCTCAAAAAGGGTATGGCAGAATCTGGTCGAACTCTAGTTACTTAAGCAAGGAAATAATTGCATACAGTGACTGGCCTTATGGATCCCTTCTGGTTGGCTACACCAGCTTCTTTCTATAACGGGGTAGGCAATTATTTTGGGCGGAGGACTGCTTACTGAGTTTTGGCAAGCTGTCGAGGGCTGCATGGGTAGCTCCACCCTGTGACAGGGGCCCTGCCTCCTGGTTGCCATCTTGGGACCAGAAGTTCCACCCCCTTCACTTCCAACCTTTGCCACCAGAATTCCCTCCCATTGCCCTGGAAGCACCTTTGGGAAAGAGGGTTTATCTTCTTAGGGGGAAAAAATGATATACTAAAATCAAACACCCATAATAATATATTTTAATTTAATTTTTAAAATATATTTTTGTCCTGATTTGTGTGTGTGCTGTATATGTAGAAGTGATTGCATAATAGCTCAAAATGCAGTCTTACTTGTGTATTGTGTGGGGTATGCATGGGTGTATGAGGGGTATGGAATAGGTGTGGGGTTTGTGGGGAGTTGTGGGTAGGTGGGTATGGTATTACGTGTATGGGAGCGACAGGATGCAGGGTGGCCAGCGGGTGGGCAGGCAAGTGGGGAAAGCGGCGGCTGGTGGAGGGGTGGAAGTGAGTGGGTGTGCGGGAGCACAGGGCCTGCACCAATACCCCAGGGCCAGCACCAGCAGGGCCAGGAGTGGGGTAGTAAGAGCATGAGATGCAGGCTGGCAGGGGTCTATGGCAGGGGTTCCCAACCTTTCTATACTGCAGATCTGCAAACTGTATAAGTTACAGATTTAAGTTTAATTTCCATGTTTAAATTTCATTTTTATGGGGAGAGGGCTGGGTTATGAGGGTCGGATGAGGTTGGGGCACTGGGGAACCCTGCAGGGGAGGGAGCTGCACAGGCAGTGAACCAGACGGACCCAGCTAGGGCTGCCTGGAAGGAATGGGTTCTGCTGCCTTTCCTAGGAGCAACCAGCAGAGCCGCCTCCCCATCCTTCACCCCAGGCATTTCTCTACCTGCATTCTCTTACTCCTAGCTGTAGGCAGGGCTGGAGGGTCTTGGCCAGACAGGCATGGGCCCTGGTACCTGGTGCATGGGCAGCACCTTACCAGGCACAGCCATGGTGGCGGGAACGGGATGGGGCACACAGAGCCCACGGTACAGGTGGGGACAACTGTGAGCAGATCTGACCCTGCTCTTGCCCATATGCATTGAGCAGTGGTGGCGGTGGGGAACAACCTACTGCTCAGAGTGGAGAAAAAAGTCCCCTCCCTCTCCCACCGCTGGCGCTCCCTGCTGCAGCCACTCAGAGCCCACCCAGGGCTGTTGTGCCTCTCCACCACATCACTGTCACCCTGTGGGGCAGCGGTAGTAATGGGCAGCAGGCAGAGGCAGCCCTGTGTGGGCTCTAGATGGCTGCCACTGGGAGCACCAGCAGGGGGAGTGGGGAGACTGCTTTTATTCCCTGCTCAGCAACAGTTTGTTCCCTGCTGCCACTGCTAGCGTGGGCCCTGCGCTAGCTTTGGGCTTGCCTGTTGGGCTCAGCAGCAGCTAGGCACAAACTGCTGATGGGGTAGAGAAAAGCACCACACCCACACATTCCTTGCTGCCGCTGGCAGTGTTTGCTAGCCCACACCACAACAGGCTCCAGTTCAGCTCCTTCACCGCAGGCTCTGTGCTGCCCAGCGCAGCTGCCCCACATGGCCACTGCTGCTAACCTGGGCAGCACAGAGCTGGCAGCAAGGAGTGGGGGGGAGGGGCGCTTTCCTCTGCCCCAGCTGCAGTTCGTGCCCAGCTGCTTCTGCTGCTGCCGCTGCCACTCACCCCAACAGGCAAGCCTGGAGCCAGCGCAGGGCCCAGGCTAGCAGCGGTGGCAGGGAACAAACTGCTGCTGAGTGGGGGAGAAAAGCAGCTCCTCTCACTCCCCCTCCTAGTGCTTTCTGCAGCAGCTGCTTGAAGCCCATGTGAGGCTGCTTGTGCCTGTTCTCCATTGCCACCACCATCTCGTGGGGCGACGGTGACATGGCAGAGAGCCAGGATAGCCGTGTATGGGCTATAAGCAGCTGCAGCAGGGAGTGCCAGCCCGAGGGAGGGGGTGGGACTGCTTTTTCCCCTGTGCTGAGCAGCAGTTTCCTAGTTAGTAGGGTCAGAAGAGACCTGAGCAGATCATCAAGTCCAACCCCCTGCCATGGCAGGAAAGAGTACTGGGGTCAAACAACCCCAGCAAGGTGATTGTCTGACCCCAGCAAGTGATTGTCTAGTTTGTTTTCTGCCACCACTGCTGCTCAGCCTGGATGGGTGAGAGTGGGGTCAGGACTACTCTTGTACCGTGGGGCTGAGGCAGGTGGATCTGGGAGCAATTGGGTGCATGACAGCCAGAAGCAGCCAGATGGGAGCGTGGGGCCCATGCCAGTGCCCCAGGCCGAGTGTGAGCAGGGTCCAGAGCAGGGCACAAGGAGCGCAGGGTCTCAGCCAGCAGGGGCTCTATGGAGGTGGGCCAGCTCCCCCCTCTCTCTGCTGGTGCAGCCCAGCCTGGCTCCATAGATTCCTGCCAGCCCACGCCCTGCATTCCTGACACCCCGCTCTAGGCCATGTTGCCACTGGCATGGGCCCCACTATCCCACACGCCACTCGCTTCCACCCCCCCTGCCACCGCTTTCCCCACTTTCCTGCCTTCCCCTTCCTTCCTTGTTACCTGAATTTCCCGCTCTGGCACAGGGAGGCATGAACAGCCCCACAGTCCCAGGCCAGAAGCCTCTGCTAGGCAGGGACTTCTGACTAGAGAGTGGGACTGGGTGGGCCTTGCCTACTGCCCCTGGCTGCTGTCATCTTTGACAGGCAGCTGAGAGCAAAGACATATTAATTTTCTAAATTTTCTAGGGGTCCCACCGGCTGGATACAATGGCCTGGCAAGCCAGATCCAGCCCGCAGGCGGTATTTTGCTCACCCTTGTTCTATAAATTTTTTCTTCAATTCTTTGTTTTAATCAGAGAAAACAAGAAAACCCTGGTATTAGGTTTCCAGCATGGATTTAGTGACATTAAGAAAAATGCACAAAAAAATGGTTGCATACACCGTAATGAATTATTAGCTGTGTCAATCCTTGGGGCTTGCTACAAAACAAATACAGTTACATAGGGAAACAATAATCGCACTGAGAAAGCATTGTGTTTTAAGCCAAGTGTTTCAGTGTTCAGATTGCATGTTACTTAAGTGCTCTTGCCTAGTATTTCAAACTGACTACCAATGTTAAGTACTTCAGCTTTACAGACAAGTTTTTCAAAGGTATTGAGAAGCTAGCCTCTGGAATCATTGGCAATTCATAGGGGCTGCACGTGGGTGCACATGCATCTCCTGAGATCTGCCATGCACCCCTTGGAAGCGCCCTTCCAGTTTTACCACTGGATCAATGATTGGCTGCTGGGGGCTCCCCCCACAGTTGACAATCGGCCATGGGAGGACTCTCCCAGTAGGCAATCAGCTGCGGGGCACCCCCCACCCAGTCAGTGATCTGGTGCCCCTCCCCAGACTCAGGAGGCACCATCGCCCATGTTTAAAATAATTTGAAATGGATATGTAAAATCACTAGTCCCTTTTGAAAAATATAGGTTAGGCCCAGTTACAATAGTGTGTTGAGCAGAAGCATGCATCTGTGGAGCTGTGAGGGCAGGTGAAGAGAGAAGAAGGGAAGGAGAGTTTTCTAAATAGCATTTTTCAAAGTTGTGGGGTTAAAGTTAGGCCCTTCAGTCTATATTTAGGCTCTTCGTGTAGTGGTTTGATTTTTCAGATGCACCCACGACCTTCACTGACTTCACTGTGGCTCTGATTCACAAAAGCACTTAAGAATGTGTTTAAGTTCATCCCACATCAGGACTGCAGTGCTTTAATACTGTCCTAAATAATTCTATTAAATTGGGGCTTGAAAACCAAGCTCTCAGAATAGTTAGTTAATTGTCAACTGGAATTGAAAAAGTTGGCCTAGATATTTAATGATGCTGCCAATAAAGTAATCTGTCCAGAACAGCATTTGATTTCATCAACCATAATTCATTTGTCTCCAAGTATTTAAATAATTCAAAGGCATTAGCACTGATGGAGTTAGGCCCATGCGTGGGAGTTAGATTTGTCCATCTGGGGTAGAGAATCTGTGGACCAACTGCCTTGCTCATGTCAGGAGTTAAAATATGGGCATGTCTACACACGCACACCCTTACTGTACAGTAAAAATGGCTAATCATGACAAATTTGGGCATGATTAGTTAAAGTGCAGTAACGCATGTGTAGATGTGACCTGGCATTAATTTTAGTGCTGGATCTGCCCATCCCCTAGGGAGCCAGCCTGAGCCCAGCCCCAGGGCCACCTCTCTTGCTGCAGGGCTGTGCTGGTGTCTAGCAGTCCCTAGCTGCAGGGTATAAAAGCCTGCAGTTATTTTGTGACTTGGGGCAAACATACCAGGGAGCCTGTTCTATCTCCAGGAGCCCAGCAGTTGGCTTGCAAGGAGAGAGTAGCAGCAGGGAGATGCTGACTCTCAGGCCTTGGACACCCTTCTGGGCCTGGTGGCCATGTCCATGCCCCCCTGTGCCTGGTCCTCACCTACCATGGCCCTGCAGGACTCCTGCCTGGGCCTGGGAGGAGGTCTTGTGGTTTCTCCTTCTCCACATGCCCTGACTGGACTCCCACCCTGGACCTGCCAACAGTCACCTGGGCCTGGCCCCACCAGTCTACCTTGCCCCAGGCCCCTGAAGACCTGGCTGTACACAAAGCTGCCACCTGCTGGGGTCTCCATGGCCCCCGACCTGTGGGGGACCATCCCAAGACTGGGTTGCTGGGCACCTGCCCCAGGGCTCCTCCCCTTAGACCCCCCCCACAGGCCCCCACTCTGAGCTCAAAGACCCAAAATATTGTATATAGTTTTCCATTTGTAAGCGGGTTTTTTTGTTGTTGGTGGGTGGGGAGGGAGGTTGTGTTGGTTGAGTGGTGAGTGGGTTCTGTTTGTTGAGGGGGGAGGGATGAAGGTGGGCATTGAGAGGTTAATAATGTTTTTTTTTGTTTCAACCATGTGTGTCTTGAGAGTGGTACTGGGGGTGGGCAGGGGGTAGGCAGTGTGGGGGCAGTGGGACAGCTGGGCTAGAGAAGGGAGTGCAGGAGGAGGGTTTTGGCCAGGGCCTCCCATAGCTGGTACCCTGGCCCCCTCTGGCAGGTTCACAGCATTCCTGAGGCCCAGGTAGGGGTGGGGGTCCTTCTGGAGCCAGCACCATGGCCATCAGGAGAATGGGGTGCTGGTCATCACTGGCAGGGGCTGAAGCAGCAGGGTACTGGGCATCCTTGGCAGGGGCAGAGGCAGGGGCAGGGGCAGGGGTAGGGGAAAGGTCAGCCCTGGCATGGGGAGAGAGGGTGGGCAAGGAAGGAGCTGCTGCGTGCTGCTCCTGCACTAAGCCCACAGCTCCTAGGCAGGGAAGGGGCTGGAAAATGATCAGAGTTTCCAAGATGGCTGCCAAGTGTTGGCAGCTGGCTCTAGCTTCAGCATGGCTGCCCAGGTCTGGCAGCCATGTGGCTGGAGGCTGGAGCTCTCCCCAGTGGCCACAGGTACACATGGCGTGGCTGGAGGTACTTGGCACTAGATTTAGTGCCAAATACCTGCATGTGTAGACACCTGCCAAAAATCAATTACTGCACATTACTTTAATGCACAGTAAATTTAGTCATGATTAAATGCACATATAGCTGCACCCCATGAACATGAACATATAGTTATACTATGGTGCACCAAAATGGTACACTTGTTAATGAAGTTGCAGGAGCTCACTGCAAACTAGAACAAAAAGCAACAAATAAACAATTCTTGTAAAAGGGTGAGGTCTTCACCCCTGTTCCACCTCTTTCACACTGAGTAAAAAGGTCCACAGATGCAAGAAACACCAGTTCCAGCTGAAGGCAAATTCCCCTGGTACAGGCATGGAGACAACAGAATTTTTGTCAGGCCACAGCAGACCTCAGAAGACATGCTGAGGTTTTGGCTACCATACAGAGTTGTTGAACAGTAATGTGGCCCATAAGGCAGTTGAATGACTGGCACAATTTAGACACTAGGGTGCATAGATAACACCAACAACAAAACCCCATTAAAGCCACTCCATTTGAGTCATGCTTCTTGGAGATGCAACACAGAATCTCTATCAAAGTATTATTTCTCATAAGCCCTGTTATCTATATGACAAGGAGTATGCACTAGTACTTGGTTACATAATTTGATGTGGTATATTTAGTCAAATCTTATATCTTATTGATCCCTTCCATCATGATGGTTCTCAGAGAGCATTGGTGAACACCTACTTATTTAGTTGCACATAAATTTACAGGCCATGTGTGGCATATATGAGAGTTACCAAAGACATAGGAAAGCACTGTTGTTCTAAACTTTGGAACTTTGAGGAGATTTTTCCCCTGACACTCTTACTACCTCTACTAAGATTGCTTTGAGATATAGCTTAGAGATCACTTGATCAAGCAGCACATATAGTAAAGAAGGTATTTACAAATCTTGCTTCTAGAGTCCATAGAGAGTATGGGGGAACTTCAGTTATGTACACAAATGTATCTCTCACTGAAATTTCTAGGAGATGCATCAATTCAGCTTGGGCTAGACTCTGAGTGGACTGAAAGCAGAGCTGTGTGGGATGTTAATACTAAAACTCATAACCTCTGCCTGATTTCAGATTTCAATAGACACAACACTTGGGCAGGAAGAGGTTGCTCACAAAACCCAAGCCTGGCCTGAGTTTAAAAAAAATCCTGCACTGTTACTGATTTTAGATGGAAGCCACTGGAGACTTTTGGTTTGGCACTAGTTCAACCCCCGTTAAGTGCTTCTATTTTTGATTCAGCTTGATAGTCTAAAAGGTCCTAGAAAAGCACCCAAAAATCAGGTTGCATTGAAGTGAGCTATCTAAAATCACTAGTGACTTTTGAAAATGTAGACCTGTGCCAATGGCCTGTCTTGTAATGGACTGGAAAATAAAATTAAAAAGCCAGCAAAACTAGAGACAACCACCTCTCTTTTTGAAGTGCAAGACATTAAGTAGTGCAAGGCATTCTGGATCTAGTAGTAATCTAATATAGTGTCTCTTTTGATTAGAGAATAATCCCTCCTAGCCAATCAATCAACAGAATGATATGAATTTCAAAGTAACAGAAGCATCCTGCATTATGAATGTTAGTATGCAAATATTGTGCTTTTTATTTTAAAACCACATACAGTTCTTCATGCATGTTGCTGCACAAACAGAAACAATAATAGCAATAATGTTACAAGGGCTACAGTGGAAAAAAATCAAATATGATTTACAGATTACTATATAACTAATAATTTATTAACTAGTAATTTATATTATTGTTATTAATAATATCTGAAAGAGAGAGAAAGCAACAATTATCTATGAAAAAATGTCAAAGCTGAGTCATATGAAAGAATGTATGTACAGGCAGACAACAGGAGTAGGAACTCCTGCAGTCAACAGAGTTGACTCAAGTTTTCAGGAGTTTTTAGAGCATAAAAGCAAGTAATCCTTGCTATAGCCTTTTACAGGTTTCTGTGTGCGCTTACCTTTAACCTGTCAGTGTGGCAGTATGGAAGTGTGGAAGTAAGTGTGGCCAGTGTATCAACTTTTCTCTAACCTGGTTTCTTTGAGGAGCTACAAAGGCAGATTGGAGATATCCCTGTTATGGAATTTGAGCTTGTAAAACGTTTCTTTTCAGCAATTCCTTCATGGTCACCAAAATCTCTTTGGCACAGACACACATAGTTTTCATTTATTTTTCATCTTTTAAGCAAAACTGACCTTCTTTCTAAAGTGTAATTTTCTTTTATAAATCCTTTTAGCAAACCTGGCGTATGTTCAGTTTAGCACAATATTGTCTTACTTTTTCATTTCAAATCTAGAAAGAGCACATCAAGTGTATAACACTAATGGCTCCACACTGAATTGCTACGGTATGAATATTTAACAGCAATGAATTACAAAAATGGATTTAACTGTTCAATTCTTTAAATGAAGCTCCGCAATATTAAGATACATAAGAAAATATTAGAGTTGATGTTCTACTTAATATGTCATTTGGAGGATAAATATGCTAATGCTTGCAGCTTTCTAACATGGTAGTACTATCATCTTACATATTACTACTATGTTTTTCCCCCCAGTAATTAAATTAATTTTTGTTTGTTCCTTGTCTTAGCCCCATTATCACATCAATATTATGGCACTATCAAAAAACACATTTAGCTCGACATTAATTAGAGCATAATAGATCAAGAATAAAAAGAAGTGGCCAAAACAAAAGTCATGGGGCTGATAAGAAATACTCAGTTTCTCTGGCTGTTTAGGCTGTGAAGAAAGACCTGCTTACCTTGCCTGCCTTTGAAAAAGTGCCGGAGTTTATTGCTTCCAGGTGCCATGTCTTCATGTGCACCTGGGACTGCAGCATGTTGAGATGGGTTGAAGCAGCCCTGACTGGCAGGGGCCCCTAGGGGCCAGGCTGCCAGCTTGGGGATGCTCTAACCTGGCTATCCCCTGCACTCAAGCAGCCTTGTGCCCCCGTCAGCCCTATCACCATCTACACATGCATTGCTGTGCACTAAAGAACATCACCACAGGATAGTACTTGTATTTACAGGTACTAACCTGTGGTGGAGTTAATTAGTTCCCTGTGGTCTAATAGGACTGCATGTATAGACACTGAGACTTTCTTGCGGAGCTAATTAGTCAGCTCTGCAGTAAACATCTCATGTAGATGTGCCCTGTCAGTGTGCTTTAAGTGCCATAAAATATCACTAGCAGGCAAATAAGCATTGTTCATTATTAATTATTTTCATGGAGCTGATACCTCTGGGCCCCATTCATGAGCCAGACTCAAATGTGGTTGGACAGCCTTTATCACAAATGGTGCCTGTACACAAGCATGGAGGCTGCTCTAATGTGTTGTTCAAGTAGTGCAAGAGGAGGAACATCTTCCTCATTGTAACTGATCCAACTTGCTTATGGAATAGTCCGTTCTCTAAGAAATCCCTTGAATGACGGTATGCTTTCTTTTCCTGCTAGAGAAAGGTTCTTTGCTCAGCATGAATGTAATTTCTGTCCATGTCCTTGGCCTCAAACATCCCAACAGCCC
>NW_017728943.1:57433062-57476743 GCF_001723895.1 Crocodylus porosus
AGCTGACTGATGGAGCCACCCCAGCTCCCAGATAGTACACAGTGACCTGCTGAGCTGCACTACACCCATACTATGGGGCAGCTGCTGCGCAGGTGCCAAGTGGGGGAGGTGATCCCTGCTGTCCCCCACTGCCCCGTGCTGCACGGGGGGGCTCTGCCTTGAGCCCTCAGAGGCCCCTGATTGCTGCTGCCAGAGTTGGTGGGTGTTGGGCTTTCTTTTCTTTTTTTTAAAGTGCCAGGACTAGGCTGGGGCCAGATGGAGGCTCTGCCCTGCCTCTGCTTGCCAGCCAGCATAGAAGATGCAAGATACAGGTGCAACAGCGCTGGGAGCAGAGGCTTTGCCCTGCTGCCACTTGCCCCTTCCACCTGGAGTGAGCTGTGCCCACATCCTGCCCGTCCCCCAACCCTGGTTGGGCAAGTGGCAGCAAGGCAGAGCCCCTGCTCCCACCACTGCCACACCCACGTCCCATGCTTTCCCACCTGCTTCCTAAGTAATGTGCCCCCCACCCCTGCTGGGCAGCTTTTCTCTCCCTCCCCCATGCCCCTCCCTCCTTCAACACCAATAGACTTACCAGTTGGCAGCAGCTGGCAGCTGCCTGAATCTCCGAATTCAAATTGGCCAAATCTTTTCTGAAGCTTTTCCGAATCAATTTGGATGCTTTGAATTGATTCAGAGCTTTTAATTGGTCTCCTGATTCGATTCAGATTTGGAGATTCAGGTCTCCCACATCTCAGTTTAGAGCACGCTTACCATACAACTTTATGGAGCTCCAAAAACCTTTTTAGCAGTAGCATATGTTTTGCTCCAACAGTGAAAATAACTCAGCTATCTCATTATTTAACTGGGGAGAGTATTAGTTTTAACCAAATGAAACACTTAAAAATCAATTAGGTAACGAATTGCACCAAAAGCATAGTGCAACATCATCATTTTTTTACTTTGCTGGTATCTCTGGATGTGCATTCTAATAGAATTTTACACCTATATTTCATTAATGTTCCCAAACAAAAGGTACATTAACGGTGCAGACAGAAATACAGCTTCCAGCTGTAATTCAGAACATTTCCTGCAAAGTGTTCCAAGTTACAGTGTTACTCCAGACCAAACAGAAGTTCACTATTGGTTCCAGGTGGAGGGGAATCCAGATATGAGCTGGGAGCCTGGAGTCAGGTTCCCATAGCAATGACCATGGCTCTCTGCCAGTGCTCACTGTTTTCAGAATGGGAGGGGGAAAGGTAGCGGAGGAAGCTTGTTCTTGGGGCTCCCCAGCCAGTGCTAAAGGCTGGAGCGGATAAACTGGAGCATCCTCCCCCACTTCAGGGGGTCTCCAGTACACCTGCCCCACCCTCCAAGAGAAACTGAACCCCCCCCAGCTGAACTCCATCTGTACCCTTCCCTCCTTCCATTCTCAAAACAGTGAGAGGCTGGGAGCTCCATAGACACAAGTTACAGAAGATGCTACATTATGAAACATGTTCAACTGATACCTCATGAAATGAGGGGTCAGATTTTCACCAGAGCAGCCATTTTTTAAACTGTTTGCATCGTGCACTTGTGTTTGGTCCCAGCTATAAACTGCTTTCTGTGGCTAGATTCGGCAAAAATTGCCACATTTGTTTGCACCCTAAGATGTAGATGAAGTTGGGGATCTGTAATTTAACCATAAAGAACATCACATTATTTTGTACTGTATTTACTTGAATATAAGAAGGGGGGGGGGTTCCTCCAATCAGCATGAAAACAGCTCTTTGTCTTACAGTTACATACAAGAAAGCCTCATAAAATATATTTTTATCATTAAACTTCTGTCAAAAGCAGCATGTGCTCAGTAAGTTGACTATGAAGTTGACTAAATGCAGACAACACTGAATATGACTATAAAACACATGTCTCATGTTGGGTAAACATGCTAATAAGAACCTTTGTGTGTGTGTGTGTGGCACTTAAAAAAAAAAGTGGGATAATTACCCCCCTAGGAGGGAACAGACATACATTTGTGTGTGTGTGTGTGTGTGTGGCACTTTAAAAAAAAGTGGGGGAATTACTCCCCTAGGAGGGAAGAGGCAGCAGCTTGGAGGTACTGTAATACCAGGCTGGCATTCAGAGAGGCCAGAGCAGGTTCCAACACCCTCCCATGGCAGCAAAAATGCTGGTGGGAACATACCACTTTTTTTTTTCTGCAAAAATATTAATATATTTATAACTCTACCTCCAACACTCTGCCAAGTGGCCCTTGTGGTTCACTTGGCAGCTCAAAGCACACTAAAAACCCAGTTACACAGTTTGCATCATGCAGCCGCTCACCCATCTCCATATACGTACCTCACCCACTGCCCTTCTCAGAGAGTCTACTCCTGAAAAAGTCTATGCCAGATTCCTCTCCGCCAAATGAGGTCTGCCATTTCTTTCCCCTCATCCTCTTCTGTCTTCCTGTAGTACCAGTACATTTCACTTAGTCCCATTTTAATATAGTCATTGACTGTGGGGTCTGACTGTCTGTTTATGAACAGGTTCCTGGCTTTTCATAGTGCATACCTGAAGCAGGATATGAAGCAAGCTGTCAGGGTCCCTTGCTGTCTGGTCAGGTGCCTATAGGAAACCGCTTCCCTGATCAGGTTTCTGAAACCTGTCACCACCAGGAGGAGTGCATGGATTTTCCACAAGAAGAAGTTAGTGCAGCCTGTCTAAATAAGATATATTGTAGTGCCCATTAAGTGCAATTCCACCCAGCAATGACTCATTTACAAGTCATGGTAAGCCACTACATTGACTACATTTCAACCTCATCTTCACTCCCACAGCTGAGCTGCACTTTTCTTTCCCATTTCCAATACTTCCCGTTTCTTCACCAGCCTTAAATGTCTGGCAAACATCACCAAACAGGGCCCAAACAATTCATTTAGAACCCTTCTATTGCCCCCTCTTTCAGCCTATTGCATATAATTAATGTGGCCTCGTCCTCCATGAGGTTGAGCTGAACCAGGTTGCCCTATGCCTCATTTGTATATACATTTTTGGAGGATCTCAGAATTTGGGACAAAAACAATGAGTTCCAGTCATGAGTAAGGGACTAACTAACACATGGATCCTTTGTGGGAGGGTAACTAGTGCACACATACATACTGAGCAATGCTGTGTTATGGGGTCACCATGGTTTGAATGCTGTTGACTCTGCTGGGGCCCAGCCCCATGAACTATATGGTAAATCATGAGCCATTTGGCTTTGAGCTAATATGATGCATATTCTAGACTATATATAAGTAGGTATAAAAGTGCTGTTTAAAAGTATGTTAATGGAATACCTGTGCTAAAACTTGTAGCAGTTTCAAAAAAGGCAAAATACATCAATTCTGGATGAACTAAAATATTATAGGTGATTTCAGTCAGCATTTTGCAAATTTTCTCCTCACTCCCATGTGCTCTGGGAGAGCAGAGTCTAACAGTAATGGGGGGGGGGGGTTGAAGAAGCTACAGAGGAAGAAGTTGGGGTGGCAGAGGGCAAGTGGGCTGCTTGACCCCCAAGATTTAATTTTCCCTGCTGCAGCAGTGGGGGGGAGTCAAATTCAAGGCAAACTTCCAATAATTAGATTCTATATCTGAAAAATTATTTCAAATTTATAAATTTTCAGATATAGAATCTAATTATTGGAGGTGTGGGGGGTTGTCCTATAATTCAAGTTGCTTTATATTTGAGTAATTATGGTAATTATTCCAGAATAAGTATTATGAATCTAGGACAATGAAAGTTGAACCTACAAGACATCCAGGCATATTCCACTTTGAAAATTTTCAGTTAAAATATCCAAATAACCTAAATTCTGACCTTCAGCAATACCATGCAGTAACCACACAACCAAAATGAATTCTTATTTGCATTTGCAGTTCCAGATTAACATGATTTATAATGATTTTTTTTTCACTATTTTGTCCTTGTGGAATCACATAATTTCTGGGGTTTGCTGGGATTTTTGTTTGTTTGTTTTCTTTACTTTGGGTTTGTTTTGTTTATTTTAAAACAAAATTGAAAAATATGAATAACTGTCCAATAACTGGATGAGAAAGAATTGGATGTATTTTGCTGATAAATATTCTATGGCAAAAAAAGATTTGTATCCAAGGATTTCTTCTCTTAACAATAGATATAAAATGCACAGTTCATGAAAGGAGAAGACAAAATAAGAAAAAATGTTTTTACTTATAATCTGGAACTTGACCTGTTTACTTGATCATGCTATGATTTAATAGAAAAAAATCAAGGTATAAACTAGAAGTTATCTCCATATCAAAAGTTGCTGAAAGGGATTTAATATCTTGTCTTTATTTTCTAAAGGTCAACTATAGGTGCAAATGCTTTGTGCATCCCTATTGTTATGCATCAAATATGGATGCAAATACCTTGTGCATAACACAATCCATTATACTGGGATAGCGTCTTTAATATAGTGCATTACCTTTCATGTACTGACCTCACCCACCAAATACTGTTATACTAGAATCATGTACAAGATGGCTTTCTGAGGAAAACTTTGATGTGGTATGTTCAAGGTATGGTCCCACAATGATACATTCAGAAAAGCTTGTGATTTCTAGGAGGGTTAGAAGACCACCACATAAAGAACACAATAACGTTCACTAAATTATCTGCTCAGGGACTAGGGCTTGGCTGTGTGCTCATTTCCTGAATACCTTCGGGAAATAGTGAATTTTTCTACATCTAGTTGGAATTATTACTTGAAAGTACCCTTGAGACATTCCTCATGGTGTCACAGAACAAACTATCTAAGATTCTCAAAGACGATTGCATTATCTCTGCACTTTACTGTGGGTTGGTGAATGATTGAAATTAATTTTATATAGCAACACACAGCACAAAACTACCAAAACTGAAACTGCATTTAGCTCTCTTAGATATTTTAAACTAAGCCAGTTATGAAGGAGAACTACTGGAAATTAACTTGAACTACAACTGCGGGAACATCTTGAGGAGGACCATTTATTAAATTTAAGACTGTGATAATTGATTTGTTTTGCTCTGGTCAATTAAGCCTTCATAACACCTTAAAATACATACTGGAGAGAAAATGACGAGAAGTCCTTTGCTGAGAATATGAAAGGCATATGGTAACATGAGTTTGTGGACCCAATTCTAATTCCATTTCGTCTGGGGTAAATCAGGAGGGACTTCATTACAGTTACAAGATGGGAATCCGCTCATCACTGTTGGTTAGTGTGGAAAGGGGATGAAGAACCTGGTTGGCAAGAATTATGCAATAATCGCTAGACCGGTCTCTCTATTCTATAATGTCTGAATACACTTGTACCACAGTTATGTCATTGGTGGATGCAAGCAATACTTGAAAATATTTTTTTAAAAACCCTACAAGTTTTAATTTGGACAAAACCAACTTTTACAGGGCTTCTCTTGTTATTTGTCTAGGGCATACAAAGAAGACAATTCACCAGCCATATCACAGAAGATGCATCTCCATCAAAACAAGAATGTACATTGTATTTGATGTAATAAGTACTAAGTTATGATTCTGTGACAACATATGTTACTTTTATCACTAACTTCTTGATTACTGCTATCCACATTTTCATTTGGAACCATCAACAAAGATCAAACTAGTTTTTAGAAGATGTGGAAGTGAGCTTCCCTACTATTACTATTCTGTCTTGGTTGCAGATGAACTCCTGAAAGTCACACCTTTCCCACTAAATGCCACTGCAGTCATGGATCCATTTTCCTTCCAAGACTGGCTAAATGATCACCGTAGAGAAATAAATGAAAAAAAGTCCTTGAGTATCTTTGGAGACAACTTTGAAACACAGGTAAAAGCTTTTGTTTTCTCTGAGTGAGATACAGGGATATTTTCAAAGGCCCTTATGACAGATACACAATTTCATTAACTGTCAATTGGAGTTAGACAACTACTTCTATTTACACTTCTGATAATCTTCCTCATTTTGTGTTAAGTAAAGATAGTAGGTTTAAAAAATTATTAATTAGCCTATTTAACTCAGTCCCCCGCAACCTTAATTTCAACAAGAGTCTTGATACAAAGACTGATGCTGGTTTGTGAAATAATAAGGCTGTATAATCTGGTAGTATAAGGTTGTATAATAAAGCTGTTATAATCTGACGGCTGTTCAATATGTAAAAGACCTTACAAAACATATCAGAAGAAACACTGTGATTCTGAATTACTTCAGAATCACATCACTGACTCTGGGAAAGCAATCCAAATGACAGAAAGTATTGAAAACCATCAGCAAACTCCATCCAGAATGGACAAATAATAGTAGGGTTTTGAAGAAAAGAACACATGGGGCACATCAACATGGCATATTAATGTGCAGCAATAAACTCCGGCATGTATTATGCCAGAGTTTATTGCTCCCAGGCACCACGTTTACACATGTACCTAGGATCACAGGACATTGAACCAGATCAGAGCAGCCCCAGCTGGGAGGGGACCCTGGTGGTCAGCTTGCTAGCCTGAGGCTGCTACAACCCAGCTCAACACACTGCAGAGGGGCTAGCTGAGGCATAAATGTGCTCCAATATGTGGCTAGCCAGCAGGCATCCCCCAAACTGAAGTACCCATATGCCCGAGTCAGCCGGTGCAGTGTCTACACATGCAGTGCTGTGGCCAAAAATCTCTACTGCAGAATAGTATTTGTATGTGCAAGTACTAACCTACTACAGAGTTTATTAGTTTCCTGTGGTGTAATAAGGTTGCATATGCAGTCACTGAGACATTTACTGCAGAGCTAATTAGACAACTCTGCAGTGAACATCTTGTGTAGATGAGCCCATGAGGCATGATCAATAGACTTTTACAATCAATGAAAAAATTGTATCAACTTCAACAGGATTTGGATCAGACCCCATAATAGACAAGAAGAGAATGTCTGTTCCAAGAGCAGGTGGTGGCAAATACAACACTGTGAAGCTGAGAGTGGGAAGAGGCAAAGGGAACAGATATAGTGAGTAGGTGAAGAAGCATAAGGAGTGGCAGGTGTGATCAGTTTTCCTTCTATTGGTGGATATCAGTGACCTGCCATGCAAATTCAAATCAGGTATATACAAATAATATCACATTGTATAAAGATTTCCTGTGGAAACTGCATATTGTATAAACTTTAGGAAGATTAATCTAAGTCTTTGGGATAAAAACCATTTCTTCCCCCTCTCTTACCACCCACCCCACCCCTTTTCATTTTTTAGGCTGTAGTTCACGGGCCAGGAGTAAGTGAAGGAAACCAGAAGAATGCGGATATCTGGATATGGCAATTGGTACGTGACAATTCATACTCACAAAGGGCGGAGTTGTATTTAAGTGTGGAGTGGATATCTCTGCCAAAAAATGTTTCCAGTCACAGGCAAGAACAATTAAAGGATTTTATCCTTTCTCTAAGAAAAATGTCATAGGCAAGCAGTCGCTGGTGAGTCAGTTGCAAGCCATTTGTTACTTGCCAATGCTTGAAAAGTAGCCCCCCTTCCTCAGCATGTGGGCAATGGGCCACTAGTGTCCTACATCATGATGAGGGCTTAGATGCTTAATAGTGTCCATCCCTGAATCCATGGAAGTGCTGTTGGCTGCAGGGGCCCTTCCTCCATTGCCCTTCCCTAGAACCCTTACCCTAGTTCTGCGCATGCACTGGAATCTTCATGAAGGAAACAAGCAGGGTGCTAAGGACTTAATATAAGAACTTGACTATTTGAAAACAAAATGCCTGAATACTGTCTGCTCTAGTATTTATCAATTTCTTATTCTGGGAGAATTAGTCTATATGCAGCCCAACAGGAAAAAAAGAACAGAAGAAATGGTTCCCATGTACACAAATCAAGATGCCAGATATTTCTACCTCTTGCCATTCTGTTTAAATTCACAGAGACTAACCATCTAATGCTAATTAAAGACATATCTTGAAAGAACCTTGTCTGTACAGCTGACAGAAGACAGCCAGATCCTGTAAGGTTGGCAAGAATTTGGCATCTCTGCCTGACAGGACAATGATAAATCTATTTCACTGTAAATGGGTTTCTATCAGTAACTTCTACCAGCTCCCCACTGTTGTGGACAGCAGTTGTGAATAGCTTTTTCAACCTTAAAAGGCATTTCAGGAGTCTCAAAAGAAAGAGAAAACCTGTGAAAAAACATACTCAAGGAGTTTAGCCCTGTGATGTTTAGACAGCCGTATTGAAAAGCAGGCCATTCGGTTAGCTCATTAACAATGTATGCAGGATAAGCTGGTTTCTGCATAACTTCATTATGGAACTAAAGTCTGAAACTTGTTTTTATAGTTGCTAAGTCTGCCAGGCGAAGAAGATCAGCTAAAGTTTTAAGATAAGCCATGCAGAACAGAACTGTTTTTGAACTACATTTCTGTGGAAATGCCAGATTTCTTACTAAAATGTGCTTCTTTCTTAGTATCAGCCTTTTCTTCCTGCCAGTGACAGCACATGAGGAATTAAAAGCTGCTTGTTTTTGTCTTTTAGGAAAGCACATCTGCTGTTGCTATGGATGGTAAAACCTTGACTCTGACTGCTGGTGATAGCTTGCTGATCCCTGCTCAGTCTACGTGAGTAGAGAGGGTTCTTGGCATGGTTTCCCAGCTTTTGATAACAAAAGCCTCAGTTCTGCATCTTATTCCTTTGGTCTATATGAGGGTGTGTGTCTAGAACAGCAGAGGCCCTGTAAAAAATGATATCTGTTATAGCTTATCCTGCCTGGTAAAACAAGAGAAGTGGTGAGAATGAAATGCAGTGGGCATACAGCTCAGTGTAGACCCCCTCAAAGACAGAGCAGAAGAAAGAAAGCAGCCCTGTAAGCGGGTCTCCTAGTCTGTTGGTTGCTGCATGCCGGTTTTGCTCCCGGAGGAGCCAGTCTTCCCAAATGAAGTACAGTCTTTGAGCAGCAAGCCAACAAGCAAATAAACTACTGAACAAAACCAAACCCTTCTGCCCTGTTCCAGGCACAAGGACGGGAAACATATGGCTCTGGCCTAGGCGTGGGCAAAATGGGAGATCCGGCTGGTGGCCAAACTCCATTTCCCAGCAGCCCCTGCCCATGTCACTGCAGCCAGGAGGGGTAGGGCCATGACAGTGAAGGGCCAGGTTTTCCATGGAGACTGGCTCAAGGTCTGGGTCTGGGGCCAGGATTTTGCGGTGGTGACAGAGTGGTCTGGAGCTGGGGCAGAGCCATGATCTCCTGCCCACATGCTCTCAGCTCTGCCCCAGGCAGAACAGGTCAGAGGAGATTGGGGCCATTAGTTGTAAGGTCTTTAGGGCAGGGACTCATTCTTACTTTAGCGTCTAGCAAACGGCATCCTGATCCTGAGTATGGTCTCTGGTTATTTCTCTAATATAATAAAGAGGGCCTTAAATCAAAATACTCCTGAACTTTTGTGCATTTGAAATCCTGATTTAGATCTGTACTTTTAAAGCTAATAACTCATTAGAGTTATTCTATTATTACCCCTGTATGAGAGCAGAATAGAGCCCTTTGACTTGGGCCCATATATAAAGTAGGCAATTATTTACTTGAATATCTCACCTGGTATAATCCATCTCTTTCCTGCTATACTAAAGGGTATTATTCTTATATTGCTTATATTGGTATTCATTGAAAGTAACTCCACTGAACTGAAGAGAGATGACCAGAAAGAAACTGGTTTAAGTGCAATCAGATTAGTCCCCATCACATCCCCCTGCATTGCAACTACATAACTTTTCAAATTAAATGGTCTTTCTCTGTATTTCTAGGTACCATTGGAAGAGATCAGAAGGATGCCTTGCTCTTTACATTGCACAGGATCCAACTCACAAGAGACCTTATGCTTAACTTGTGAAACTGAACATTGGTGATCAGAAATGTTAGTGCACAAAGACCATTTTAAAGATGCTGACAATAGGACTGCTCCAAATCTATATCAGAGTTCTCATTAAAAGGTTTCATCAAAATTTATGTTTCATCAGTAAGTTCAAATAACTTTAAAAACAGAGAGCAGCATGAAAATCTATAGTTGATGAGCTATTTTGGTAAAAATGCAGAATATTCATTATTCCAAAACAAATGTAAAACTGATCTAAGTAATAGAGTCCAATATGCAGAATTATATACTTGATCCTAGCTGCAGCAAATCAAACTTTTCTGAATAGGAGTCCTGGGTGAACCTTCTGGATGTTACTGATATAACTACTACTGACTGCTACTCAGCAGAAAAAGGATCATTTTAAAGCTAAAACACTAACTGGAGAGCTCTTAAAACTGGGTTCTATTCCCAACTATGCCACCGACACTCTGGCAAGGGACAGGCATTCCACATAAACTGGTATAAGTGATAGGGAACCCGTTTAGATCTGTAACACAACAGAAGTTCAGTGCACATAAACTGCTTTCAAAATGCCCCAAACCAGTTTAAGATAAACCTGGATGAATGTAGTATCAGACTTAACTGATTTAGGTTAAATGATTTATTGAACTTCTGTCCAAGATCCCTTCTAGATTCAAGTTAACTCACAGAGCCCCAGCATCCCAGGATGCTTTGTACCTTCCTTGCAAACTCCCCCTTGTTGGCCCAAGCTGTCTGCACCAGCCAAGCAGGGTGTCATGCTCTAGCATCCTCTGGCTTCTGGGGGGCCACTGCAGGGATGTGGCTGCATTTCTGGAATCAAAATGTGAATGTCTGTTTACTGGCTTACTGGTTCAATCTATGAGGTAGCGCCTCACCAAGGCACCCCTAGGGGTCACAAGAAATAATGGCCATAAGCTAGCAGAGAGCAGATTTAGACTGGACATTAGGAGGAACTTCTTCACAGTTAGAGTTGCCAAGATCTGGAATTTGCTCCCAAGGGAGATGGTGCTCTCCCCTACCCTGGATGTCTTCAAGAGGAGGTTAGATAGGCATCTGGCTGGGGTCATCTGAACCCAGTACTCTTTCCTGTCTATGCAGGGGGTCGGACTCAATGATCTATTGAGGTCCCTTCCAACCCTAACATCTGTGAATCTATAAAGCTTAGACTAACCTGCAAAAATGTATTTGATTCAGCCTCAGGTAATTTGACTGTCTGTACTTAGCCTCAGAGTTCAATAAAGTCATTTCCTCTCTCTAGCATCAGTTTCTTCATTTGTATTATAGCAATAATGTTAATTACCTAGCTCATAGGGTGCTGATAATTTTTATTAATTAATGTTTGCATATCTTTTGAGACCACTGGTGGAAAGGTCCTTAAAACAATTCAGCCATTATGTGTCATGTATCAATTAATATTCTGACAGCAAGAGTTCAAAGCTCACAACCAAGGCTTGGTTGTAGTCCACTATCTGCAGAAACCTCATTTTAAAAGGTGACCCAAGAAGCTCTATGATGGGTTCCAGAGAGAAGTTCCCATCCCTGCTGCCTCCTCATACTTACCTTAAAAGCATTGGACATGTCAGTGTGGCTTTTCCTGGCTGGAGTCTCAGAGATCTTACCTGAATCTGCTTTTTGGACCCTTTTGCTACTATTGATTACCAGGTTATTTAGAAAGATGTTATCAAATCGTAGCCACTTTGAGAACTATAAAATTACTGTAGCTTGATTTTTTTGTAGTTATATCAATAATATAAATTTAAAAAACAGACTTTCTTAATGCCTATAGATTTTCAGTATTCCTGTCTACCACCTACAGAACTTATTAAAACCAAGCTGTCATATCTTTTATGTTAATGATTATTCCGTTGATGAGACGATGTCAGATGGAATGACTGTAGTCCTTAATTTATATTAAAGCTCATTCTAGAAGCTTTTCTGTTAGAGTGTACAGCAGAAGCTTGCTAATTTCTACTAATAATTGAGAGGCCCATTGTGAATTACTAACTTTGGCAAATTAGGGTTCAGTCATTAAGGCATTTAAGCAAGTGAAAATCTTTAATCACATGAATAGTTGCATTGAATTAAAGGGGATTATTCCCATGACTAGTGATCCCCAAGGTTAAGGGTCTGTAGATTGACGTCTAAAGAGCAAAGGCCTAAACTAGAGCCAATCAAGGAACTGGGCTGCAGTGTCTCCAGTATGGAATGCACAACCCTGCATTAGCCACTGAAGCTCCTAGCTAACCAGTACAACTTCCTGTTGAGGGTGAATCTGACATCCTGTACCTTTCTCCAGACTTTGGGCACCTCACTCAGGGCTGTAGGGAGTATCACTCCACTGAGAATCCACTACCTAAAATCCTTTCCTAAGCACAGGTGCTAACAGCCATTCTTTCAAAGAGCAGGGCAGGACTCTTTTGTTTTTTCAGATGTTCAGAGGAGATGGTACACACTGCCACACACTTTTTAAGTCTATTAGTTAGAATATTTGCCCAGGAAGTGTGAGATCTGGATGCAATTCCTTTCTCCTCCCAAGAGGGTTCAAGCCCACATTTCTACCTCCTAAGGGAGTGCCCTAACCACCATGTTAGAGGATGGCCCTGCCAAGGGCCACTCTCTACATCTTCTCTTGAAAATGGGCCACTGTACAGAAAGGAATTCAAGATTAATCGAGTCAGAGAGGAAGCAAGGGGGAGTGTGAGTCTATAGCTTAGCTATTGAGGCACAGGGAAAAAGATGTTCTGGCTTCTTGTCCCGGGAGCCAGAACAAACAGTCATGGGAGAAGGGACCAGAGCCTCAAGAAGTTTGGGGCATGCATATAGGTGTTGTGGTACAGGTACCTGAGTAAAATTGTGGACATTTGGGTACTTATATGCCTACATTAGGCATCTAAATCTTTTGTTTTCCTGTTTTACCCAGTTCCTAAACCTACTGCTATTAATTTCAGTGGGATTTTGCCATCAATGTCAAGTTGAATTAGGGTCTGATCCTATGAAGTACTATGCATAACTACCGGAGCTAAGGGTCCTCTCAGAACCCTGCAGAATCCACGCTTGAATGATCAAACAATCAACAAAGTATTATAGTGACATTTTAAAATGCTTGAGCTTAGTAGAGAGCTCTTCAGCTCATACTCAGAGTGTATTAGCATTTTATTAAATCAAAATTTCAGTATTTCAAATTCTGTGTTATCATAGGACTTAAAACATACAAAGAAGTAATCTGTAGCTTCTTTGATAACAATTCTGACAGGATCATAGGAAAGGAAGGCTGGAAGGGACCTCGTGAGGCCACCTAGTCTAGCCCCCTACTGAAGGCAGGAGCATCCCTGACTGAACCATCCTAGCCAAGTGTCTATCAAACCTACTTTTAAAAATTTCCAGGGATGAAAATTCCATAACCCCTCTAGGTAGCCTGTTGCCAGGCTTACCCCCTCCTCCCCTGCCATAGTGAGATAGTTCTTCCTAATCTCCAACTAAAATTTCCTCTAGTGAAATTTCCTCTAGTGTTCCTAACACTGTCCTTGACAGCCACAGAGAAGAGTCTGAGACCCACTTTACAGGGTCCATCTCCACCCTGTTTATAATTGTCCTTCAGGTATTTGAAGATTGTTATCAAATCCTTCCTCAGGACTCTCCTCTCCAGACTAAATAACCCTAGTGTGTTCAGCCTGTCCTCATAAGTCCTGCTTCCCATGCTGCTCATCATTTTTGTTGCTCTCTGCTGGACTCTTTCCAGCCTGTGAATCAACAGTGTCAGTGGAAATATATATGCTGTAAATACACCAGTTACCTGATCAGATTTTTAATAAACTCTCACTTCATTGACCTACATTTAAACAAATTGGAATATGAAGATAATTAAAAAGTGTGCTGATTAGCAAGATCCCATTGTACATCAGCATCAGGTGGGAAACAGCTGGTGCCTCTAAGTAACCTTGACAATTAAAAAGAATAATTCCAACTGAATAAGGAACTCATAATTTCTCACCAATTGAAAGAAGCACATCAATAATGACCTCTATGGGAGCTGCATGTATTTGGTCTAGTGACAGTAAAAATATAGCTTTAGTGTACAATTTGAATCATAAAACACAACATGTGGAATTCACTGTCATCAGAGAACACTATTGATGAGTCTGGTT
This sequence comes from Crocodylus porosus, assembly GCF_001723895.1. NCBI lineage: Eukaryota > Metazoa > Chordata > Crocodylia > Crocodylidae > Crocodylus > Crocodylus porosus. The sequence continues at coordinate 57,447,072 of NW_017728943.1, forward strand.
TTAAAAGGGTTGCATGTTTTTTATCATTAAAAACAGTTTTACTCCAGTAGAGAGCATCATTAAAAAGAGTAACTGAACCTCATGTTTCACTGATCACTTACAACAGCTCAGGAGAGAAATCTTCCTTCTCAATCTTTACTTGTATTACTACTATACCTTTCTTGTTCTTTAAAAGATGATATTCAGTGCCTTTCTAGAGACAGGACCTATAACAGTAGATGGCTCAGGAGTCTGAAGCATAGGAATACTATAACTGAACCTTTGTCCTCCTATAGAGAAGCAATAGTAAGAGCACTCACACACTATAATTGAGTCTCACTCTAGATTATGTCTATATGCCTCCCTGCCAAGCACAATACCTTCACCAAGATGTGTCCTGCCTATTCACTCCTGCTGCATCTGTGCCTAAGTCTGCCTTACTGCCCAGGGGTCCTGGTGGGTATATATTCCATCACCTTTTGTCTACGTAGAGACAGAAGAGAGATGGCTTTAGTACTGCACCACAGTAAGAAATATCTTCCACTTCATAGTTAACTACGCTCATTATGCTGTGCCTTCAGTTCTCCACCCACGCTGTCTTTATGGAACAGATGCATAAAAAACAGCCTTCCCATCAACATTGCATTTAAGTAAAAAGAGAAAGTTTTAGTTATCTAAGCACTTCAGGAGACTCCTGCAAAACAGCAAATGTTCTTAACTTCCAAAATGACCACTCTTCTTGTGACTAGCACTCTAAAACTCTATATGAAGGAAGAACTTCAAAACCCAGGTCCATTTGCCAAGATTGTCAACCCTGGCTTGCTTCTAACTTGGGACATAAGATAATGGTGGAGCTGTTTTTTTAACAGCACGACATTCAAAATAAATTTGCTTGGAGTCTAAGTACAACATCTGAAGCATAAGCTAAAGTGGTTTAAAAAGAATAAGTAAATATGAGTTAAACTTTTTAAGTTTCACATTTAAAACCAGAAACAATGAATGAACTGCAAAGACAGGCTACAAGGAGCTATCTAAGAGGGAACACATGCCATATCTAATCAAAGATATTCATCAGGTCCAATTCAAAACACATGGTAGTCAATAAAAGGGTTCATTGATTTCACAGGGGTTTTGACTAACTTGGAATAGGAAAATTAGAAAGCAAGACTCAGCCATGAAGTATTATATCTAAAGAAATAAATTAGAAAAGTGATTCAACATATTGTACTTTACCCTGCTGCATTTTAAGTGACCACAACCTCCACTGTAATCAGTGAGCACTAAAGACACACAACACCTCAAACAAGGGCTCAGCACCTTTGCAGGACTGAGGTCTGAAATGGCAGTTATCTAATGCACATCAATCTTGTATCCTGCTACAAAGGACTTACATATTTATTTTTTAACTTGGTTTCGTTTAGTAAAGTGATCTTCTTTCCTCTTAGTTTCTGCATTTAAGCCCACCTTGAGGTAAAAACATGTCAGAATGCTACCCACCTCATGAAAGCTACAAACAAGCCATGTATCATCCATGAAAAACACATATTTCGATTCTCTGGTGTGTGACCATAGTGCCATGCACTTGGACTTAAAAAGAGTGATTTAAAGGGCCTGATGTTTCTTCTGTATTTCTGACAGATTTGTCAAAGTTGAGTGACCATTACTGAGTTAAGAAAAAAAAAGGGATGCCAAAAGTCCTATTCTGGGATGCAGTGATGCCTTCTGTTTAGAACAAACTCAGGGAGCCAGGAGATCTTAGCTATATTCCATGCTCTGTAACTATCTCATCCTACAAAATTTGTAAATCTTTGCTTTGAAAAGACACTATAACAGTGCAAAGATTTATTATTACTACTTACAAACACATAGCGACACATTTAGATATGCAATGAGAAATATGGATATAGCCTCTGTATAAGACAGAATAATTGGACAATTATAATCACAGGGCTATCATCAATTACAAAAATGCATTTATTTGAAAGAGGTCTGTGTTTGTTTCATTGAAAAGTATTTTACGTAAATGGAAAAATTAAAGCCCCAAAATGATAAAGACTAGTATTTCACTTCCAGTAGATGTGAGCTCTTGTACAATAAGTTGTCTGCTTTATCTTTCACAGTTTGGTGATAGATTTGACGTATTCAATAATGTCAGACTTAATTAAAATTAGCTGATGTTAATATACAGCTTGAAAGTTTCACATTTGGAATTTTTAGGCACTAAAAGCTAGATTCTGTCAAGAACTTGGGTGCTTGAAAGATAGATATTGCAGCAACTGATTTTAGGTAGCAAATCCAGAGCCCTGTGGTATGTGCCCCAGTTCTCTGTACAGCAGGGGATTGCAACTTATGGCCTGGATCCAGCCCAGAGAGCCATTTTGTCTGTGGTATGTTAGCAATGAGAAGAGCCTTTATCTGCAATGTAGAGGGACGCTAGTGTCAGCACGTTTCTCTAAACTAAGCTAATCAATTGGGAACACTGAAATCAGAGGCTCAGTCTGAAATCCCATCCACCAAGAAACTCACATTGGGCTGCAGTGATCCTTCTCCAAACACTCTGGATCCTTGCACCCTTTGTATTCTCTTTGAGCATAGTTGTAAAGAAAGGAGCAAACCCCATTTCATTTTGTATAATATCCTAGTGATTGGAGCACTTGCCCAGGAAGTTGGGAAATCTAGATTCAATTTCCTCCTCTCCAGGCACATCTACACATTTTGCTATGGCAATGTTGTTACTGTATTGTGATTTAGTACTTCCAAGAGGAAGTACTAAATCACGGTGCAGTAACAGCCCATATTGTGCCGTACATGTAGCACACGGTTATTTTTAGCAGCTACTTCACTGTAGTGGCATGCTATACCAGGGGACCATGGTGCTACGGGGAAGTAGCTGCTGCATCCCAGTTCTTGCCCGTGGATGCTACATTGCTGTAGCATGTTGCTACAGTGACATAGCATCACATGTAGATGCACCCTCCATATGGGTATTTAAATCAAATCATTCTTTTCCTACAAATGTGCCTATAGACTAGTGCAGAGCCTATATACTACTGCAGATGGGAAGAACTTTCTACTCCTCCAACTGAAGCCAATGTGCAGAAAAGTATTCGGGGATTTATTATGAATAGTATTATTGGCTTGTCATCTTGGAAAAGATAATAAAGGTCATATATATTTGTCCTCTGTGGGTAAAGACGACTACATCCAGCGGAGGAAGGGGAGGGAGGAGGGAGAAGAGAGAAAAGAAGTGGGAAAGAAACAAGGAGTGAGAAAAGAGAATAGGAGTAAAAAAAGAAAAAGGAGAAAAGAGACAGAGGGAAGAGAAAGGAGTGGGGTGGAAGCTAGGGTATGTAGGTGACTCATAAGCCTGTTCTTTGCCTTGAACAATATGCTGCAGCAGGGGCAGCAAAGTGATGAGGATTGGGCATGAGAGGTTTTCATTTTCCTGGCCACACATTTGTTTATTGCTTCTGCTGTGCATTGCTGTTCGAAGGCCAGTGGTTCGTTCTGGATCGATGATCTCAAGGATGGATGGTCACGAGCAATTTGCTCCCACGACTCCGGGTCAATGCTGAAAATCTTTAGGGACACTTTTAGTGTGTCCTTGTACTATGTCTTTGGTGTATCACGAGAGTGTATTCCATTTGACAGTTCACCATAGTTCGTAATAAAGGTCATAAGAAATTGTTTAATATCTTATGAGACTATGTAAAGCCACTGATGGATTAGCACTAGACACGTCTACACATGTGATTAATGCACATGAATAAACTCCAGAGCTTACTGCTCTGGAATTTTTTGCTCCTGGGTGCACTGTTTGAAAATGCACCTGGGAGCAACAAACACCAGAGCATATTTCTCTGGAATTTATTTGTGCGCAGCACATGGAGCTCAGTTGAAGCAGCCCAGGCTGGCAAGGGACCCAGATTGGTGGGGGTCAGCCTGCCAGCCCAGGACTGATCTGTTTGGGCTCCACATGCTGTGGAAAAGCTGGCTGAGGCATGAGGATGCTTCAGCATGGGGGCTGCCTGCTGGCTAGCCATATACTGAATTACCCTCATGCCCCAGCCATCTGGGCAGTGTCTACACATACACAGCTGAGCACAAAAAAACTCCACAGCAGGGTAGCACTTGTATTTTACAAGTACTACCCTGCTGCGGAGTTTATTAGTTTTGTGTGCCTTAACAGAGGTGCATGTGTAGACACCGAGATGTTCACTGTTCAGTTAATGAGTTAACTGCACAGTAAACATGTCTCGTAGACATGTCCACTGATTACCTCTTGGTCTGGACAGAGTAGTGACATCTCTGACGTTGGACTCTGAACAAAACAAAGGTTATGGACAATCATTAGTCAATGAATGCAAGTTTAACAACATGAGACTCCCCAAGTGATTTTTGCCATTTAGTATGACACTTTCTAAATAATTAAACTGAACGATTTATAAAAACAAAACAAAAGCTTTGAAAATAATAGGTTTCATGGCCATTTGAACCTTTTGGTTCTGGCTAATTCACAAAACTTTGAATGTAAACTACACCATTCAAAACAAGAGTACTTCTGTGTGCAAACACAGCTATTTGATTTTTAAGAACATGTGCATACTAGTGCCACTGAGTGTGCTGATTCTGTCTCTCACCAGGCTGACTGTGAAGACAGGAGATGAGGAAAACTTGCTAGCAGTTAATCAGGGATCTGCAGGGGGGAGAAAACAAGAAAAGGATTCAATTTTCATTAGCAGCCATGAACAAGCAACAGCAAACTAAAGGTGTGACACAGACACATAATTTCTACTGCAGGTGCCGATCATTAAAAGCACTGTGCTAGTCACAAAGGACCTGATCTTAGTGCATAGACCCAAAACAGTCAACAAGACAGCAGAGTTACTTTTGTCTTTTGGAAAGAAAATAAAAACCACAGAGCCCTTTTCAGATAAGTCTTCACTTTACAAAACAAAGATCATCCACTCAGTGAACAGAAACGTAAGGCCATATTATTTAGCTGATGAATTTGAAATCATAACAAATGAAAGCATTTCAAAGAAAACCTAAGAAGCTTCCCACTGCTCATGGTTAATATTCAGAACATATTTTCAAATACATTAGGTAAAAAAACCTATATTGATTTTCAAAGAGATCATACAAACCAGAAACTGTATAAAGTTCTGTAGGTTTACAATTCATTGAGCGCTACTGGACTAATATACTATTAAATAAAAGCCATAAGTTACAAGAATAAAAGCAGACTAGAATTCCCATTGCTTTACTACATCAAGCATTGCAACATCTTAACAAGTTAATCAGTTACGCTTTGCTTTCCTGTTACAGATTTAATTTACAGATGTAATTCACAAAGCCAGTAAATCTTCTTAAACATATACACAGGCAAGAACAAAATGGGTATGGCAGACAAAGGCACTTTATAATCACAGCTCTGGAACCTCAGTGGTCCTCTTGTTAGTGTAGAGCCCCTACACTCAGCAAGCTTTCCAGGTGGCTGGGAGGTGAATAGGCAACAATAAGACACAGGTTAAATAATATGTCAGCAGATAGAACCCAGCAGGGATAAAACAACAGTATGATCGTACATAAACAAAGTTACATCAATAAAATTCAACATGCAACTACATCAAACACGTAAAAGCAAAATAATAGTCAAGGGGTACTCTAGCAGACCCTTAAAACAACTTAACCACTAGCAATCAAAACAAGGCAGTTCATAAGCATCTCATCATACAACATGAAATTACACAAGTTTACAGCAAAAGATACAATTTACAGACTACTCCACAGTATAAGGAATAAAGACAATATTAAACAATTGTATAGGAAACAGATTATGGTACCACTATGGTGCCAAAGGAAAGAATAATACCAGGGGAGAAGAAGGTAAAGAGCCATCCTCAACCACACCTAGTCCCCATGACTAGACTGGCTCAATAAGCACAAATCCTTCCCCAGTGAACAGAGCCCCTCCTCCCCTGTGGAAACCACCATCTCTCCCCTTCTTGGGATGGCAACCCTCTACCCAGGCACTCATGACTCCTCAGCAGCTCTGGTGGGCTTGACTCTTCTCTCTCTCTCTCTCTGTGGGTTGGCTGCTGGCGCTCCTACCTCGCTGGGGCTGCCACTCTGTCCTGTTGTCACTTGCAGCAGGAAGGCCCAAGCTGCCTTGTGCAACTACCAGGGCCTGCCTGCTCTTCAAGGCCCTCTGTGCACCAAGGCCTCTGCTGCTTGCAGGGATGGGGACCCACACTGTCTCGTGCAGCCACAGGGTCCCTTCAGCTGTCTCCAAGCCCTGTGCACCACTCTGTGCACCATGGGGCTTCCCTCCACCTTCAGGGATGGGCATCCGTGCTGCCTTGTGCAGCTGCTGGGCCTCTTCAGCTCCTGCCACAAGCCATGCACCACTCTGTGCACCATGGGGTTTCTGCTTCCCACTGGGATGGGGACCTGCACTGCATCATACAGCCACTGAGCCCCTTTGGCTCCTTCCACACCCCAAGCAACTCCCTGTGCACCATGCAGCTTTTGCTTCTTGCAGACATGGGGACCCATTGTGCCTCGTGTAGCCGCAGGGTCCCTCAACTCTCTCCAGGCCCCATGCACTGCACTGTGCACCATGGGGTATCTGCCTCTCACAGGGATGGGAGCCACGCTGCCTCAGGCAGCCACGGGGTCCCTCAGCTCTCTCTGGGCCCCATGCACTAGCACTGTTGCTTCCTCAGCGTGGGGCTGGGACACACTCGCTTGCTGCCTCCCACCTGATGGATACATCTTCAGGGTGCTTTGGGGGGCAACTGCTCTGCTCCTGCTGGTCAGCTTCAGTCTCTTCTGCAGCCCTCGTTGTCATCCCTCCTCAAAGCCACCCTGCGTCCTGGGCACATGGGCTTTTATCCTTTCCAGAGGCTCTGCCCCCTGATTGAAAATTCACCAATGGGAGGGCCCAAGGGTTCCCTCTCAGTTCCTCTTCTTCACCTTGCCCTTGGGCCAGGGTGAGGCAAACCTGCCTTCTGCCTTCTCCTGATTGGTAGGGAAGGGAAATGCCTCACCAATCGAACTGAGCCATCTGGTCTGTCAGTGAGTCTACCTGCCATCCTGCTACACTAATGTAGATTATGTTCTGTTTCCCAAATACTGGTACTGTTTTGGGGTTTTTTTTACAGTGGGCGCATCTACACGAGATGATTTACTGTACAGTAGAGATAATTACTGCATAGTAAGCATCACTATCTACATGTACTAGCCCTTCCTGGGTTCCATAAGCAGCACTAGAAAATATTATTGGGGGGATGGGTGGTGTGGAACACACCTGCCTGACCCCACCCCTCCCTCCTGAAGGACTGTTCCTGTACATGCTGGTGCTGTGTGTGTGGCAACAGAGGAGCCCGTAGCAGGGGCACTGGGCACAATGCAGCAGTGGTGTTGGAGCTGCACTAGCCCTGTTTGGGAGGGCTAAGCCCTATTAGCCCCAGCCTTCCACTGCCTATGCTGAGCACATCTACACAAGACACTACATCACTGTTGCAATGAGCTATGGTGACATCACTCATTGCTATGGTTACATAGCGTAGGTGGGCAAAAACCATGTTGGTGTTGCTACTGCGTGGTGCGGTTGGAAATGACCCATATGCCACTGGGACTGTGCAGTAACAGTGCACAGTAACAGTGGTTAAGTGGTTTAGCAAGTACTAATGACTGGACAGTAACAATAACTGGACAGTAACTGCACAGTTGGGCTTACCCACTGAGTAGTGTTTTGCTCTATGCGGCAGTTAATTTGCTACCTGTAAATGCAAGTAGCAAATTAACTACTGAGTAATTACTGTGTAGTATAACACATGTAGACAGCCAGCTGGGAGGAAATCTGCCAGTCAGTTGGAGAGTAGGGGGTGGGAGATTGCTCTCTGCCCCCTGGAGCTGCCTGCTGGCAGGATGGGCTCTGCCACCAAAGCCCAGGAGGGGGCAATTTCCCCCTGCCCTGGCAACAAGAAGCTCCCAGCCCCCGCTCCATAATCATGGAGCGGGGGCTGGGAGATAGTTCCCAGTCTACTAGCTCCCACTCCATGATTGCAATTACAGACTGGGGGCTGGGAGCTCCCTGCATGGGGAAAGTTCCCCACTCAGCCTAAAGCTGGCTAGGACCTGCTTCTGATCAGGGTGTTTCTGGGCAGCCCCCAACTGCACAGGGAAGTCTGCACATGCAACCGGGAGGTGGCTGAAGACAGTCCCCCGTTTAGCAAGTAGTAAATGACTGCACAGTACCCACTGGTGCTGTGCAGTCCTGGCAGCACACAGTTATTTTTATACACTACATCACTGTAGCAATGAGCTACAGTAACATAGGTCATTGCTATGGTGACATAGTACTGGTGTCATGGTTTGTGTCTGCCAATGCTACGTTGCTGTACCAATGAGCTATGTCACCGTAGCTTATCACTATGGCAATGTAGCGTCTTGTGTAGATGCACCTAGAGCATATATGTCCCAAATCATATTCTCTATACTTGGATGCAAATAGTAAATTATTAAAGTTAGAGCAAGAAAAGAAAATGGTATAAGCGGCCATTTTATTTATTGGACATAAGATATATGGGAAGGTTTTTTCTGGAACAGTAAATTGTGTGTTCTCCAACACTGAATGTGCTTCATTTGTATACACTGGCCAATCAGGGACAGGAAAGGAAGGGAGAGGTGTACTGAGCATGGGCAGCATGGAAACGTGACATTATGAAGTGTTCCACCCAAGCAGAAGCTTCTCTCTGGACATACCATTTAGATAGGCCTCTGCAGCTCAGAAATATGCCACACGGGGACAGGCAGGACTATTTTACTGGACAAAGAATGTACATGGCAGTTAATGGTTTCACAGCAGTATTTGCTTTATTTGCAAATTTTTTATCCTCTCAGAAGGAAATAAGATGCAGGCACAGAGGGCCAGATCCTCAAATTTGGATATGTAAGCACCATCTAGGCAAGAGTATCTGGTGGGGAAACCTATAAAGACAGATACATCTTAGAAGTGAGTATAGTAATAGTGAAAGAAAGATGCTAAACTGACAGCTCTGGAGTGCAAAGTTGTCCTTTATGCAGGCAAAGCATAAGATTCTCCACAACATCTGCCAATGTACCTCAACCTAGACCTGGAGGGAACCCATTGTCTCAATGCATATGTGACTTTATGCTGAAGCTGTTTCTGTGGCAGTTAGTCACAGTGCCAGTTAGTTCCTCTCCAAAACTGACACTTTGGTATCTTGCACAAGCAACACAATTCACACCATTTAAAAAAATCACATAGAAATGGGATACAGTATTTTGATAAGCTGCCTGTTTTTGCTTATTTCATTCAACTGTTGTATTTGTCATATTTGATTTTTGTAAATCTCTTTTACTTATACAAATTGTATTTATTTTCTAATATTCCTATGTTGGGTTAAATTATGTTCTTAGTTACACTGGGATAGATCTGGAGGCATTGAAATTAATCTGGATTTATGTTACTGTACTGGAAGCAGACTCTCTCTCCCCACATACAGACACATACTTTTTTTACAGAGAAGAGCAATATACTGTAATGGCAAAAACAGCTCACTGCACAAAAACTAAATTGGCACACAATACATTGTTTCTAATGACCTGTGGGCTATAACATTGTTGTAATTACAAGCTCTTTACAAGAGGCACTAAAGCAGGAGGGGTATTATTCTATTTTGATTACATTTACCTATGTGTTTAGAATAGTATTAAAGAACCCAAAACTATTAACCCCACTTAGTAGAAAAGTGGCACACCTGAAGGATGGCAACACCAAAATGAGACTATCTGGGCCCATGGAGGGCATAGGACAGGAGAGCAATGAAAATGTCATTAAAGAACTCATTAAGTATAATCCTTCTGTTGTTGCTTTGGAATCCATTTGAGTGCTTTAAAATTAAATAACAGTCCAAAGCAGTCCCTTCACTTAGCTCCCATTAATCCCTCTGTGTGAAATAAGGTCTAAACCAGTTTAAGATAATGTGAAGGTTTTTTTTCCACTTCTCAGGTTTAATCCAGTCCTACTGAAGTCAATAGGATTTTTACCATTGCCAGCAGGCTTATCTATGTGTACAATTAATGTGATGCAATAAATTCTGGCACAGCTCATACTGAAGTTTATTGCTCCTCAGCATGGTGTTTACACATGTGTCTGGGACTACAGCACGTTGAGCCAGGGCAGCACAGCCCAGGCTCGTGGGGGGGATGGAGGGTCAGCCTCTCAACCTGGAGCTGCTCCCCCCCAAGCTCAACATGCTGTGGAGGGGCTGACTGGGGCATGAAGGTGCTACAGTGCAGAGCTAGACGGCAGCCCCCACACTATAGCAACCTCATGTCCCAGCCACCCTATCACCATCTACACATGCATCATGGTGGAGTAAATAACTCAGCCATAGGATAGTACTTGTGTCTGGCAGTATTATCCTACAGTGGAGTTAATTAGTTTTCTCCAGGCTAACTGTTCTGCATATGTAGACAGAGATGCTTTACGATGGAGCTAATTAGGCAACTGCAGTAAGTGTCTCATGTAGATGCTACCATATAGGGGGAGTTGGACCAGGCCTTTAATGAAAAGCGTGCTATATTGCAGGGATGGCCAATCTGTGGCACAAGTGCCACAAGGGCAGTAGGGCTGTGCGAAGCTTCGGTTCCTGATTCAATTCAGCGGCGATTCGGCCTGATTCAGTGACCGAATCTCTGAATCTGAATTGAATAAAGAGACCCTTTAATCCCTCTGAATCAAAATGGTACCTCGAGGTATATAGAAAAAACATTTAAAGCTGTGTCTACAGCCGAATTGCTGATTCTCTGAATCAGCATCAAATCTTCAGATTCGGATTTGGCCAAATCGAATCAGGGACAGTGATGTGAATCAACTAATTGAATCACTGTCCTTGAATTGGGGCAAATCCAAATCCAAATCAAATATGGTTTGTTTCACACACCCCTAATGAGCAGCCTCTGTGTGTGGCTTGTGGCAGATCAGGGAGGAGACAGGCTGCGCAGTGGCAGGTAGGTCAAGAAGCAGAAGGCAGAGCAGGCCATCAGGCAGGGGCCCTAGAGCAGGAAACAGAAAGCAGAGCAGCTGACTGGGAAGGGGATTATAATGGCACTCAGGAATGGTAAGAGGTTCATTTGTGGCATGACTGCCTAAAAGGTTGTCCCTCACTGCTACATTGTATGTCACATTCATATTTGTAAGAGCCCATCAAACAGAAAATTTTAATAAGCAACTCATGAAATTGCTATTTCAGGCAAGTACAAGTACAAGTTCAAGCAAATTTCTCTAGCTTACTCTTTTTTTCAAATCAACACATCTTCCTAGGATATGACTTTCATTTATCCTACTCTGAGGTCCTTAGGGTTGCTTAGAAAAGGATGAGTAGTTGAAAAAGGCCAAGTAGTCCTTCCACATACCTCTTTTATTTTTTAACTGTATCCACTTGGCTGTTTGACCATGTGTTTGGTAATATAATAGAAATGATCTTTGTGAAAGTTATCTGCTGTAAAGTCTTAGTCAGGTTTGTGGTGTGTGGATTTCCATGACAACCACTAAAAATCACAAAAGTGTTTAGTTCTTAAACACAGAGCTCAGAAAGATGATTAGATACTGCATTAACTCCACATGGCTCTGGAGATATTTTAAGGGGTCAGAGAGGCAGACTGGGTATACGTTTCCCCTGCTCTGATGAACTCAGAATCAGGCCCCATGAAATGGGTTGTAGGGCACAAGAGACAACATTCTATAGTAAAAATTACTGCCCTAAATTCCTTTTACAGTCTATGAGGTCGGTTGTGCCCTCCCAAAGAACTCCCCCCCTACACACACACACACACCTGCCAAAGGAAAAGGTCACTGAAGTCTGCAGGCAAAGGAACAAAAAGGCAGGTTGTATGTTCACGAAAGTTGTGTGTCTAAGCATCTTACAAATAAATATTCACCAATACAATAACAGAAACAAGTAGAAGTCCAGGTATAGTTTGCTAACTGAGAGAGCTAAATCAATAAATAATGGGCTAGAAAGAAGCCAGCTTGGGGAACTCCCAATGGGCATATAGCCAAAATGGCCTGAAGTTATATCACTTTCCACTAAAGCCTCCATTAGCAAGTGCATTTAGAAAAGGAATATTCCAGCAATCCCAACTCTTCAGTGATGACTTGAGCCAGGCAGCAAAGATTCAGTTCAGGACTGATGTAATTTATGCTGATCCACAAAATCAGGTAAAGTGCTTATGAGTTCATTGCTCCTAGCCCAACTATTTGTAATAGCAGCTGACAAAATATGTTGCCACCTATGAAAGCATATGCATTTCTAAACCAGTTAGCCTCCAGGGCAGCAGTTCCCAACCTTGGGGTTGTGACCCTATTTGGGGGTCACAACAACAAAAAATGGGGTCGCAAAGATGTTCAACAGTGTCAACCAATTACGATGAATACACTTCCTGTTTCTAAATAGGCAACTTGCACATGGAAGTTGTTCATCCACACATGACAGCTGCAGCTCCGACGCAAGGCGCTTGTACGTTACAGGAAGCTGATGTAAAATCAATGCATTCATACTGGCTGGCTGAAATACATTTTACATGACAGAGAAATCTAACATGGATGCTTTTCTCCAAAAAGTTTCTGCTTTGAGCTCTAGTAGTAAAACTAATAACAAGGATGAGAATGAGAAATGAAAGGAGTTCAACACACAAAAGTGAAAATTCAGTGAATCCTTCCTTGTTGATCTTGTCTGCATCATTTTGGGGTCGCAAAAATTTTCCAATGTTTAAATGGGGTCATGCCGAGGAAAAGGTTAGGGGAAGCCCTACTCTAGGGTGTCACCTTGGCCTATCTTTACCCTGGGCCTTTATGAGTACTTCATCCATCTGAACAAATCACTTATAGCATCCATGTTAAATAGCATATGCCTTATACCTTTATTCATCAACAAGCAGAAGTCTTCTTTAATGAGCTCCCTCTTCAGAGCATATCGCAACTGATAAAGAGCATTGCAACCAGCCACAAAAATGCAGTTGGCCTTTACATAGACAGCTGAAAGACATAATTTTATGACAACTCACATAAAGCTCTATAGAACACCTACTTTAAATATTCCCTTTAATTCGCACATCTATTTCAGACCTCCATTAAAACTGCATAACATTAATTTATTCAGAAAAGCATAATAGTCTCCTTCTAGAAGTTTTCCCCATTAAGTTGATGTTACTGTCATTTTATGGAGGGCCTGAACAGATGTCCTTTTTTTTTTAAAAGGGTTATTATTCAAAGTTACATTCACAGATGGAAAGGCAGGGGACTTTTTATAGTTAAAAGTAAAATTTCTGGAAACAAGTATTTTCTATGATCTATCCATCCCCTCACCCTATTTGCCCAAATGACAGCAATGCACCATATGCTTGATCACAAAAAATAATAAAAAGGATTTGCATCAAAAATTTAAAGGCAACTGGTAGGTCCTCCATGGATGTCTTATTTGAGATAAATCTGTGTTGATTTCTATTGGAATTACATTCAGTGATGTCACCTGAACATCAGGACTAGTGTGCTTTTAGTGATGGAAATTCTACTTTCAAGCTGCTGCACTGACAGAGGGTGGCAAAAATTAGGGCATTCACAAGGGGAATGTCAACCCTCTGCATGAAGCAGAGTCCTCACTATGGGAGCCTATTATGCACTGGTGTGGAGGTCAGAGGGAGGGAAACAAGCTGGGGAAAAACAAAATCAGGGCTGAGGAATCCACTTACATGCCATTTGCCACTGTCCCTCACACATTCCCCATTCTTTACACTCCCTATGGAGGATTCACTGCTAGAGAATAGCTCCAATGTGGTGATGAAAGAAAGTGTCCCTTTCCCCGCATCTTTGCGGAGAGCATTACAGTCCTTCTGGCTGTGCTCTAAGCAGTATTTATCCTTTGGGCATAAGGTCTTCATGTAATTCCCATTGCACAAAGACTACTGGTACCAGTCTTTTAACAACATGTCATAGAAGAACAGCCATTTTTAATGTATATCACATCCCACTTTGGTAACCCCTAGGGATTTTTCTCCAGGATTCTCTACATGCTTCAAGAAAACAGAAAGCTAAGACTTGTGCCCAGGCATGTTCTGCAAATTATTTTTTGCATATTTGTGAAAGAGAATCTTGTTACATTTAAGCAATAAGTAAGCAGATGTCCTACGATGCAAGACCCCATTGTGCAAACAATAACAGTCCTTGCCCTGAAGTTTATAGTCTACGCAAACAAGACGGCAAATGGGATTCACATGAAACAAGTAGAAAGACAGCTGGAAAAAAGCTTATTATGGCTTTTTAAGCTGTTACATGTACTTATTTCTTATCAGAAGAATGTGGTTCCTTTGGGTTATGTTGGCATGCAATGCTTATTCTGAATATTTATTTTGGGCTGAATACCAAAGATGGCTTCTCTCTCCAAGTTAGAAAATTTATCTTGTATTAAAGTCTTGCTTCTCTATACCAATGCCATACCCTGCAAATTCTGAGCATTTGATTGGGAAAGATATATTTGCAGTATACTCGAGTTGAGCATTAAAGAGATTCCTGCCATGTTAATTGCTTTCCATTAAGATCTTGCCAGCTGAAATCTAATGTCTGATTAGCAACAGCCCAAGATAGAACATTTATGTGGGGCTTTGATAAGGCCTTCCATCAAGTAGTTTGAGTATCTTTTTTCCCTTTCAGCATCTCTCTTTTTTATTCCCCACCCCCCCCGCAAAAACACAGCTGCAGTTTTTATTGCATTCATTTCTGGTTCTATATACTCAGTTGTGCAATTATATTTAAACATTCAGACCCCAGTGAAACTTCCATTAGTTAGAGTTTAAAATGTATTCTGTGCCTTCTATTAGCCTCATCACTTTTAATGCTATCAGGTTTTGACAGCGATGGTCCGACACAGCTGTCCTCAATGGCAAGGAATTAGACGCAATGATCCAGACGGATCCTTCCCGTCCATTCCTATGTTCTTTGCTCGCTCAAAACTACCATTTGACTCCATCACAAGAAATGCATAAACAGACTTTATCCCACATTCCTTCCTATTAGGAAAATGCTCTGGTTATCCAAAGTAAGTTCTCCCTTTCACCCACTTTTTTTAGTCTTCTGAAGATCCATTTTTATAATTTCTCTCATGCTGGCAATGCTTCATAATTTAATTCTCTGTAATAAATTAATTTACACAAGTAAAATAAATATCTTGGCTTTCCTTTATAATGCTGTTATTCATTATTATTATTAATAGTAATAAAGTAATAACAGTAATAAAGTAATAAAATAAAAACATTTAACCAGAAATCTTCTTCCAAGTACCTCAGGACTTATTATAATGGGGGTATTAACATGACTATCTTAAGGCAAATACGTTGAAAGACTTGCCCAAGGCCATATAGTGACTCACTGACAACCTTGAAGACAGCCCAGAAAACCAGACTCCCACTCAGCTGCTCTAACCATTGCACCATTTCTCTCATCAAACCAAAACAGACTTGTACTGGTCTATGCGATCACTGTTCCATTTCCCATCAAATGCAGTATGTTAGATACTTACTTTTTCCCTATGATCATTATGTCTGTTTTTATCCACATGACCATGCTAATACCAAGTCAGAGACAAATTAATATTCCCAGTAAAGTCTTGTTTCATTAAAGCCCAGAGGTTAATTTCCATTCTTAGCTACATGGGTCTTAATCAGGAGTAACTTAACTGGTATTAGTCTGGATTTCCATCTCTATAAATAAGAGCAGGCTCTGACAGCTATATAAATTACATCTGCTCTACTCCATCCATCTGTAACTTCACCCAAAAAATTAATCAAGTTTATTTGGCTTGATTTTTTTTTTCATTATCAGTTTATGCTGCTTATTGCTCAGGAGCAATCTCTGCATTGTCACAGGATTTTTTATCCCTCAAAATTTATTGAATAAAAATTTACTGAAAATTTATTGAAAGCTTCATTATTAAGGGTAAACATTAGATTTATTAGACCTCTTTTTCAGTGGTCAGTACCACATTATCCACTTTCTAATCCCTGATTGCCACCACAAAATCCATCACTTTAGAAAGTTACAGGCAAATAAATGAAAACAGGTTTGCATATGATCAAGAGATAATAAAATCATTGTCCAACTGATGACTGGCCATACTGATTGCTAGGGCTGTGTCAAACAGCACTGTTCTGCTTCGACTTCCTTTTCAGTGTTTCGACGGAACAGTGCTTCATTTCGAGTTTTGTTTCATTTTGAAAGCACTGTTTCTTTTCATTTCATCGAAATTATTTTGCTGTTTTGATGCTGTTTCAATGTCTTACCCATAGGCTGGCTGCTCCACACCCAGCACCGGGAAGATCAGTGCTGCCGCTGGCTCCAGCTGGCAGCACCAGCCTCCTGTGATCTGACAAGCAGACTGGGGGCCTGCACCCCAAGGAGGCCAGCACAGCCTCCACAGCCCTCCCGGGAGCCCCCAATCTGCCTGTCAGATGACAGGAGGCTGGTGCTGCTGGCTGGGGCCAGCAGCAGCACCGATCTTCCCAGCATGGGTCCCAGTCAGGACCACCAGCCTCCTGTCATCTGGCAGGCAGATCAGGGGCTGCTGAACCCCTGGGAGGAGTCAGCAGAGCCCCACAGCCCTCCCGGGGGTACAAGGGCCCCTAATTGGCCTGCTGGATCACAGGAAGCTGCTCCTGCCACCTGGGACAGTGCTGATCACAGCCCAAACCCAGCACCAGGAAGATTGGTGCTGCCACTGGCCCCTCTTGTCATCCTGTCAAATCTTTTGAGTGCCCTTGTTTCATTTCAGAGCTATTTGAAGGCTTTTGTTTAATTTTGATTTTGCTGTTTTGAACTCGAAACACATTGAAACAGCTTTGAAATGAAACACTGGGAAACATTTCACACAGCCCTACTGATTGCATCCCTTACCTTCTTTTCCCTTTAATTTCTCCATCCCTATTCTCCCTTTGTTCTAAATTTGATCCTACTGGTTGCCTTCTTTTCTTATCCTTAGGGGAGAGGTGGAAGCCTGTATTGCATTACCCAAAAATGAAAAAATAATAAGCCAGGCCTCATTGAAGTGCAAGTTAGCCTTAAAGAATTAATAAAGTCAGTGTCACAGGGAGAAACCGATGGGGGGACCCCAAAATACTAGGGGGAAGCCCCAGGGTAAGGAACCTTCAGAGGGGCTGGAAAGAGAAAAAAAGTGAAAGGAGATACTTACCTGCAGCGTGACCAGCAGCGAAGCTGGAACCAAGGGAGGAACCCGCATGGCTCATCAGCTGCACCTTTATACAGCTGCGGCCGGCCAGTGATAGAAATAAAGCGAGCCACTGGCAAGAAGGAGGGGGGCAGCAGAGTGACACTGACAGGAACACTGGCAAGAGGTGCCTTCCTGAAGCTCCTGTGGGAGCAACAGGAGCCAGGAGCTGCATTCTCCACCCAGGAGGAATGCACTGGCACATGCTGCGAGCCCAAGGCTGTGGGCAACGGTGAAAGGAGCCAGGAGCCGAAGGCGGCTACTTAACCCTGGGAATCCAAAAAAAAGGGCAGAGGGACGCAGGAAGACCTGACATTAGAGACCTCCATGGAGAAGCCGAAGAGGCCAGTGCAGCTCCCGGCATCAGACTAGGTGGGACCACTGGGGGCAACGGGGGAGCTGAAGAGGTGTACCAGGTGGGAGATGAGGGGACAGGCATCCGTCGGAGGACCGCAGCATTGCTGAAGAAGCTGAAGGCGGGACACCAAGAACTGAGGAGTGGGGTGCAAGCCGCAGGATACCCCGGCCATGTGTAGGGCCAAACCGAGACCCTTAGGTCAAGAGGAAGTAGTTAGCAACTCAGCCAGGGAGCTGACAGAGGGGACAGTTGGGTCCCCCAGAGGATAGCAGCAGTCCTTCTTTTTTGTTGTTGTAATTCTACATTTCCCACTTGTGGAGGGGTTGAGGGTTAGAGCTTGGGGAGCCGGTTTGATACATAGGCCACAGGGTGGTTGGTACCCTTTAGGAAGAGGCAGCAGCCTCATGGCCTGGGTAGGATACTGCTGTCTGTTTTCCATCTTGAGACAAGGTGGCTCGCGTCTCCCCATGACAGTAACTTGGGAGCAGCAGTCGGGAGGCTGGCCAAGAGGACAACAGTGACCTGCCAAGGCTGGGTGTAAAGATGAGGTAGAGGAAATGTGGAGCCTCGCAGAAGACCACCAGATGTATCCTACCATCGAGAGATCCCAAGTGGCTTGACCCCGCACTGAAGTAAGATTCAAAGTCGTGGCAGGCGAGACTGGGGAAGGCCACACCAGAGGTGAACACCTACTCGGCGAACCACCAGGGGCGGTAAGACGGACGTCATCAAACATCTGGAATAGAGCAGTGCGCAACTGGATGTTCAAGGCCAGGTGGGCATAGTCAGGTTTCTTTTATGTGTTTCTTCAGGTCACATTTCAAACTTTCCTCCACAACCCTGTGGGTTAAGAACTCACTTAAAAATGAAAACAAGATATTCCTCTAATCACCTCACTTCAGAAACTGGGGCTTCCTAAAAATACCATTTATCACAAGCATTATGATATATTGCAAGACTTAGTAAATGTGCTGAAAAGTAAATGTGTTGCAAGAGTTAGTAAATGACCACTGATCTTCAGAAACCTTTTCCTCATCTGCACCTCTTAACTGTGATAGAATTAAGATATAATTGGTTATATATATAAATATGTGCATGTGAATTTAATTTGACCCAACCCCTATTATTTACAAATTTAGATGGGAAATAACACACATGAAACTGCTGTGCTATTTCCCATTTTACTATATCATGCCAGTCTCCCTGTTCCCTGGAAATAGCAGGTTTTCTGTTACTTCTATGTCTGTGGAGCCATGGTGCTTATATTCTTCCCTTCTTTAGTAGGGTGAACAATAATAATGTCAACATACACTCCTTTAGACTCCATCTCACCTGTCTTCATTATATACCTCTAAATAAGACTTGCTACCAGATTACTATTGAAAAAAATGGGGGGAGCTAATTACACCATTAATTCTACGTGCTGTGCTGAAATTCTCTTTGACGTTCCTAAAGGATATGCACAGATAGTTTCTGCCTTTCATTGCCTGTTCAGAAATATTGATTGGAATGATTAGCACTTCCCAGACGTTTCATATTTTTAATAAAATTTTCTGCTGTATCTGTCCCATCTACTGTTGTTTTATCCTTGAACATCACCTACAATCTATATGGATTTCTAGAGATTTTGTGCATTTTAGGAATGTTTCATACATACATCAACAAGCTTCTCATTACCCAGAGTAAGCCAGCCTGTTAAATTTATGTTTCTTAAATGAATCTCAAAAGGAAAAATATGATAGAGCATTGTGGCAAACAGCAAGCATAAGATTGCATTGTATCTCCCCTGTCAGCAAGTGTTGATCTATCTGGGAAACAAAAGTGGGCCCTGCTGACCATTGAGGAAGGGTATTTGAATAATCTATCCCAGATATGAGAGAGAATGGAGAATGGATTTCCACAAGGGAGAGACAGCAAAGGAGAAAAGATGTAGAGTATAAACTGAGCATTCCTGATGTTGAAATAATATGCATTTTTGCCAAAAGAAATTCTCCAGACAAACCTCCAGCTAAGGACAGACAATAAAAAAGCCTGAGCCTGAATTGATTCAATATTTTCATGTTACTCTAACATGTTTTTCATGCCTAGGTTGAACTGGCTTGCAACTACACAGACATTCCCTCTGGACTGAAGAAATGTAGGCATATACCTGCAGTGGCTCAGGCTAGAAGCTGGGAGGCACTACAGCAGCCCTCCCTTCCCTTCCTCAGTGATGAGCTAATGGGGTTGCATATCCAGGCCCCGGCTGGATGCTCTGATTATGGAGGTATGTAAACCACCACCCTGCCTGCAGTTCCAGACTGCTCAAAGGACTGGAGTGTTGCCAGACCCCACTCCCAGGATAGCACTTGGAGGCAAATGCATATGCATCTGTTGATGATACTGAGCTTTTCAATCTCCCTCTCCCTGCTTTATACTGTTTGCAAACCTGACAGGGGAGGGAGCCACCAGGGAGCTGATAACACAGCATTTATCAGCCCATCAGCAAAACAAAAGCCTCTCTCATTAGTTCAAGTTCTTCTTAAACAGCTTTTTCCAAGGAAGGAATGGAGGGACATTACCAGCTGACCTGTTGATGAGCTCCAAAAAGCCTCAAGTGGACCCTGTTTTGTCTGCCTGTCTCAATGAAATTGGAAACACACACACATATATACACCTCTCAGCATTAGCTAGTATACCACATGCCTAGGGTGCATAGGGCTGTGGTCTGTGCTGTGGAAGAGGGGAGGGAGGTAGAGTGGATTCCTGCTGGAGCAGTGAGCAGCAAAGGGGGTGGGATCGGGGGTTAGGGAGCACAGCCCAGCCCAGGCTGTGATCCTCCCACTCTATGCAACACTGGTCAGGCTGCAGTTGGAGTACTGCATCCAGTTCTAGGCACCGCACTTCAGAAGTGATGTGGACAGCATCAAGAGGGTCCAGAGGAGGGCCACTCACGTAATCGGGGGCAGCAAGTCAAACCCTATGAGCAGAGGCTACAGGACCTGAACCTGTTCAACCTCCAGAAGAGAAGGCTGAGAGGGGATCTGGTGGCTGTCTACAAACTGGCCAGGGGGGACCAGTGGCAATGGGAGAGTCCCTGTTGCCCTGAGCACTACCAGGAGTAATGAGGAATAACGGCCATAAGTTGACCAAAAGTAGATTCAGGATAGATACCAGGAGGCACTACTTCACAGTTAGGGCAGCTAGGATCTGGAGACAACTCCCAAGGGAAGTGGTGCTTGCTCCTACCATGGGGGTTTTCAAAAGGAGGCTAGATAATCACCTAGCCAGTGTCGTTTGACCCCAGCATTCTTTCCTGCTCATGGCAAGGGGTCCGACTTGATGATCTGCTCAGGTCCCTTCTGACCCTACCTATTATGAAACTAGGGTTGCAAAGCATCTGGGATGATGAGGGATTCTGGTTTAACTTAAACTGGGAAGGCATCTGGGGCAGACATTGCATAAACAGGTTTGACCCAAATCACTTAAGCCATTTTCAAACTGGTTTATGTGCACTGAACTTATGTTCTGTTACATATTTAAGCCAGTTCTGGTCACTTAACTGGTTTTTGTGTAATGTCTGTCCCTAGCCCTAGAGCTCACTAGGTGTCTCTAGAGAAACTTTCTAGGGCCACCAAAATGTCACCAAATAATTAAAAATCTTGACATAGTAAGCTGCATTTTGGTATTCATATTAAGAGCCTGATATGGCAGGGCACTGTTGGTGCCTGCCACTTTAAGGGCCAAGCCAAGCAGCCAGCAGGTACTTAATTGCAGCAGCCATTTTAGATCCATGTCTATCTATATAAACAGGGAAGTTTGCTGCTGGCAGGGCAGGCAGTAACATTGCCTGGATGCCAGGCTGACCACAACATCCTGGAGTGAAGGGCAGGAGCTGTAGGGGATGGTTTGGAGACTCCTAGTCCTGGGCATGACCTAAAACTGCACCCTGCTGGGAGTGGGTGGCCTGATGGGGCTCTCAGCGGTGTGGGAACCCCCAGGAAATGCCAGGCCAGTCACCACCCTGGTGAAAGGTGAGTAGGGGCGCCTTAACCTCAGCCCTTACCTTCAGGTGGGCCATTAGTACCATCAAAGTAGGGTAGGCCAGGTAAGCTTCTGGAGGTGCCTGAGCCTGCTGGGGGAGTGACCCCACAGAGCCAGGCATGCTTCCAGAAGCACCTGAGCTGGGAATGGGGGACCCTGATCCCTAAGTGCAGGCAGGAGCTGAAAATCCAGCTGAAGCACTTGACTGGTCAATGCTAGGGCCAGGACCGGAAGGGTCAAAAGGGCCAGGGGCCCATGATGAGGGATGCCTGTGAAGAGCAAAGAAGCTTGGGGTCCCAACTGGCCTGAGATGAGGTCAGGGCTTATGGAAGCCAAAGGTCCCATAATTGGGGGCCACAGCTAATGGGTGAAGGGGACAGTTAAGCCAGCTGCCTGAGATGCCATTTGCAAGGCTTGGGCCATGGTGTAGGGATGGAACAGAGCTGTGGATAGCCCACCAATATCAGGGTGTACAATGGGTAGCCTCCTGCCTTAATTAACAATGAAATTAATTAACAATAAGGCATGGCAGGTGAGACAGGTGGGCAGCATGCCAAGAGGCAGGTGGGGAAACTAGCTCTGGGGCTAGTCAGGGTCCCCCACTTTGCCACACTTAATACATACATTTCATCACTAAGAACCCAAAGAAGTCACTAAAGCATGTGAAAAATTGCTAAATTTGCAACACTGATGCTAGAAGCAGCCAATCCTGGAAAGCAAGACTGGGCTTTATGTGATGTCATTACCAACTTCTTTATCATCAAAGACAGACTTTAGGATTAGAGGTGAGGCTTTGATTCTGCACATCCTGAGGAGTCTGTTCATAAATGAGTTGTAAGAGACATCTGCTCACAAATACAGTTACTTATATGTAACCCGGGCGGTACTCCAAGAGGTACTCCCTCTCCAATTGAAGGGATCAAAGCAGGTGCACAAGCGCTGTGGGAGGTGTAGGGACTCTCCTCCCCCTATACAGCAGAGCCAGACCACCAATGGGGACTTAACCATATACCTTTTATACTGGGAACATAACAGGCATAAATCAGAGGGTATAGTGGACACTACAAAGCCCCAAGAGGGCAGGATTCTACAAAGGTTAGACACTTACAATCGTTGAGAAATAACAGGGTTAACAAAATATAAAACACAAACAGCAGAACAAACAATATGGGTTGGTGAACTATAAAAAGGCACAAAATGCAAAATGTCAAATGACAAGGAAATATAGGGCCTTGGTACCTGGAGGGGGGAACACAATGGCCCCTTTCCACTTCAAGAAGATTCACTTCTTGCTAGTTCACTCACCCCAAGTCACTTCAGCTCAGACTTGAGCCCACATCTCCCACATGGTGGGCAGGAACTCTGCCACACAGCCACCACTGGTGGCAGCACTCTAGGCTGCTAGGGGTCTTGACCTTCCTGGAGCCCGGGCTTCACGTCGAGCTGCCTGGCCTCTGTTTGAAGGAGCTGGAAGCAGAACTGGGACCCCCTCAGGTCGGTGCTCAGATCCTTCCTGGAGTGGGGGGGGGCCTCTCCTGCTGGCTGCAGCCTCTCGTAGGGGATCCTGGAGCCCAGTGGGGAGCCTCTCCTGCCGGCCGCACGCCGCGCTGCTGAGGGTCCCACTGCTGCCTGCAGGTCCTGATCTTTCAGGCTCTTCCAGGGCACTGCTCCTGCCCCTCTGGCTCAGCTCTTGCCAGCTCTGTAAAGCTTCTTCCTTGTTGTCCCTCGCTGGTCTCTCCCCCTGAGTCAGCCCATGCTGCCCCTTTTATCGCTCTCCAGGTGACCCAAGGGGCCAATCGGGACATGGGAGGTGAGTGTCTGGGGCCTTATTGGTGTGGAAAGGGAATCCCAAGTCCTCCAATCATCTTTTACCCCTTCAAAACCCCTGGGCCAAATCATTACCAGATTGGTGAGGAAAGGGAATCCCAAGTCCTCCAAGCATCTTTTGCCCTTTCAAAACCCCTGAGCTAGTTCACTGCCTGGTAGCCCATCACATCTAAAAACACGCAATCAACCATGCAGGGAACTCTTACAATATTTTTTCTTCTTTTTTACTTGAAGTCCCTACTTTGTGAATCACGATTACATGAGAATCTCAGATTTTACAAAGGGGGAAAAAGTTTTTAGTCCTCCTGGCTGCAAAGAAAAGCTATAAGGTATGAACTGAGAAAGCTTAAATAGCAGAAAATGACTAAAGTATTTTTTAATGGAAACAATTTTATTTAATCTCATGATTTTAGGGTATGATAATGATTTTCTGATGTTTGGGGTTTGTCAGTTGCATTACTATTATGGTTTTAGAAAAATCTAGATGGGGGAACATTGGGAATCCCAAGAGAAAATATACTTGAAGGGACTCTACCAACTCATCTCATAAAACTGACATCAATGGGGGTGTAAAAGACAGAGACACAATTGCTCCAAGCTAGAGAGATGTTTAGCAAGAACAAAAACTCCCAGATGAATATAAAAGTAGCTAAAGGATAACTCATGTTAATGCTGAATTATAATCAGATTTCAGTAAGATCATTCTAAATATAGCACTGCTGTTCAAGAGGCCATAAATCAATATTTCATTCCTCAGAAGGCAATTTAGTCTTCTTTTAAAAGATATTCTAAAGACCTTTAAACTATTAACCCTAGACAAAACCCTTCAGAATCCTTCTGTTGTTCTGCACATAATAAAATACTTCATGGATATTTTTAAGTGTTCCCATTGCTGTTGTTCCGAGGAGAATTGCTGACAGAGAATAACATTTCTAGGATCAGATATCCTAGTCTCACTAACACCAGTATAAATATGGATTAACCCCAATTTACGTCATTGTAGCTAATACAGATTTACATAGTTGTAGCATGCAATCAGAATCTTATTTACAAAGAGCAGGTCCAGCCTTACTAATCACTATTTATTTCTGGGCCCTGTTTAGGTTTTCCCATTAAAACCACTGGGATGGTGCAGGGCAGGAAACTGCAGTTTTGCCAACCCCAAACATTCAAAAAGTGTAATTTAATTCCCCCCAATTCATGAAACCACAGTCATGAAACTCAAATCATGAAACATTTTTAAAAATTTAAATATTTTGGTTGTTAGTCTTTGGTTTCTTGGTTCCTAGGTTTAGTGACATTAGGGTGCAATTACTTCACATTTTAAAGTTTTTCTCTACAGCAAAAAAATGCCCACAATATCTGGAAATGCTGTCAGTTCTGCTGGGCGGGGGTTAGTACAAGGAAGGAAAATCTGAGTAAAACATTAATATTATTATTGCTCCCTGCTCTCCCATGAGTAAAACATTAATATTATTATTATTATTATTATTAAGCTTTTCTGTATTTTTCATAGCAACGATTAGCTCCTCAGTGGGAGGAAATTAGTACCATTATGGGTGCCACCCAAGGTATTGGCATCACTGAGTCTTTCAAATTATTCTGAGGAGACCTCAAGGACTGCATAGGTTTTATCACAGGACTCCCAGCTAGGGGTGATTTTCACTTCACCACTGCACAGTATTGGTAAAGGACCAAACAATGGAACTGCATGGCCCAGAGAAATGAAGTCCATATATTTAGCATATAGACTAGAAATGTCCCATAGATTATTTACATCCGGGAGGAAAAAAATAGCAAAAAGCCTCCATAAGTTCAAACCACTCCTTGTACTGTCTCATCGTAAGGATGCATCTTGTCCAGGGGTGGGCAATTACTTGGGCCTGTGGGCCACATAGGAAGATTAGGTGAGCTGTGGCGGGCCATACCAGCCCCCTTCCACTGCTGTGCCACAGCTCACCAAAACTCCCTAAGTGACTCTGCTCCATGCTCATCCCAGTAGCTGGCATGGAGCCACAGGTAGGTTAGGAATGGTATCTGGGAATGGGACGGGGGGCAGGCCTGAGGCTGGAATCGTGGGGTGGTGACAGTGTGGGGTTGGGGCCCGGGGCAGAGCCATGATCCACTCCTTGCACACCCCTGCCCATGGAACCAGTGCCCATTACAGGGGCCTGGGGGCGGCAGATCACAGCTCTGCCCCCAGGCCCCAGCCTCACAGTCACCACCCAGCAATCTTAGGGATGGAAACCAGCTGGGACCCAGGCAGGCAGCTTCATGGCCAAGTGGATGGAAAGTTGCCACGGGAGAGCAGGGAGCTGCATCTGGGACTGGGGCCAAGATCTTGGGGTGGTGACAGCATGGGGCCAGGGCCCAGGGCAGAGCTGCAATCCACTACTGGCATGCCCTTCCCCACAGAACCTGTGCCTGTCGCAGATTGCAGCTCTGCTCTAGGCCCTGGCCCCACATGGTTACCACCCCATGGTTCTGGCCTCACACAACTGTCCCACTCCCAAACACTACTCCCGCCTGCCCACTGTATTGTTGACATCCACTAATTGTAATAGGCATTGAGGAGGTTCTGAGGGATGGCCCCATAGTCTTTTGTGGCTGTGATCAAATATCACAAAAGCAATTACAAAATGGATGAGGAACTCAAATTGGTCAGACTAAAAATCAGAATACCCATAATTCTCTAACTGCAAAATAGATACTTAGATCATGGGCATTGATAAGTTATAAAGTGCTTCAGATGCCTTCAATTTATTATTTTAAAAACCGGAGCATAGAAGCTCCATAGCAACAGTGATAATGGGGCCATTTATTACACAGATGGCACAAGAAGCTTTCTTGGTTGGAAAATTTGGCAGGTCAAGAAGTTTTAGTAGCTGAACCTTTGAGAGTGTCTTATAAATGAAGAGAAAATAATAGCATACGAAGGAAAACATCTTAAAGCATATGGCTAATGTTAATGAATTTAGCCTCATAATTCACCTGTCCCCATCATCTCTCCATGCTGGCACAAATTACAATCTTCACAAAACAAAACTCAAAAAAGTATGGTCTTTAGCGGAGTTCTTCAGCTAGTGACATGGCCCCTATTGGACTATTTCACTGGGAAGGTAGCATGGAGAGTTTGTTCAGCTGAGAACAGTCTCGCTCCATCTGCTTTGGAAGCCCCCTTCAGGTAGTTGAAGGCTGCTATCAAATCTCCCCTCAGTCTTCTCTTCTCTAGACTAAATAAGCCCGGTTCCCTCAGCCTCTTCTCATAAGTCATGTGCTCCTGCACCCTCATCATTTTTGTTGCCCTCCGCAGGACTCTCTCCAATTTGTCCACTTCCTTTGGGTGTGTGGGGGGGGGAGGGTGGCAGAACTGAACACAGTACTCCAGTGCTAAATAGAGGTGAATAATCACTTCCCTTGACCTACTGGCAACAAACCAGTCAGCGCCTGTACCGGTGCATGGGATTGTTCCAACCTAAGTGCAGGACTTTTCATTTGTCCTTGTTGAACCTTCTGATATTTATTTTGGCCCAATCTCCCAATTTGTCGAAATCATTCTGAATCCTAGCCCTATCCTCCAGCGTATCTACTACTCCCCCCAGATTAGTGTCATCCGCAAACTTGCTGAGGATGCACTCTATGCCAGCTTCCAGGTCACTGATGAAGATATTGAACAAAATTAGCCTCAGGACTGATGTTTGGGGCAATCCACTTGATACTAGCTGGCAATTAGACATCAAGCCATTGACTACTACCCTTTGAGACCAATGCTCCAGCCAGTTTTCTATCCACCTTGCAGTTCATTCACCCAGTCCATACTTCCTCAGCTTTCCTGCGAGAATGCTGTGGGAGACTGTATCAAAAGCCTTGTTAAAGTCAATCAATTTGCAGACATCTAGGAAGATAGAGCTCATAAAAGCAAGCAGTAGGACACAGGATGAAGTAAAAAACAGCTCAAGTCCATGCTATGAAACTGATTTGAAGACAGGCTGCATAAGTACTGACTCTAAGAACTATGCAAGGTGGCTGAATAAAGAATTCTTGATCTGCCTGACCCTGCAAAAGCAGCATCTCTGAACTCATAAACAAAGAGATCCACAACTAGATGTTGTCAGAAAGATCTGTGTATGACTGTTTATTGCCATAAACCACCTGTTTTGCAATTCAGAACATCACCGGAAAGAGAACCATGGTGACAAATCAAGGCACAACAAGACCCATCGAACTCTGCAACCCTTGTCCAGCCATATACTCAGAACACAGATGAACTCCTAAGGAAAAGGAAGCGGAGATTGTTTCATGGAAATAATGCGAAGAAGGTTCTATATGTTGCCTACAAGCAATGGCTGTTGAAGGACTGCTTGTTGCTTTTCATTTAAAGCTGCAGTGAGCAGATTCTCCCCAGCTCAGCAGTGGCTGGGAGAGGGCAATTTTCTCTATGCAGCAATTTGCTGGGCTTGTCTGCAGAGTGTACACAAGTGCAATAGAAAGCAAAACAGCTCCTTGCATCTCCTCTTTAATTTATTAGCCAAAATTACACCTCAGTCTATATGCTTTGCCCAGCTATTATCTAATGTCCTCTAATATGGTACTGAATTAATGTCATAGAGTCAATTAATTAAATTAATATAAATGGATACAGACAAAAATGTATCCTGCTGACATGCTCCTAGGAAAAGAGCATTTTCCTATCTCATTTAAGGGTTGGTTCAGTTTCAGAAAGGCATGGTCTGTAAGTGCCTCAAAATACAGCTAAATATAGCCTCTAATTTACAGTGATATTAACCCCTTGATAAATGAAGGATGTGGTCTGTGTTATCCAGTAGCAGATGCCAGAGAGAACGCTGAACTTGGAAATAGACTTAAAGCCCAATATAGAGCCCACTGCTCTCAATGGCAAACCCCCACTGATTTCAGTGGTGCTGCCTCTGACTCATAAAAGAGGCGCAGTTAGAGTCATTATATGCTCTGTTTAAAATGATCTTCTTTCCAGTTGGTATAATTTGTCATTTAGATTCTTTCCTTCTGTTGTCAGGGATTGTTTTTAAAAATCAGAGTGGCTACACAGCCTTAAAGGCAGAATTTCATCCGTGATCCTGTGATCTATGAAAGCAAGAAGAAAATATCAAATTCAAGGGTGTCTTAAGACCTGAGAATAACTGCTGAGTAGTGCTGTAGACCTTATTATACATCTGATGCATTCCTTATCTAATGGTGTCATTTTGCTATAATTCCTGATATACAATTTATCATAATAAGAGCATTTAGAGGAAGATAACAAAACAACTTGTGGCATATTTAGAAGAAAGATTACAACATCAGAGCAGTTCTATTAGATAAAAAGCTGATGTAAATACCATCTTTAAATTTCTTTCTCAGTCAAGGGGACAGGAGCCTAATAAGTAACAGATGTTACCTAGAACAGGGGCTAGAAAACTTAGGGAGATGACCCAACAATTAAGCAAAATTTAAAAGAAAGATATCATGTATTGGGAAAAACTGTGCTATTGCATTAAACTTTAAGGAATTACCTATTTCCTGTGTCTAGGGAAGGGAGCTCTAGTCATGTGTGATCATCAGGACCTTTTCCTTTATAGTTTCAGTTATGATTTAAACTCTTTGCAACCACATGCATTAAACCTATCTCTGTAAATGGTAATTTTTTATTTTACTTTAGATTTTGTGACATTAGGCTGAAGTATTCAGTGTTCAGGAGAAGTATAACTATTTTTTTCCAGTTTCTCTGCCTAGGACAAAACCCATAACAAGCACCTTGGAGAAGGTATGCTGGATTGTCTGAGAACTTCATTGCAAACTCTCTGGGAGGGAAGAGAAACCAGCAGATACAGACATCTCCAAATCAAAAAATGCTACCTAATCTGAGTTGCTCTGCCTTTTGCATGAATATGCTTATATTTGCTATGAGCTTTAAAATCTGGCATTTTTAAAACCTTGAAACCATTTCTCCTCCTTTCAGGCAAGGCTTCCTAAACAAACCTTTAGCTATATCCACAAAGTAAGATAGGGCCGTGTGGGTGGGCTGCTAGTGGGACGCATGCTGCCCCAGTTTGGAGGCAGCACCGGCTGGGTCCAACTCTTCCCTGAGCCTGCCTGGGGAGCATCACCCTGTTCACTGCCCCTGCTGCCTTCCCACCACCTGGGACCACCTGGGAACA
>NW_017728943.1:57476973-57485013 GCF_001723895.1 Crocodylus porosus
CCCCAAAAAACAAAGGATTGGGCCCCTCTCTGTAACAGTGATGGAAGCCACTAAATTGAAATGGTAGTTTTTAATCATCTCAATTAAAAAGCCATCATTTCAATTTAGGGGACTAAACCCCTGTCACATGTACAAAGCCCTATATAAATTTAAAATACCTAACATTTGCACTCAAACATGCTCTTATTCTAATGCAAGAGCAGAGTTAGGAATATTAGAGAGAGAGAATATTAACTCAGATTACTGGCACAAACAGGTATTTATTATCGCTAGCCTGGGTCTTGCTTCACATATATATGAAAATATTTTATCTAGTCTGTTTTATCATTCCTGAAAAGTACAATTATTTCTAATCTCTGCCTTATTCTCTTCACTGGTTGACCAGTAAATATTGAACATTATTACTGGATCATTCCTTATTTCATGTCTTAAGAAATTCACCCTATCTACACATTTTTAAAGCATTACACAGTGATTCTGAACCGGGAGGTGCCTTGAGACCCTGCATGCAAATCATGGTCACCCATCTGGTCAGATACTGGATGGATGTGGAAGGTGGGTGTGATTGCCAACCAATGGTCAGTGTCGAACTGATGAGGGAGCCCTAAGAGCGGCTGAATATTTTCAGTCAGCAGGACCAGATAGACTACACAGGGAATAGGCTGGAGTCTTTGTGGGACCACTGGCAAAAGTATCTGAATACTCACGGTGTTTGGGAAAGGTCCTGGAAGACTGCCACAAAGGGTATTTCTAGACACCACACTCAAGAAGTTATTGTAGCATGTGCTACAGTAACATAACTAGCATGTGTAATGATAGCTACACTCCAGATTCTGCTAATGTTCCCTCTAATATGCTTTCACTATTTTTGTAAGCTATTTTTGAAGCCTGGTGTGTAGCAGTGGAGCTTGCAGCCAATGACCAAAGGGTGAGTCTGGGTGTTCAGGTGGGGAACGTAGTAGGTAGCAGACCTGGGGAGCAGCAGGAGGGGCACACAATGCAGCATGGGGGTTAGGGGAGCAGCAGCCAAGGGGCACATGGTGCAGTGGTGAGTGCAGAAACAGCAGTGAGGGGGCACCCAGTGCGGGGGGGATGGGGCAGGGAGAACAAGAACAACAAGGGGGCCACCAGTGTGCTGCATGCAACAGGTTGGGGGGGGGAGGCATGTGGCCCCCACTAGTACAGCCCCTGACCCCTCAAAAGCCAGACAGTGCTACTTAGTCTTACTGGGCTCAGTGTAGAAGTAAGGGAATATAACATGAAGTTTTTTGATATGCAGGCAGCAAAATTAGGTGATCTGATGTTCCTTGCTGGCCTTAAACTTTTTCACACTATGACAACCCTGATTTGCCCCTACTTAATGTGAGACAGGTTTAGTAAGTCTGCCCCTGGAAACCATTTGTTCAATTACCGTTTCTTTCATTGTGATTTTTGCTTCATTCTTATTGACATTAAATAGATTTTCAGCAGGGGAATGAGGGTCTCAGGAGACTGGGGCAGAACCTTTTTTACAGAAAATCCCCAAATCCCTGGTGTGTAGTATAGACACAGCTGAGCTAACTTTGATCAGGACTAGCTCCAGGAATGGTAGCTATAGGCATGCCACTCCCCTAAGCTAATTAGCCGACTGCTGCATTGCCATAGTTATACTGGTTCAGATCCCCCAACTACTATATGTGCCCAGTGCTGCATTGTGCTTTGTAGACGTGCTATCTTATTTGGAGCTAGCACTGGTATCCCTAATCAGCCCTAAGTCTCTAAAACAATTCCAGATTATAGTCACAAGAAATCGTACTGGTGGGAATAGTCAAACTGAGTTGGGACCTTGCAGCAGTTAAATATTTCACATCTTTTGTTAAAGGATGCTGCAGTTCTTAATCAATCTCTAGTGAGTGATGTTTGTGTTTACTTCATAAGCTATACCAATATGGGTGGTCTCATAAGAGAGGCCAAAGAGTTATGGTTTGAAACTACAAGATACCTAGGATGCCTGTGAAGTGTTGCATATGCTTGACTCCTTTGGAAGATAGGGAGAACTGAGGATTCTCAGCAGCTCGCAGGAATATGCAGGATCCTAAGGGACTCAGCCATAAATGGGCATAGAAAGCAAATAGCTTAACTTCCAAGTGAAAAGATAGCATAGGAAACACACATTACTTCTGCCTGTGCTGTGAAGTCTGTAAGGCTGTCAAGTTTGGCAGCTTCCGGCATCTAAATTCATACACACATGCTTAGAAATATTCTAAAACAACAGTACATAAGGTACACAAAATATGTGCAACACAGGAAGTGGCAGTTCAAGTGTATCTATATTTTTCTATCTGCATGACTCAACTCCTCATATGTGACTGAGTAGAGATTTCAACATTTTTCCCCCATCAGAGCCTTAGCCTCTGTGGTCAGACTTCAATAAGGATGCCAAATCCAATTAGTGTCAAAAGTGTGATGGCAGTGTTGTGTGACCACAAAACTGCTGTCACGGATGGTCACTGATTCTCAGATACTAATTTGCACTAAAACAACCAACGTTTGCTTTCTCCCTGCATATTTATAGTACAGCATTGTATGGACTGTCTAAATCAGGTTGGACTCCCATTTTACTGGGTGCTTTGCAAACACGTGGAAGATAGGGCCCTTGCCACCAGTGGCTTTTGCTCAGATTCCCCCATGTGGAAGTCCTCTACATGTAATCATACCAAATAGCACCTGACTTCA
The DNA here is from genome assembly GCF_001723895.1 of Crocodylus porosus. Lineage (NCBI taxonomy): Eukaryota > Metazoa > Chordata > Crocodylia > Crocodylidae > Crocodylus > Crocodylus porosus. Next base: position 57,479,689 of record NW_017728943.1, read on the forward strand.
CCAAGAACTTAATAATGAAATAAGGTATTTTTTACCTTAAGGATAAGGGTGTTAGATTGACAAGTGACATATAGAGTGTGGGAGAAGAAAGAATCACACTTCATTTTTAAATGCATATATACATTTGCACTCTTTTTCTGGCAGTTAAGGATATATGAAGTGCCAACCATCCCCATCTGCCCTTCATACCATTAGTAATTGCTTTTAAACACTCAAACACACTGGGGGAGTGAGAGGGACCGATTTTAAATCATTTAAGACTTGGTCTCTTTGTGGGGGTGATTAACCTCACACTGAAATGCTATTGAAAGAAACCTACATATACCGAGCTATTTATTTTCCATTTCAATTGATTAAAGTGTGACCTCATTTTTATTCTGCGTCTTTCATGCTTTTAATATACCCATGCCCTCTGGTATTGGTGCCTTTTACAAATCAGCTGCTCAACTAGCCATCAATCTTTAAAACACAGCATTAATGTTTCATTCTTCCTGTACAGGTAATAATGTTTTTCACTTCCTTCTCCAAATTTTTTTTCAAAAGTCAGTTATAACACTACTTATTAAAATGAATGCTTGCTGATTCTAAATACATCACATAAGCCTAGTTACACATCAGAAATTATATATATTTTATGGGTTTTAAACTGAGTTAAATTAATAAATAAATCAATAAAAGAAAATGTAATGGAAAGCTATTTTTATATTAATTTTAACTTTATAGTGAAACTCAACTATGATGTATTTAAAAATGTAATAATTTTGTACATTACATTGGTTTTAATTTCCCACTATCTAAATGGCAAAACAACATAGGGAAATGATTGACATATGTTACTGAGTCCCTTTAAGCTAGGAACCAAAATTACACATAACCAGTATAAGTGATTGGAGAGCAGATCAAATCTTTAACACAACAGAAGTTCAGTGCATATAAACCACATTTAAAATGACCAAATCCAGTTTAAGGGCGCAGACAGAAGTGCAGCTCCCCACTGTAACTCATGGTGCTTCACAGGAAGTGCCATGAGTTATAGTGATCCCCCAGACCTATCAGACATTCGCTGTTGGGCCCCAGGATTGGGGGATCAAACTGCAATTTAGAGTGGCTGCGAGTCTGCAGCTGCTCTCCCCTCATCTTGCCTCTTCCTCTCTCCTAGCCCCGGTACTGTCTTCAGAATGGGAAGGTGAGGAGACAGAGCTTATTCTGGGGGTTGCCCAGCTGGTGCTAGAGGGTGGGGTCAGCATGCTGACACAAGTTAACGAAGGCACTCCGCTTTGTAGCGCCTTCATCTGAACCTTCATGTAATGAGGGTTCAGATTGTTGCAGGATTGGGCCCTTTGAAAGCGCTCTTCAACTGTGCACTTCTGTAAGGGCACAGCTGTAGAGAGCTTTCAGTGCCCAATTGTACGAGAAAATGTCAGGGCCCTAGGATGGATGGATGTAGTATCAGACTTAACTGACTTAGGTTAAAATGGTTTATTGAACTGTCCCAAATCCCTTCCAGATTCAAGTTAAATCAGTCCCTCAGCATCCCTGGATGCTTTGCAGGGTATGCAGTCTAGGCTTGGCCCAAGCTGTCCATGACAGCTGGGCAGGGAGGCATGCTCTTGTATCCCCTGGATTCTGGCCTGAACCACTGCAGGCATGTGGCTGCATTTCCATAATCAAAAGTGAGTGTCTGTTCCCTTGCTTATCGGTTCAATCTATTCAGTTTAAACTAACTTGGAAACATTGAATCAATTAGGCCTCGGGCTTAGCCCTAAAGCCTATTAATAGTCTCACAAAAAAGAATTAAACAGAACAAACTGCTTTAAATTAATTTTAACAAAAGTAAGAACTATTATTAATTTGCTGTTTTACAAACCCCTCAAGAAAAGGTAATTATGTAGCACACACACTGCACTGGGATATAAACTTTTCCACAGGCTTCCTGTGTGGCCTTGCACAAATCAGTTAAACTGTTTGCCCTAGTTCCCCATGTGGGTAAATAGGAATAGTGAACTTTCTTTCCTTGACATTTTGTTTTGTTCACTTGGGCTCTAGGGTCGAGACAGAGGTAAGATTTGAAGCACTTTAAGTGCCTTTCTTTCTTTTCCAAGTCCTGGTGACAAGGTGTTTAGCAGAATTCACAGATTCATTGGAATCTGACAGGGCCGTGCCGTGAGTGGCCTTTAAAACACTCCAAGAAAGTGAGCATACAAATATACTTCCAACAGGGCTGTTCCACTTCAGAAGTGACCCTGGAAATAACAGAAACAACTTTGAGGCTCTTTGCTGTGAAGTACTGATCATTACATTTGCACCCTCCATTGGTTTTTAAAGTCTTTGTAGCAGGGATGGTGGTGGATTTTCTGTTTAGATCATGCCTTGTATGTTGGGCCTTCATTTGCGTTAGTACCCGCTACATGTTACCTCAGTAAATGTTATTAAAATAATACCAACAAGACCTTTTTGGTGACAATTTATATTCCATTCCTAAATGTGGGATACAGGTTTTATAATTAATACATTACAATTAATCCAATGTAATAATGCAATAATGGAAAGTTGGATTAATACATTGATAGAATACAGCAGGTCAAGAGTCTGCTTCTATATAATTTATAAAGCTTTCTACTGATATGCTTATAACCACCTCCCTTACACACAGGCTTGCCATATCAACTGTATTTATTAACCTTTTCTAAACTAACCCTGTATTTATTAACCCTTTCTAAGCTATCATAAATGGACCCTTAATGAACAGTGACCAAACGGGGGTTTTATCCTGGTTCATAATGTCATTTTCTGCATTCAAGTCAATGAGCACCCATGTGCTAATTACTGAGCAGAAACATTTTTGCAAGTACTGTCATCCGACCATCTCCCTGCAATTTTAAAAATGGGCCAATGAGATCATCTGCTGCAAATGCTTCTTCCTCCTGCTGAAGAAGTATTCCCAGAAGAAAGGCAGCTTTCCTTCTGGCAGGGTGCAGTCCTTGAATTTTGAACAGGACTGTCTGCTTGACATTTATATTATGTAATTAGGAGCAGTCTTCATGTTGTTATGCTTCTTATCCCATATGGTATGATAATAGACTACCAGAGACTTATAGTTCATGACACCCACTTCAGCTTGTGCATGTACAGCTGTGTGACCATAAGGTAGCTCATCCACACTGAAATACTTTTTCCCATTCTGGTTTGCGTAGGCTAGAGAATGATTGAGTTATGATTCCAATTGAATGGTAGGAGCTACAAACAATAATCCTCCAAGGAAGGCAGAGGGTGCAGATACAAGTTATCAGCACACCTAGGCACACTGTGTCACATGAGGACAGGAGCTGAATTGATGATGGCAACTAAAAAGCAGTGTTAAAGTAGCATTTCCCAGAGCCACAGCTCCATCAGTGGGTTTGATTCAACAGACTCTGGAACTGAACATGGAGGTATGGCTTTGGACACAGGATTCCAAGGACCATATGCTGCCCTTAAGGAGTAACAGGCCTCCCACTAGTGTGGAAATTGCACAGTTACAGCAAGGACAGTATAGAGCAGAGGTAGGCAACCCCCAGCACACACGACAAAGCATGGCATGCAAAGGCACTTTGCTTGGCACAAGTACCTTAGGGCAGACAGTAGGGAAAGCGCTGGGACTGCACTGCCACAGCAAGGACCAGGCCCCTCGTGATTCCCCTGCTATCTATCCCCGGCATGCCAGCATCTTACAAGTCAAGGTTGCCAATTTTGACACTCTGCCCAAAAACATGGTTGACACCTTAAGGATCAAAAGCTTCTTGTGGATCTTTCCAGAATTTGTTTGAAAAATGTACAGTCTCATATATGTTTGTTTTGTTGCAGCACATTAGATTGATAGGTTGCCTCTAATGTTATTGCAGTGGGTGATTGGTTGCAGTCACAAGAGGGCTTGATAATGGACCCTTAGTGCTCCAACTAACAATTTTAGAAAATGCCATAAACTCTTAAGGACTCATCTATGTATTCTGGGAGTGGAATGTAGCTACCTACAGCTGCCCTAAGGGTACTGGTATGCTTCCCCTCATATGTCAGCAAGCACCACAACCCTAGCTTATATCCAAATAAGATTTATTGTCAGCCTGTTGTCTCCTAGACCAGTGTTCCCATGTTTACACACTTCACTGAGCTACATTATCTTTCTAGATATAGGCAGAACCTAAATCATCTGCTTTAGTGACTCAGCTGGAAAATATTGATAGAAAATGGACTAGTTTGAACAGGAAGAGTGGCATGCAATAATTTGCAGTTTTCAGTCAGGAAGACTTGCTTATACTGCATTAGCTGTGTACATTAAGATTTTCACACGCTTTAGCTGATCAGTCGTACATGTTTCTGAGAGAGATTTGTTTTAGTTGCAGTGTGGTCTAATCAAATATCATTATCTTGTAACAATATTTTCAGACATCTTTGATTCTTCAAGGGTTTATTTCTCAGGTTCCTCCTTTCTCAGCTTCATGAAATATGAGGAGCTTGCTTACCTGTTTTTATTTTAAAGCTAAAAACTGTACTTGGAAACATTTATCCTAATTGATTTCAATGGGAAAGACCTTAAAAACCTTTCAATACATATTGGCTAGGCTCTGCAGGTCTCATGAGAGGAAGGTCTGATCTATGCAGTTTTTGTTATGTTACAACTTGCCAGACAGGAGAATTTTATTTTTTTTCTGATAGTTTCATAGTTTCATAGTGCTTAGGGTCAGAAGGGACCTAAACAGATCATCAAGTCTGATCGCCTGCCCCGGACAGGAATGAGTTCAAAGTCATAATACCCCCAGCCAAATATCTGTCCAGGCTCCTCTTGAAGACCCCCAAAGTAGGAGAGAGCACCACCTCCCTTGGGAGCCCATTCCAGAGCCTGGCAGCCCTAACTGTAAAGTAATCTCTCCTGATGTCCAGCATCAACCTTCTCTCTAACAATTTGTGGCCGTTATTCCTAGTAACCCCAGTGGTGCTTGAGGGAACAGCGCCTCACCCAATTCCTGCTGATCCCCCCTGGTGAGTTTGTAAATGGCCACCAGATCCCCTCTCAGCCTTCTCTTGTGGAGGCTGAATAGGTTCAGGCCCTTCAGCCTCTCTTCATAGGGCCTGACCTGCTGCCCCTTGACCATGCGAGTGGCCCTCCTCTGGATCCTCTCAATACTAGCCACATCCCTCTTGAAGTGCGGCACCCAGAACTGGACACAATACTCCAACTGTGGCCTGACCAATGCTGCATAGAGGAGAAGGATCACCTCCCTGGACCTGCTTGAGATACATCTGTAGATGCATGATAAGGTGCGGCTAGCCGTACTGACCGCTTCCTCC
>NW_017728943.1:57485024-57493829 GCF_001723895.1 Crocodylus porosus
CTGGGACTGCACTGCCACAGCAAGGACCAGGCCCCTCGTGATTCCCCTGCTATCTATCCCCGGCATGCCAGCATCTTACAAGTCAAGGTTGCCAATTTTGACACTCTGCCCAAAAACATGGTTGACACCTTAAGGATCAAAAGCTTCTTGTGGATCTTTCCAGAATTTGTTTGAAAAATGTACAGTCTCATATATGTTTGTTTTGTTGCAGCACATTAGATTGATAGGTTGCCTCTAATGTTATTGCAGTGGGTGATTGGTTGCAGTCACAAGAGGGCTTGATAATGGACCCTTAGTGCTCCAACTAACAATTTTAGAAAATGCCATAAACTCTTAAGGACTCATCTATGTATTCTGGGAGTGGAATGTAGCTACCTACAGCTGCCCTAAGGGTACTGGTATGCTTCCCCTCATATGTCAGCAAGCACCACAACCCTAGCTTATATCCAAATAAGATTTATTGTCAGCCTGTTGTCTCCTAGACCAGTGTTCCCATGTTTACACACTTCACTGAGCTACATTATCTTTCTAGATATAGGCAGAACCTAAATCATCTGCTTTAGTGACTCAGCTGGAAAATATTGATAGAAAATGGACTAGTTTGAACAGGAAGAGTGGCATGCAATAATTTGCAGTTTTCAGTCAGGAAGACTTGCTTATACTGCATTAGCTGTGTACATTAAGATTTTCACACGCTTTAGCTGATCAGTCGTACATGTTTCTGAGAGAGATTTGTTTTAGTTGCAGTGTGGTCTAATCAAATATCATTATCTTGTAACAATATTTTCAGACATCTTTGATTCTTCAAGGGTTTATTTCTCAGGTTCCTCCTTTCTCAGCTTCATGAAATATGAGGAGCTTGCTTACCTGTTTTTATTTTAAAGCTAAAAACTGTACTTGGAAACATTTATCCTAATTGATTTCAATGGGAAAGACCTTAAAAACCTTTCAATACATATTGGCTAGGCTCTGCAGGTCTCATGAGAGGAAGGTCTGATCTATGCAGTTTTTGTTATGTTACAACTTGCCAGACAGGAGAATTTTATTTTTTTTCTGATAGTTTCATAGTTTCATAGTGCTTAGGGTCAGAAGGGACCTAAACAGATCATCAAGTCTGATCGCCTGCCCCGGACAGGAATGAGTTCAAAGTCATAATACCCCCAGCCAAATATCTGTCCAGGCTCCTCTTGAAGACCCCCAAAGTAGGAGAGAGCACCACCTCCCTTGGGAGCCCATTCCAGAGCCTGGCAGCCCTAACTGTAAAGTAATCTCTCCTGATGTCCAGCATCAACCTTCTCTCTAACAATTTGTGGCCGTTATTCCTAGTAACCCCAGTGGTGCTTGAGGGAACAGCGCCTCACCCAATTCCTGCTGATCCCCCCTGGTGAGTTTGTAAATGGCCACCAGATCCCCTCTCAGCCTTCTCTTGTGGAGGCTGAATAGGTTCAGGCCCTTCAGCCTCTCTTCATAGGGCCTGACCTGCTGCCCCTTGACCATGCGAGTGGCCCTCCTCTGGATCCTCTCAATACTAGCCACATCCCTCTTGAAGTGCGGCACCCAGAACTGGACACAATACTCCAACTGTGGCCTGACCAATGCTGCATAGAGGAGAAGGATCACCTCCCTGGACCTGCTTGAGATACATCTGTAGATGCATGATAAGGTGCGGCTAGCCGTACTGACCGCTTCCTCCATTGGCAGCTCATGTTCATCCTGAAGTCAACAATGATTCCAAGGACCCTTTCTGCCACCGGGTTGACAAGAAGGGTGTTCCCCAGCCTATAGGTGTGTTGCTGGTTCCTTCTGCCTAGATGCAGCACCGTGCACTTGTCTGTGTTGAATTCCATCCTATTCTCATCCACCCTCCTCTGTAACCTGTCTACATCTAAATGCAGTTATATCAATATAAACCCTGGGATGGACATACTGGTACAAAAGTGATATGTACTGGTATAATTCACTTCCCTTCTTATATGGGAGGAGGCAATACTGGTATAACTGCATTCATATGGGTGGATGGGGGAAACTGAACTTCTTTAATTATAGTGGTATATTAACTTTTGTAGTGTTTGGGTGAATCCTAAATTAGTGGTGTGCAAAGTGGGCCCTATTCAATTCGGATTTGGCCTGAATCAGGGACAGTGTTTCAATTCATTAATTCGGATCACTGTCCCTGATTTGATTTGGCCAAATCCAGATCTGAATATTTGATGCTGATCTGGAGAATTGGCAATTTGGACATAGACACAACTTTAAAAGTTTTTTCTACGTACCTTGAAGTAGCAGGCGTGACTTGTGATCGCTGCAACGCTGGGGTGCATGGACCATCCCACAGGAGTGCAGGGGAGCCCTCTACATGCTCAGCGGTGAACCCAGAAGTGGACTGGAAACACTTTCAGTCCACTTCTGCGTCTGCCGGGGAGCATGCAGGGGGCCCCACATGCCCCTCTGGCTTGGCGATCAGCCACAGGGGGACCCCGGGTGCCCCACCCAGACCCAGGAGGCACCAGACACTGAGTGGGGCTGGTGCAGAGGGTTCTGATTCAATTCAGAGTGATTAAAAGGTCCTCTGATACAATTCGGATTTCGAGATTCAGCCACCAAATGAGGTCAAATCTCCACCGAAACAAATCAGGGACTGAAGCTTTGTACAGCCCTATCCTAAATCTAACTTTTCCAGGTATAGGATATCCTTAGACAACCTTGAAAGTCTTCTGATGAGGGTATTTTGATATTAGGATTTTGGTTATGAATCCATTTGCTGAATAATGGATTTTAATTTTTTTTTTTTGGTTTTTTGTTTTTGCTTTTCCTTTATTTTTTGGTGTGTTGGAGAACAAAGACTGATTGACATACATAAACATACTACACAGGCTTCTGAAATTGAAATATTGCACACATATTCTTTTATCAACCCCAGACCACCCCAAAAAAAAGAATGCCCTTCAAGCATTCCAAATTAGTCTCTGAGTAAATAACCACACTGTCAAAAAGAGAAAGTCCTGATGCTAGCTCCTCCCATCTCCAAGTAAATTACTAAAGGAAAGTACGAGAATTAATTAATTTCAGTGTTCAGGTATGTTGAAGGAATTGAATAGAAGGCATTGTTGCTGAAGCATTATTTAAGACAGTGGTAAGCAAACTGATTAATTAGAAACACATTTTCTGCATACCAAGGTTCTGCCTAAGATGGCAGTTTTGCATTGGATATAATTGGATATAATTTTCAGAATGGTGACTATACTTAAATGCAAATGTCTGAGTTAGTCATGAGTCAGTTATCAATTTTAATCTTGCTGTTGTGCTTCTTCTGCTATTTGACAACTTCAGCTTTTAACACAACTGACTTGGGGGGGTGGGGGGAGTTACACATTTAATTACAATCCTTACCTCTTGGCTCCTACTGAATAAGCTTTTATCTCCCTTGTATTCCCATTTTACTGACTCTGATCATTTTATTCTCTCTTTATATACCAGTTATGATGGGTTCATGCCTAGAAAAGCCACTGATGGGTGGCCCTGTTCACCTGGTCATGATGCACCTTTCTCCTCTTTCCTGCCACAACTTGGTGTTTCTATCAGATGAATGTTTAATTATGGGGAGGTGGTACCTGTGGTCACTTGGGGTGCCTGTAGATGTGAGGGGATGCTGCCCCAACATGCTGTAATTACAGTGTGCCAGAGCTGATTTTATGATTCATGTATTCAGCATCCCTGTTCTTTAAAATGGCTGCAGGGGTGCTATAACTAAAGCTCATCAAATGAGCTTTAACTAAAGCACCCCAGCCACCATTTTGAAATGTGGGACACTGAATGCACAAGATGCTGCAGGTGTTTTAATTAGAGCAGGTCTCGGAGCCACTCTAATTAAAGACCCCCCTCTCCACATGTAAGGATGTCCTTGGTGTAGTCGAGTCAGTGTTGGGCTTCAGTGGGGCTCCTCTTCCCCTTCCACTTGGGTGTAGCTGTTGGACCTTGATAGTGAATCTGTTTTCTACTTGGTTTTTTTCCTTCTAGGTGCTTGGTGAGGATTGAGCCAGCTTAGGGTGGTTCCCACGCCTTTGCTTCAAAATATTACAAAAAAACAGGTAACTGAACTTAAATTGCTCAGACTAGTTGGCTGGGCAGGGCATTGATGCCTCAGTGTGAGCTGAGCCTGCCATAATGGGGTAATGAACTTAGTCCAGGATGCTTTGAGGCTCCACTTATGATCACCCTTGTCTGGGCTCCCTGCACGTGTTGCTAGGTTGTATCTGGACTCAAGGAGAGCCCCCTTGCCTGCATCCCTTGTAGGGTGCTGCGCTGTTTGGACTGGCCTGAGATGGCTCTGTGCAGGTCCCACACTCTGGCTTGCTACTTTCTGGGGCACTCCTGTTCCCTGGCTTTCCCCACTGTTCCCACAGCAGTGGCCAGCTGTTTCGGCACAGCTCCTCTGTCTGTTCTCCTGCCCAGCTCCTTTGCACTGCCCACTCCCTTCCCCACCTGACCTGTGCTATTCCAACATGGGCTTTGGACTGGCAGCCTCTGTGGCTGCAAGATCTACTTCTCCAACAGCAGGGGGAATGCGTGGGCCCCTCCTTGTGTCCCAGCATGTTACACTTCCTCTCTCTTTGGCCCATCTTTTAGCCCTCTTTCTCTAGGCTTCAAACCAATCAACATGCCTCTTTCACCTAGCATAGCACCATCTGGCCACCTGGTTGTGGGCTAATCTAGAATAACTGGGCACATTGTCCCCTCAAGCAGAACCACATGCTTTTTTTCATTCCTGGACTCATGCTGACCACCTGCTGTCTGGTAGTTTGGGCAGGGTCCTGTCACAATATAATACCTTTGTGAAACAGGTATTACATTGTATAGGTAGGGAATCTGAGGCAAAGAGCAATGGACTGAAACCATACATGAAATCTGCCCTTAAACTGGGGTGAATGGGAAAGGGGGTCGGGGCAGCTGAGGTCTCTTTGGCCCTTGGTCCCATGTCTTGATCACAAGAACCTTCCTTATCCCAAGTGATAGCAGCAGTGGCACTAAGCCTGATTTGAGTGTGCTTGTTTATTGGGTGTCTGCAGCACTGCGTGAGAAGCTCTGAATCCTTTCAACACATCAGTCATGCCTGCTTACTGACCTCTGATGTCTAATGCAAGTGAGACCCCACTTTATTTCCTGGTAGATTTCAGCTGCCCTGGGCAGAAGGGCACACAAAAAATAAGTCTGTCTTTGCCCCTGCTGCCCACTTCTGCAAAAACTGAAACATAGGCTGAGTGGAGAAGGAATAGTTCCTGTGGAGCAGCCTCACAGTGCTGGGACAGGGGTGCAGTGAGGGATGCGGTCCCTGTATTGATCGGCTCCCAGCTCCAGGGGGGGGAGTTGAGAGCTGAGCAGCTCTAGGACCAGGCCCGTGCTGGTGTGGCTGACCAAGAGAAAATATACTCCCAGTCAGTGTCTACACAAGCCCAGTCACCTGTGTTTACAGGTACAAGCTAACTGCACAGTAGATTAATTTACTGCACAGTAGTTTATGAGCATAGTTACTTGGTGACGCTTTACTGCAAGGCAAATTAGTCTACTGCACAATAAAGCACCTTGTGTAGACACATCCACTGTGAAGGAAGTTTAGTTTAACAACTAAAGATTTTTAAGAGCCATAGGCAGGATGCAAATGAAGGTTTGAAGGAAAACTAGGCTCCTCATAATGAAATTAAATGAAACTGCAAGAAAAAATAATACAAATCAGAGATAAGCATGTGCTATTTATTGGGTTTACAGCGCTATCAGCTGGTCTAGAGTAATGGCTTTACATGGACCAGTATAGGGGTGGGTGACAAAAGATGGTTCAGTATGGAGAACAGGCTAAATCAACTTTCTGAATAATATATAGCAAAACTGAAAGCTCACTGAAGATTTCCATTCCAAACATCTGTGCTATCCTCTAGCAAAATATTTAGTAAGTATTGCACAGAGAAGCACAAGAATCAGCAAAGCTTCAACATCACAGTTCACAGGAGCAAATGCTGTGTATGGAGTCAGCCCTAATGTATTGCCTCAGAGGGCACAGTCCACAGCTACAATGTTGCTGAAAGGGTTAACAACACTAATAAAAATCAGATTTTAAATTCCAAGTTTATAGCATTCAGTGTCCTAGTTTAGAAGCTCCTCTTGAGATAAGCTCTTCTGTTGCCACCATGACCACAAACAAGTCTGTCTTTCATGTTACTCTAATTCCTAATTAATCTTTTCAGACTAATAAGGCCACCTGCCCAGGTCAGCTGGGTCACTGCTAAGACATGCTGTATCACTTTGTGCCCAAACAAACAAAATAGGAAAGAACTTCCATCCTCCTTTTGCTCAGGAATTCTGATGTCAGGGAACTCCTATGCCCCCCACTTCTCCTCCTAAAGGATAGGAAACGGTGCTTGGCTTCATTCTACAGCCTTTGGTACACCCCACACAGAATCTTAGCTATGATGCTTATAACTTCAAAGGTCTTTCTCACAAATTCACAGAAGTTTAGGGCTGGAAGGGACCTTGTGAGATCATCAGGTCCAGCCCCCCTGCACTGGGCAGGAAAGACTGCTGGGGTCAAACAACCCCAGCAAGGTGTGCATTCAGTCTCATTTTGAGGATCTCCAGAGTAGGCCTGCACCACCCCTGCAGGAAGTCTATTCCAGACTGTGGTCACATGAACTGTGAAGAAGTTTTTCCTTATATCTAGTCTTAAACTTCTTCTAGGAGTTTATCACCATTGCTCCTGGTTTTCCCCTAGGGTGCTTTGGTGAATAGTTTTTTTGCTTAGTCCCTGATGTTCACCCCCAATATATTTGTAAGCTGCCACCAAATTCCCCTGAAGTCTTCTCTTTTCTAGGCTGAACAATCCCATATCTGTCAGCCTTTCTTTGTATGGCTTGCTCTTCAGGCCTCTAATCATACAAATGGCTTTTCTCTGGACTCTCTCAAGCTTTTCCACATCCTTTCTGAAGTGTGGCAGGATCTGTCCATCCTCGACAGAAATGGATGCAAGTACTCCAGCTGCGGTCTCACCAATGTGGAGTAGAGCGGGAGAATAACTTCCTTAGTTTTGCTTGAGATGCATCTGTTGATGCATGCCAGCATATTGTTTACTCTGCTAACTGTAGCATCACACTGGTTGCTTATATTCATTTTACAGTCAATTACGAACCCCAGGTCCCTTTCAGATGTAGTGCTAGCTAGCACCACCAAGCCTGTAAGTTTGCTGTGGATTTTTCCTCCCCAGATGGAGCACTTTACACTTCTCAGTGTTGAACAGCATCTGGTTCTAGTCTGCCCATTTAACTAATCTGTCTAGGTCTGCCTGGATTGTCAGCCTACCCTGATACACAGCCGCACTTCCTCAAAGCTTAGTGTCATCGGCGAACTTTGCCAATGTGCTTTTCACTCCCTCATGGGACACCAAGTCAGAGGCCTTCCTAAAGTTCAAGTAAATGACACTGACCTCATCTCCCTTATCCAGGTGGTGAGTAGCCTGGTCACAGAAGGACACAGCTAGTCAGACATGACCTACCTGTGACAAAACCATTCTGGCTATCATTCAGAACTTTGCCTTCGACTAGCATATTGCATATGGACTCCCTGAGAAATTTTTTGAGGATTTTTCCTGAGATTGAGGTCAGGCTGATCAGCCTGTAGTTCCCTGGGTCCTCTCTCCTCCCCTTCTTGAAGGTGGGCACAACACTGGCCATCTTCCAGTCTTCTGGGACCTCTCCTGAGCACCATGAATTCTAGAAGAGGTTCCCTTCTAGCAATGTAGACCTTTCACCTGCCATTATATACCTACATTTTAAGGAGATCCCAGAAATGATAGACCATTTTAACCTTCAGTATGAGGAAGAATGATTTTATTTCCTTGATAAATATTAGAAGTGTACAATGAATATAATGACCTTTTAGATGAAGGATGGGCAATTATTTGGGCCCATGGGCCACATAGGCAGTTTGGGGGAGCTGTTGTAGGCTGGTCAGCACCCGCTACCCTACAACAACTTACCAAAACCAGAACCCGGGAACCCTGTGGTTCCTCCCCACTGCTGCTGCTGCCACCAGCACACAGCAGCAGTTGAGCACACAGCCTTAACCCCAGCCTGCCCCACACCTGCTCCAGCTGCAGCAGACAAGATCCAGACCAGCTGGGACCCCCACACACATCCCTGGCCCCAGCCCTGACCCCAGCCTCGACTCTGGCCCAATTTGCACCTGCAGCTCCTCTCCACTGCTATCGCTGTCCTGCTGGATGGCTTGGAGGCAGTGTTGATGGTGGTGGTGGCGAAGGAGGCAGAGTGCAGCTGCAGAACAGCCCAGGCACGGACTCTGGGTGACTACAGCAAGAAGGTCCTGGCAGCAGCAAGGGGGAGGTGGTGCTATTCCTCCATTGCCCAGCAGCAGCTTCTGCCTAGCCACCACCACTGTTCATTGTGGGCAGGTAGGTTTGGAGCAGGCATGGGGCAGCACAGGGCCAGGGCAGTGCACGTGGCTTCTGTCTAGTCCAGAATTGATCTGTTCTGGTCAGGGCAGGTCCAGAGCAGATGCAGGGTGGGTTGGGCCCAGGCTGGGGCTGTGCAAGTGGATCATCAGCCGTCTCCATGGGGCCAGTGGTGGTGGCAGCTATAAAGAGCCGCCATTACCTGGGCTGCCAAGAAATGCTGTGCCTTCTTGCTGCCTTTCCTCCGTGTTGGAATAGATTTAGCTTGTGCACTGAGGATCACTTCCTTGAGAAGCAACCACTCTTCTTGAACTCCCATCTCCCTGGGGTCATGGTCCCTAAGGGCCTGACCG
>NW_017728943.1:57494874-57507245 GCF_001723895.1 Crocodylus porosus
TAGAATACAGTAAAACTGAAATTTCACTGAAGATTTCCATTCCAAATTTTTGTGTTGTGCACCAGCAAAATATTCAGTAGGTATTGCACAAAGAAACACAATAATCAACAAAGCTTCAGTCACAATTCACAGGAGCAAGCACTGTTCCTTATTGTGGTGTCAGCCCTAATTTGTTGAATCAAGAGGCATAAATCAGGAGAAAAAAAGAAACAGTTTTGATAAAACTTGCCAATTCCCTGTCCCAGAAGTATACCAATCCTCCTGGAGGGAGGTTTTGGGGTCGAGGCTTGCAGTCTCTTAACTCTAGGTTAGTCTGAGCTCCCACATCTTTCAGATTGCCAACTCTGTAGCAGCATATGGACTTTCAAGGTCCTTACTACCAGACAATCATGGAGTTGGGATTTTCAAGGCTCCCAAGGTTTTTTTGAAGCTGCATTTGCCAGGATCCCACCTAGAGGCATCAGAAAGATTAAAATTACATGTCTATTTCAATTTTTTTAAATTTAAAATTCCCATGTTACAGACAGTTTCATTTGGTGTTCCATTTCAGACTGATTATTTTTCATTTCAGAATTCCTTGTGGAACAGAAATACTTCTTTCTGGCCAACTTTAATGCAGGAACTAGTTCGGAACTCATTGCCAGAGGATATCTTTGTGGTCAGGGGCTCACCAGGATTCTGCAAAGCATTTGATGTCTGAGCAGCAAGTTTACACAATGTCACACCTGTGAGGATTTTAAAAAGAGATATAGAAGCTTCATACATTCCCATACTTCAGGCCATAAACCAACCAATAGCTGAAAGGGGATAGGTATCTTTCACCCTAAGAAGTCTGCTATTTGCAGGGTTCTTGCATTCTTCTCCAAAGCAGGTGCCAATGCCCTCAACAATGTCTCTGACAAGACAGAACATGAGTATGATGGATGACTGGTATGAGCCAGCTGAGCAATTCTTTTGTTTCTCTTGCCAAATCACATGCAAGAAATACTAGGATCAAACTACTAAGGTACATACCAGCATTTGGCTTGGAGTCCTGAGCAAAGGGAGCACTTGGCCTTCTAGTCTTGTTCCTAGGGGATGAAGGACAAGTAGAAGGGGTGAGAAGCAGGGAAAAGAGAGCAAGCAAAACTTCAAGTATACAGTCTAAATTTCTTTAGTCCTAGAACATCTCTATCAGATATGCTATGACAATGCCTTACTGGCAACCTGGCTAAATAGTGGAGAAAATAGTTCTTTGCAAGCTTTCAGGCACAAACACCCTTCTTCAGGCATGGAGAGAATCTGGTGACGTTTTCTGTGCTGTCCTAGGTAGAATGGAAGCCAATACGCAAAACGCAGGTCTGTGAAAATGCAACTATGTGGCAGTGAGGATCAAAGGGAATGGGAAACAATAGGTATGACTCTCCCCCATTCCCTCAAATTCTCAACTGCCACGTTTGCATTTTCACAGACCTGAATTTTGCCTATTGGCTTCCATTTCACCCAGAAGAGCACGTAAAACACCACAAGACTCTCCCTGTGCCTGAAGAAGGGTGTTTGTTCCCAAAAGCTTGCAAAGAACTATTTTTCCCACTATTTGGTTGGTCTAATAAAAGATGTCACATTTACACAAAGAACCTTGTCTGCCTGTGTCCTTAGCCCATCAAGGCTACAACCAACAGCCCTTACTGGCAACCTGGGAGTATTTCACAGTCCACTGATAAGATTATTATCTTTCAACTGTTGCAAAGGGATTCATGAAAGACTCATGTGTTATATTGAGATTGACTCACAGTTTGCATACAAACAAATATACCAAGCCTTGAAATTTCACTGTATTTCCTCTGCAGCTCACTTCACAGATTCTTGGCAAGAACTGCAAAGCTGTTGCCATCCAACTGTAGGGAACAGATATTTTAAAAAGAAAATAGGAAGAGCTCCAGGATCGTAGCAATGAATAACCCATCTACAGTCCATGATACAGTTTCAAAAATCCTTGTCCCTGTGCTTGGCATAGAATGCGTTATGGGAATTATTGGAAATGGCATTGCTTTGGTCATCTTTTGCTTTAATAGGAATTTCTGGAAATCAACACCATGTATTTCCTCAGCTTAGTTGTTGCTGATTTCTTCCTGGTAGCCAGTTTACCATGTCTTATGCACTACTATACCAGGAATGAAATCTGGACCTTCTCAAAAAGATTTTGTCAGGTCAATTTGTTCATGTTATCAATGAACAGAACAGCAAATATTGTATTTTTTACAGCTATTGCAGTAGATCACTATTTTAAAGTGGTTCATCCTCACCATCAGCTGAGTAAACTATCAATACCTGCGCTGCAAAAATAGCAACTTTGCTTTGGATTTTATGTATACTGCTGAACATCCATATCTTTACCTTGCCTGTTGTACAGGATAATACTACATGTCAAAGTTATGATCATCCTAAGACAGACATATCACTGGTGGACCACTGGCATGTTAATTTTTATTGAATTTTTTATATCCTTAGGCATCATCTTTTTCTGTATTTTCCATGTTCTCTTTAAGCTGAAGCAGAAGAAAATGGCTAGAGGGAAGAGCATCCAAAGAACTATGAGATTGTTAATAATCATTGTTTTAGTATATGGTGTCTGCTTCTTGCCTGTTATTTTGTTTGCTTTAGTTGGTTTCATTGTTTGGAAAGTAAGCCCTCAGAGTCTCAGTTATAAAGCTGTGACCCAGTTATTCCATGCCTCCTTTGCCTTTACGTACCTCAACAGTGCACTAGATCCTGTTCTTTATTGCTTTTCAAGTCCCATGCTTCAAAATAGGTTCAAAAATGTTCAAAACATCGGGATGTTTTGAAGATCCCATGAAAGACAACAACAATGAAAGTTCAACAAGAATTTTAGAACAGAGGGGACAGACCCTCAAACTGCCAGAAACTACAGAAATAGAATAAGCTTGTGCCCTTAGCACTCAGCCAGTGCTTGATCAATAAGTGGAAACAGTATACATTGATGTCTTCATAAATTTAGCTGAGCTTTCTAAAATAAGAGCTCCAGAAATTAAGGAAAGCTGCAATACCAGGCTTGAGTTTGGAGATGGTCAAATCAATGGAAGTGGTGGCACCTCTGAAGATCAAACTCCTTCAGGTGCCCTGTTTTAGGCAAAGCAGTTTGAAAATGCTTGCTTTAATTGCTCTGTGCTTCAATTCCCCATTTGTAAATTAGGGAGTAACGACAATTTTCTACCTTGTAGAGGTGTTATGAATGGAAAAAATAATAATTTATATATGATAGGTCAGATTATGATCTTGCTTTTTTAATAAATAATAATGATAACAAACTATCAGTTTATGGCAAAACTTTGGAACTGGCCACCAGGATAATTTTAAATAGCTGGGTGCTCAGTTCTGTTGAAAATCCATCAAGAGGCATCGCAGTGGGCGTATCTGGGGCCTGAACTTTTTTGAAAATCCGACTTGGAGTGTCTGCCTCAAAGAATTTACAGTGTAGACAAATCTAGGCATATGACATGAAGTGCTTGTCCCAATAAGGTGAGTGAGAGTTTTGCAGTTGATTTCAGTAGAACTAGAAATTCATCCATGGTCTGGAAATACAGAATGAAAAGCAAGGCATAGGAAATGGATTTTGTGGAAGGCTTTGAATGAGAAGCTTTTAAATTCCTTGGCCTGAAGGGAAAAAAACCCACAATGTTAATCCTGACATAGGAAGCAGTGTGAAAAGAGGCATTGAGGTAGGAATGGGAAGAGGAGCCAAAGCAACAAGATGAGAGGACTGATCCCAGTAGACAAGTGAAGTCTGGAGGAATGGGAGGTTGGAAAGCAAGTGGGAGAAAGCCTATGGAGTCCATGAAGTTACTCCAGGCTGACTCCAGTCACCTCACTTTAATAACCAAAACCAAGACCAGAATATCCTGAGTGCCAGGGATCAATGTAGCTTATAACTAACTAAACCCTTCGTCTCTTGGGATATTTGAATAAGTTGTATATGCAGCCTAATGTATAAAAGTTTGTAGCCACCTGTAACCAGTTCCTTATTTGCATGATTATTTAAGCTTGAGAAAACAATTGCAAATAAAAAGCCTGTTTCTTTTAGAGGGTATCCAAGTTCATAGCTCTATACCAGCTATGAACTGACTGCCCAGAGGATTTTTATCACAGGTTTATCAAAGTTTGTAACCACCTATAACCAGTTTGTAAAATAAAATAAAATAAATGTTTGTAGCTACTTGTAACTAGGTCCTTATTTTCATGATTATTTAAGCTTGAGAAAACAATTGCCAATAAAAAAGCCTGTTTCTTTTAGAGGGTATCCAGTTCAGAGCTCCATACTAGCTATGAACTGATGGCGCAGGAGAGTTTTCCATCTATTGACTCCCATGTGAAATCCTATGAAATATGAACTTTCATTTCTACCCAGCGGAACTTCTACAATCTTTTCTCCAAGGTCTGATGAAGACTTTCTTTTTGCAAAAATCTCGTTGGCCTAATAAAAAATGTCATCTCTACTATGAGTCCTGATTGCCTTGTTTCTTTTAGAAGCATATACTGTTATATGTTATCTTTTTCTTTGACTCATAGTATAGCCTGTTGGTACTCATAACATATCCAGATAGGCTCACTATCTTTTCCTCAAGTGGCATTTCAGTCTTGTTAACAATGCATATGGTTATGGTTATAACAATGTGGTTATGACAGTGGTCGTAGTTATATGTTGTTTTCTCTTAAGGCTAATTCTTGTAATGATCTGTGAGTCAGAAGTCAGTTAACATCAGCATTCTCCGGTGTTCCTTTTAAAGGGTGTAGTGCCACTTAGATCAACCTAATTTTCTAAAATCTTACCTGGCCCTGAATAATTGTTAAATTATGATAAATTCTTTTATCCCAGCTCCCTCTTTAATGTTAAAACAACATTGTGAAGTTAATGGGATGTTACCACATTTATCTCATTGAGGTTCTGGACCACAGTTCTAAATTAAATTTCGCATTTCCTGGCTTGCCATAGTGCAGGTGTTAGCTGCATTGCCAAAAAGTTGCGCCATGCACAGAGCCAACTATATGAGATACTGCATGACTTCAATGGAGTTTGTCTGTATTTGCCTGAGTGAATCACGTAACTGAAGAGGTGAATTGGGATTCATGGCTTCTATGCTTCAAAACTGCTACTTCATCACTGTGTGATTTTGGAACAAGTTTTTTAATCCCTCTCTGTTGGTATCACCATCTCTAAAATGCATATACTACCGCACATGCCTGGCAGAGGTGTTGTGAGATGGACTTAATTCAGTGATTCACTATAAAGGCTGCAGATCCTCGGATGAAAGGTGCCCAATTTTTATTATTGGGCTCAGTGTCAGACAATTTCAAGAGTTTTCATCTAGCCTAATTTTCATTTAATATATATCAGAGGAAACTCAACAAGAGGCCCAATTTTGATCACAAACCAGTTCATGCCAGTGCAAATCCAGTGAAATTATGACTACTTGATAGCGATACAAGTGAGATCAGGATCAGCCTTAGAATGTTTAATTCTTAAAATCTTGATTAGCATAACCAGTCAATGTAAAAGCACATTTTTAGATGTGGGGTTTGTGTTATTTTCCTGGCATGGTCTGATCTTCTAGGGAATCTTCAAGAAAGCAAGGAATGCAGTAGGATGTTCTTCTTTGGTGAAGGTCACCCCTATGCAGAAGGCCAGCACAGGAGCTATGCACAACTTGAGTCTACATCCAGTTCTCTAAATTTGAATACTTTCTGAACACTGCACTGAGTAAACTGAGTGCTGCTTTCTTCTTCTGTAACATCATGCATTACTGTGGTACATAGCCAATCACTGTATCATGCCTGCTAATGATATGGTGTTGATTTCTTCCAGAGGTTTTTGTGTGGACCTTTCAAGGCTGATGTTAGGAAAAGTTCCATCTCCCATACCTCCATTCATTCACCACAAAATACACAATATAGTAAAAAAATACCTGTTCCATTTACCAAACAACCATCCAGAAGATGACACCTGCCTTCTACTTCCTAGAAAAAACATATGACCTATGGCTTAGCACCTACTGACTTGGCCCTATCTTGTAGCAGACTTGAAAATAGCCAACAAGGGTCTAAGGAAAATAATCCAAGTCATCCTGCAAAGATCTACTGTAGGCCAGAAGAAACCAGAGGGACAGCTCAGACCAGGATTAGATTGATTTGTACTAACTGCTTTATCCCTGAGACTGTTCTTGCCAAAATCAGTCTAAATGTTGCTTCATTAACCAGCTTATTTCATTATGTTAGCATATATATTTGTCTCTTGAACTGGGTATAAATATAAAATTAATTCAAGTAATTTAGTGAAGCATTTTCTTCTGTTTCTTAGTAGTCAGGTCCCACTCAGATGCGCAGGATATCAATAGCAGTTGCATCTATGAATCCTACAACAAAGCTTGGCACTTTGGGGCTTGATTTTTTTTCACTGCCTTACACAATCATTTCTCTCCACAAACATGCCCAAAGTGGTTATAAAATGCTAGTGCTCCTTAAAAAATCATTTCTATTCCAGAAGCTCCAGCCACCCTTCTGTTTCTAAAGCATTTTATCCTGACTTTTCATTCCTTAGACCTCAGAGCAAATAACTCCAGAAGTTACAATGCAAGAGAAAAACAGGGTCTTTTCTTTAAAATAGTCCCAAAGACACTAAAATGACTATATGTTTTCATACTTCATTGCATGAGAAAGAAGGGCAGTTGGGAGGCAGGTTTCGCTCATGTGGCTACCCACAGGAGTGTAGCAGCTTCTTTGTGTACACGTTGCAAAGATGGCTTTACATTAACTTTCCATATCCTTTAATCAGTCCTAGGCCACTACACATCAGACTGGTCCATAAAGCTGCTCCACATTGTACTATTTGCCAATAAAACCAAGAGCTTGCTAAAATATAACAGCAACCTGGCCACCAGCTGCAGAAAGAGAAATGTAGGAGCTGCTCACTCAAGGCTATTGTACCTTCCTCAATTTTCATCCTTATGTAAAGGAAATATGTAGACCAGTATTCTCAACCTGTGGGTTGTGACCCAAAAAGTGGGTTGCAAGAATATATAAAAGGGTCATGAACAAACTTTAAAATTGGATCCATTTTGCATACCTTTAAAAAAAAAATAGATGCTGCTTGTGCTTCACCGTATGTTAATACTGTGCATACTAATAAACAGGGATCTGGGTTTTCTATTTATCATGGGAAAATATGGATTTTCTCCTTTAAAGAAAATAGTAGCCTTTCAGGCTGGCAGAATTCTAGGCTATAAGGGAATGCTTGAGGCTGGGGGCCAAGAGGATGATGATCAGGCAGGGGCCACCACATGCATGGGTGTGCGTACACATGCATGTGGCAGCCTGGCAGCATGAAGAGCATGCTCAGTGGGCAGGACCCAGCATGGGAAGATGGAGCAGGGCAGCAAGATTTGTTGCTGCCAGTGCTGCCACCAGGCTAGCCATACCACCAGCAGTATGAGGAGTAATGGGTGGGGGGAGCCATGCCCTCACCTCCTCCCATACACCCAACTGCAGCTCTACCCTGCTGCCATGCCCTGGATGCTGCCATCGCAACTGCTGCTGCTCACCTCAATCTCCCAGAGGGGAGGTAGGGCTGTGGAAAGAGCAGGTGGTCTGAGGGGAGCAGCAGTGGTGGTGGCAGGTAGGCCATGGTGGCAGGGTAGAGTTGTGGCCTGGTGTGCAAGCGGATAGTGGCAGGAGGAGGTGAGGGCAGCACAGCTCCCTCCATTCATTAGTCCTTGTGCTGCTGGTGGCACAGCTGACTCAGGCATCCTGGCAGCAGCAGTAGCAGCGATGAGTCTCATCACCCTGTCCATGCCAGTCTGGAGAGGCTGCAGTCCCATGCCTGCTGTGGGCACACAAATCCCCACCATACCCCACACATATGCATACCCTGCCTGACACACTTGGAGGCTGGAGAGGGGAGGCAGTGGGTCAGGAGTAAGGGGCACCAGCAGGGCTGTGGGTTGGAGGGGCTGTGGGTTGGGAGTGAGGAGCACCAGCAGGGCTGGGGCTGTTTTCTACTTAAACTATTTACTGGGTTGGGACTGGCCATCAATGTTTACCAATGGGTCCCGGTACAAAAAAGGTTGGGAACCACTGATGTAGGCCAGGGTCTAGCCCATAGAAGTGCGTAAGAAGTATACAATGCTACACAAAACAGAATTTTCAACTGTAGGGAGCTTAACTTTGCTTCTAACCAATTCTAGTAACTACACACTAGACAAACAATCAGGCTGTATCTTTAAGGCCATGTCTATACTGCTTGCCCAGAGTCTGGGACCACTTCCAAGGAACAAACCCTGCTGACCTGTTCCCACTCCATTCATATTTAAACCTAGCAATTAGGCAGCAAAGATTACTTATAGGGGTCATGAGTACTGAGCGTGGGCATGTGGAGAGTAGGAGTGAGCAGGCAGGACTTTTTACTTGCTGGTCATTGTCACAAATTGACCCACCCCAGAGCTCTGAGTTTCTCCCCACTGTTCCACTGCTTATCCCAAGGAACAGACAAAGGTTGCCCTGGGATAACTCTTTCTCACAGATAGCTTCAGCTCTACTGCCCTTATACCAGATGCCACAGCTGCAGCAAGGGAATCTCTGCCAGCTCCAGGTGGTCTCCCTTTTGGGTTGTGAAAAAATGTTTAGGTCATCCTTTCCATAAAAAGAGCTAGCCTAAAATATCCGTCACCCAAATTTCACTCTTTCTACAGGCAATGGTGAGGAGATAAACAACAAAAGGATTTATTATGCAGGATAAAATAATTGTACAAGAAAAACTGACCATAGGTTTGAAGACAGAAATACAAGACAAGTAAAGTTTCCTATCTTCTCACCTGGTGACACCCTGATGGCTAAATAATGATATTTAAAAAATTGCTTTTAGAAATTGGCTTCCATTAAAATAACAGTCCAAGGGAATGGCAAGGGTTAGTTGGTTTCTAAAGTCTGTTTGTGGCAAAGATTCATATTCTCAGGCAAGAGTCTGAAGTTAACAGACACATGTCCTGGGAAATTGAAAACATGCAGTAGCATAGTGTTCCCTGAAACCCCATAATAAGGTAGAAACCTGCAGAATTCACATCAGGTCATAATGACCAGCTGTAAAGCCCCTGAGATCTCCAGTTTTGGTGGACTAATCAAATTAGAAGGCAGGGGATGCTCAAATTAAGACACCGGCAAAACACCAAATTAAGATGTATGCATGTGATGTGTTAAAGGAACAAAGGATTATGCTGACAAAAAAAGAACATGGCCAGCGTGACAACCACAGGGAAATCAATCAATGGTACCCAGAAATGAAGAGTCATCAGGAGAAAAAGAATACATAAGGAGGGGTTTCCAGAACAGCAATTTGGCATCAGCCACTATTGGGCAGAGGGTGCACCACTGGCCCCTCTCGCCCACCCCACCAGGGAGTGGGCATTGGCCTCCAACCTCTGAGACTGCTGACATCCTTCAAGCAAGAACCACAATGTGGCATTTGTGTACACTGGCAGATGTACTTTCTCCCCATAAAGTCCTAGGACTAGTCGATAAATTGTATTGGGCAGTTATTTTGTTTGCTTTCCCTGTATTACTCTTATCTGCTGTCACTATGTATCAATAAAATTTTCCTTTAATCAAATGGAGGTATTGTGGTCAGTCTAAAGAAGAGTTGGCCCTGCCCAGAACAAGATATCAGGACTGATTTGTAAACCCAGTGTCAACAAGTTATGAACCAGTCCTGATACCTTGTTCTGGGTAGGCCCAGCCTTTCTGAAGGTCTGACCACAACACCACCCTTTGATAAGAGGAGAATTTTATTGATGCATAATGATAGAAAATAAGAGTGATGCAAGCAAAGCAAACAAAATAACTATACAATACACCTTATTTACCAGGGTTTCACAGGGAGATGGTACATCTAGCTGGAACAAGGTATTAGGACTGGTTTGTAAATCCAGTGCCAACAACCCTAGCCCTCCTGAAAGCCTGCCAGTGTTTTCAGAAATTAGTCTTCTTGCTGATTGTATAAGCCTTAACTGCTGGAGCCTTAGAAAATCCAAAGGACCCTGGTGCTATCCTAGCTAGTCTATAAAACGCCTCCAAGCCAGTCCTCCTTCCCTTTCACCTGCCCCCAACAGTAAGCAGTATATTAATTGCTTATGAGTCACCAGAATCCTCCAGAAATTTCTTGTCGCCCTGAGACACCTAGAGCACCTCTGGCTAATGGGCCAGTTCTCTCAGGTGCTTCTGTGATAGCATTGATCTCCCCATTATAAGCAGATAATAGTTTGGGTGTGTGCTAAATACTTCCCTTCATTATTTTCCAGTTACATCGGTAAATAACAAAAGTAGATTTATTTCAAATGCCATAAAACATACAGATGTACAAATGACAAAACTGAACCCAGCTTCCCAGAAATAGAAACCAAACACCACAGGAATAAATCTAATCTGAGAACCTTAAAGACAACTTGGGTTTGTGGGTTTGTAGGTGAATCCATGACAGTCATATAGCTCTGGTCTGTATGATCAGATCTTTACACTTACACAAAAAAGCCTATATAAATGGCTCGCTTGTTCCTCCTGAGTATGTGTAGATGGCCATATCTCAACTTAGCACAGGTTGCATTTAATATAACCTGTATCCCCAGTTCGGGCTTCCCTTTAAATCAGACTGCACGCATCAAGGACTGAGGCAAATCCTTATATTAAAGAGCTGTCTGGAGTGCCTTTTCACATCCACTATAAGAACAAGAGGGAGGGTTGCTCTTGGATAAGGTGTTTTCAGGCTGCCTAGTCATTGTAGTAATTAAAGTTGTCCTCAATAAGTAAGATATTAGCTCTTGCCTCTGTGCTAGGGCTATCCTCAGACACTGTAACATAGGATTCAATACCACAACATACTGAATAAGAGCTGAATTGACATAATGTAAAAACAATCTATTGTTCATCCTGACACTCAACAAATAACTTTCTCTTTTTATTCTGTAAATGATGGCTGTTGAATGTGTCATGAAATCAAGCTGAACCTAATCTACTGACCCCATTTGCCATTCAGCTTTTGACTATGCTTCTCTTTATACACATATATTTTCAGAGCACTCACTATGGATGCCATCATGACATTCACTTCAGGATGAGGGCAGAGTTGGATGAACTAGTTGGGGGTGCATAATTTATAGTTATTCTTACTGTATTATGACAGTAAATACAGCATGTGCTGTGCTCAGTACTGTACAGATAATAAGTAGTCCCTGCTGCTAAGAAAGTAGCAAAGAGCTGAAGTGACTGCTAGTTCATACTGACACCAAAATGTCTTTAGCAAAGTTTGGAGGAGAACCCAAGGCTCTTGGTTTGTAATCAAGTGCCTTATCTATTAGTTGGTATGTGCTCTTCCAGGATGGAATGAATAGCCAGAGGTTTCTTTGCTATTCATTCCATCCAGGAAGAGCACACACCAGCTGCAGATCCTTCCTCAGCCTGAACAAGGGAATTTATACCAACAAGCTTGCAAAGAAGAATTTTTCCAACTATTTGAGCTTGTCTAATAAAAGATATCAGATTTACCCAAAGAACCTTGTCTTTCTATGCCCTTAGACCATCATGGCTACAACCTACACCCCTGTTATTTATTAGTTCACACTCAACTCAAGGTTTGATGCTATTGCCTTTACTCATACACACTGATTATGAAAGGTAAAAAGAACTGTTTCTAAAGGTATGCTAGCAACAAGAGGACGTTCAGGCATGGTGCAAGCCCCTTACTGAATGGGGGAGGCAAACTAGTGACACATGAGGAGGAAAAGGTTAAAGTACTCAATGCCGTTTTCACCTCAGTCTTCACAGGCAAGGTCAGCTCTGAGACTACCGCACTGGGCAGCACAGGTGGGGGGGGGGTGTGGTAAGAAGGGGAAGGGAGCAACCCTCAGTGGTGAAAGAACAGGTTAGGGACTATTTCTGAAAGCTGGATGTGTTCCCATGGAGTCCATGGGACTGAATGCAATGCATCTGAGGGTGCTGAGGGAGTTGGCTGGTATGATTACAGAGCTGCTGGCCATTTTCTTTGAAAACTCATGGTGATCAGGGGAGGTCCCAGACAACTCAGGTTCCTAAGGTTTGGTCCTGGGGCCAGTCTTGTTCAATATATTCATTGTCTGGGGCCAGTCTTGTTCAATATCTTCATTGTTGACACCAAGATGAACATGAGTCATCAATGTGATGAAGTGATCAGTAAAACTAACTGCACTTTATCATACATTAGCAGGTTTCATAGTTTCATAGTTTGTAGGGTCAGAAGGGACCTGAGCAAATCATCTAGTCTGACCCCCTGCCATGGCAGGAAAGAGTACTGGGGTCAA
>NW_017728943.1:57507880-57564207 GCF_001723895.1 Crocodylus porosus
TGGCATTGGTCAGGCCACGGTTGGGGTACTATGTCCAGTTTTGGGCACTGTACTTCAAGGGATGTGGACAACTTCAAGAGGGTTCAGAGGAGGGCCACTCGTATGGTTAAAGACCAGCAGGCAAAGCCCTATGAGGAGTGATTGAGGGACCTGGATCTCTTCAGCTTCCGCAAGAGAAGGGTTAGAGGTGATCTTGTGGCCACCTACAAATTCATCATTGGGGGCAGCATGGAATAGGAGATGCTCTGTTTACCAGGGCACCCCCTGGAGTAACTAGGAACAATGGCCACAAACTGATGGAGATCAGATTTAGGTTAGTCATCAGGAAGAACTTCTTTATGGTAAGGGTTGCCAGAATCTGGAATGGGCTCCCAAGGGAGGTGGTGCTCTCCCCTCCCTTGCGGGTCTTTAAGAGGAGGCTAGGCATGCACTTGGCTGGGGTCATCTAATCCCAGCACTTTTTCCTGCCCAGGGCAGGGAGTCAGACTTCATGATCTACTGTGGTCCCTTCTTACTCAAACATCTATGAATCTATGAATGATCTGGAAGATGGGATGAAGTACATCCTCAACAAGTTTGCAGATGACACCAAGCTGCAGGGAATGGTAGATACACTGGATGGTAGAGCTAGGACTCAGAGTGACCTAAGCAAATTGGAGGATTGGGCCAAAGAAATCTCACGAGGGTCAACAAGGGCAAGTGCAAAGTCCTGCACTTTGGATGGAAGAATCCCATGTACAGCTACAGGTTTGGGACCACTGGTGAAGCAGCAGCTTTGCAGAAAAGGACCTGGGGATTACAATGGATAAGAAGCTGGATATGAGTCAACAGACTGTTCTTGTTGCCAAGAAGGCTAACAGCATATGGGGCTGCATTAGTAGGATCGTTGCCAGCATATTGAGGGAAGTAATTATTCCCATCTATTTGGCTCTGGTGAGGCTATGCCTGTAGTACTGTGTACAGTTTTGTGTCCCGCACTCCAGAAATGATGCAGGCAAGTTGGAGAGAGTCCAACAGAGGGCAATGACTGGTTAGGGGGCTGGGGCACATGACTTATGAGGAGACGCTGAGGGAACTGGGCTTATTTAGTCTGCAGAAGAGAAGACTGAGAGGGGATTTAATAGCTGCCTTCAACTACCTGAAGGGGGGTTCCAAAGAGGAAGGAGCTAGACTGTTCTCACTAGTGGCAGATGACAGAACAAGGAGCAATGGTCTCAAGCTGCAGCAGGGAAAGGTTAGGTGAGATATTAGGGAAAACTTTCTCACTAAAAGGGTGGTGAAACACTTGAACGGGTTACCCAAAAAGGTGATGGACCAATCCTTGGTGGTTTTTAAGGCCCCTTCTCAACAAAGCTCTGGCTGAAACAATTTAGTTGGAGATAGTCATTCTTTGAGCAGGGGTTGGACTTGATGGCCTCCTGAGCTCCCTTCCAGCCCTAATTTTCTATGATTCTATGATTATGGTCTGTGCTAAGGAGAATTTTCACTGATACAGCTACTTACTTCTCTGCCTGAGTAGAACTGTCAAAATTAGTGAATTAACACCTTTTTTAATTATGCCAAATTATCTATGAATTCCTTTCACTATTTATGAATTTGCTTTTATTCAGAGTACTTGATGGTTTCTAGGAATCACAGAAATCAGCCTTTTTACCCCTGAAAAACAATTATCATACTTATCAAAATATACTAAGAATAAATCATTAATTATTCATTATTTGGGCATGTGCATCCTTCAACATGAGTAGGTCCCTCCAGGAGTGGCATGGTAGTTGCACAATGGGAGTCTGTGGCTATGGTACATCCTTGGGTATTTAGCCTAAACCATAAAAAAGAACTCGAACATACAAATATATAATCATCATAGCCCTACAGTACTATGGGAGGATTTCTGAACAGAAATGTTTTGCTTTCAGCCAAAAATATTCAAGTTTTCAGCCTTTTGTCTTTCAAGGGAGGAAAAAATTGACATTTTCAATAGAAATCAGATCCTTTTTGTGAAAAGTTTTGTTCTGTCAAAAGCTCTGTTTTCCAAGATAAGAGCAATTTTGACAAACGAAAATCCACTAGGACTGTTATTTGCAGCAAGCAGCTTGTGAACAAGACAGAGACTGAAATATGTTTGCATGTATGTAAGTAGTTCAGAAGAGCAAGCAAACTAATAAAAACAGCAGTTTGCTTCCAGATAATTTGATTGCAAAGAAGGGTTATATTTGTCTTGTGAACTGTTCACTGAAAAACATTTGCCTTGCTTAGATACCAAACACTAGTATCTGAGATGCTGCAGATTTCTATTGGCAAGGGGAGGAACATTTGATGGTGCTATATTCCCCAGTATTAGGGCAAAAGCAAAGTAATGCCACAGTTTGTTTTGATGTATTGCCTGTGGACAGGCGTTATACACAGAATTCTCTTTATTTAGAAGCCTTTGCAGTGTAGAAGCAAAATAAATATAAATAGTATTTAGTGAAATGAAATTATTTCTAAGTTAAAAAGGGTCTTGTCCTCAAACACTCACAATAATTCTGGCATATTCCATTGACTTCAGAGGCACTGGTTGTATGAATATGTGTTGCAGGAACCCTTAACATTTGACTGACAATCTGTGAGCAGATAAAATGGATGCCTGTGTGGTATCTCTTAACTTGTTCTTTTCTCTGACATTTGCAGTCATTACCATTGCTTCTCCTGGATACATCCAGCATGTAAAGCAGGCTTAAACCAGATTGTACTTTTTAATTTTCATTTTAAATAGTTTTCATGATAAATTACTGTGCTATTTGTCAATGGCTCTCTTATAATCAGGTGCAGAAAGTAATACATGCTACAACAAAGAACCATTCAGAATAGCATTTTTGGTAATAGAACAAGAAAAATGATATGCCATTTTACCCTAATTGTCCACCCCTCTCTCAACTTAATTTTTTAATAGCTGGTCCAAACCTGTGGGAACTCTGTGCTAATAACTTCACAGGAACTATTTGTGAAATCATGGACTAAATATGGACATTGGATTTATGACGCATTATAATGTGCCTAATACTGGACTCCCCAGGTACCTCTCCATCTCACCCACTGACTCCTCAATTTACACCTTCACTGACTGCTTTTCTTGCATGCATACCAGCTTCTGGCTTCTCTACTATTCATGCTATACAGGAAGCGCATACACCAACTGCAGATGCTTCCTCAGTCTGACAAAGGGAATTTATACCGTAAGGCTTGCCAAGAAAAAATTTTTCCAACTATCTGAATCGGTCTAATAAAAGATAACAGATTTACCCAAAGAACCTTGTCTGCCTTTGTCCTTAGACCAACATGGCTACAACCTATACTCCAAGAACTATTTGCAAATGCTCACAATTTCCTTGTAACTCTCTTGATATTGGCAGTTCTTCTTCAAGCTCCAGAACCAGGAGTCCTGTGATTATATAGGAAAATAATATTTTTTTAAAAAATCCAAGTGATAGGGAGAGAACAGTCTATATGGTTGTGGGAAAACCCCCAAACTTGGAAATGTGACCTACTTACATTCTAAAGGCAGACAGTAAGAAGCCCCACCGTGTTAAAACCATCTCATGGTTTTAAGCCAATCTTCAGATATTTCTGACCTATTATTTCCTGTCACATCTCTCTTAGAGTGCTTAATCTGTCTTTCCAGTTCAGGTTTAAAATCCACTTCTCTCCCGCTGGCTAAAAGCTTGCTCCCCCATAATGTAAAGAGCTCAATACCTGTGGTGTATGCAATTTTAAGGAACAATTTTTTCTCCATCCAGATAGATGATTAGAAACCCTCCAAATTACAGAATATTTTGCTAAAGCTGCAGATCTTTGCTTTGGATAACTTTTCTGGTTGTTAATGGACTGTGATGAAAGATATTCATCTTGAGCCAGGAGATGGATGATAGTATTGAGTTCTATTATTTATCCATTGAGCTTTCAACAAAGGGAGCTCTATTATAGCGCTTGCTATAAAAGTTGTTTAACAGTTGATAGCAAAAGGCCTAAGCATTTTTAATAACTTAAATTCTTTTGCCTTTTCAAGAGTGTTTCCCCAGTAGCATTGCTAGAAAATATGTTAAAAACCATATGACTTCACAGAAAACTGAAAGTCCAACTCTCACAATGTTATTGTGGGTGATACCTGGAGTCAGGTAAATCTACATCTCAGATTTCATTAAAAATAAGTTTCTACTCTACATGGTTCAAAAGCAAAGTTAAAAAATTTGATCCCTAACAAAGCAAAAGGCAACAAATAAACACTCAACATTTATTAATTAATTTATGAAATCTGGTGATATTAAGGTAATCTGATTATTTTAAGAGGCTTTCTAATTCATGATTGTTAGATGTTAGAACCCTTTAAATGCTTACAGGGGTAACTTTATGTACATTTGCTGTTCAGCCAGTATCAACTGCATTGCCAGTAGTATCATTAGCTTATATAACAATATATTCTTAGGGGAGAGTTGTCTTGTTTCTTT
Organism: Crocodylus porosus; assembly: GCF_001723895.1. Taxonomy (NCBI): domain Eukaryota; kingdom Metazoa; phylum Chordata; order Crocodylia; family Crocodylidae; genus Crocodylus; species Crocodylus porosus. Next base: position 57,512,365 of record NW_017728943.1, read on the forward strand.
TTCCTTTGAAATCCAAAGTCATTTTCAACTGATGCAGGCCCAGCAGGCATTCAGCTAGAAGTGAGGATCAGTTCGCATACTGTTCAGCTTAGCTTCCAAGATAAATGACTCAATTGCTATAATATTTTTTGAACAACACTTCCTTTATTTGAGTTCCTTTTCCTGGAAATAATATGTGATAATATCTGATTCCCCACCTATGCCACAATGCCCCTTCCATGCCTTCCTTCCCATCCTTTCTGTAGTGCAACCAGGCTCTTGCAGAGCATATAGTGACTTTGCAGTGTCTTATAATACCACACATGCACCACTGTGTGAAAATAGAAGCCACAACAAAAAAGAAAAACTATATTAGAGAAGAATGTAGTCATTAATTGTATAATGGAGGGGAATATCTGTTCACTGTACTCAATCATGGACCTTAGCTTGGCCTGCCTTCTACTGCTGAGGCACCCTAAAATATCCAGAAAGCAGCCCTCCGGTGAAAGGCAATCACAAGTGTCAGAAATCAAACAGCATTGGCTCTAAATAATTTTCTCCCTCTCTTTTGTTATAGTGGATAGGTCAGATCAGGGCAGGGAGTGGCAGAACTCTAAAGGCTCTGGAGCTGCTCAAAGGTATACTAGGAGCTATCTTGATCCCTGATAAAACCAGGATGTTGGGAGAGAAAAGAGCCACCTTCCACCTTTTATTTGATTATTAAGCACAAAGGGAAGGTTCTTTGGAGGCTCATAACATACACTTCAGCAAGGCAGACAGAAAACACCTGTTAGCCCAACATAGAGAAAGTTGTATATAAAAAATGCCCCCAAATGAATCTTATAGATCTTCTCTTAGCCCATACATATGTCAAGCTTTACAAACCCCACCCCCCCGCAAACAAACAGAATAAACTCCCAACAATACTGTGGGAGTTTCTTCTCTCCTGGGGTGGGCCTAAGTATATCTGTTGATTCAAATTTTATATAGGCATTCTATAGGAACGATGAAAAGAGACCATGACACAGACCAATAGTGGAAAAAGCTATCCAAAACAAACCAAGTAGAGAATAAAGAAAAAGCCTTAGAAGATCAATGCCATACCTAATAAGAAATTGTTAATATGAAATATTTTATTACATTTGTCCTCCACAGCAGCATCTCCTGTTACAGGATAGTAGTAACAAAACCAGCTGAATGGACTGATGACCATCCCTTTGTTAGGCAGTGTGGTATATAAATCTACCAGTAATAAATAAATAACTACACGAGACAGATCATGACTCAAAGCCAAATGATATGGGAGCAAGAATGCAGGCCAGAATAGTAAAGAGGAAAACTGATTCTACTTAGAAAAGTTACATGTTCTTAAATCAGCTGGGTTTGAAAAATGTCATCCAAGAGTACTAAGAAACTGGGCAATGGTCTCTGAGTACTTCTGAAGGATGGCTGAGGTTCAAGAAAACTAGACCAAGGAAAATACAGGGCTAGTTTTTAAAATATAAAACAAGAAGGATCAGGAAATTATAGAAATATAACAGAACAAATAATCAATAATGTATAAACTCCTTGAAGAAAGCAAAGTGATAAAAAACAGCTGGTGTGGATTTGTTAAGAGCAACTCATGTCAAACCAATTTAGTTTCCTTCAAAACTGGGTAACTGGCCTTGTAGATATGGGAGAAACAGTAGACATTCTGTATCTGGACATTAATGAGACTTTTGACATTATGCCAGATGATATCCTTTTAAACAAACTAGGGAAATATGATCTAGAGGAAACTATTGTAAGGCATGTATACAACTGGTTGGAAAACCATACTAAAAGTGGAGTTGTTAACAGCTTGCTCTCAAATTGGAAGGAAATGCCAAGTGAGATTCTAGAGGTGGTATTCCAGAGATATCCTATGCAGTATTCTTCAATATTTTTCTTAATGATTTATGTGAAGGGATTAAGAGACCACATATTAAATGTGCAGTCAATACCAACCTGAGAGAGGTTGCAAGACCATTGGAGGATAGGATTACAGCTCAAAATAATCTTTAAAAGATCTTTAAAAACTGGAGAAATGGTAAGAAATAAATAGGATTAAATTCAATAATAACAAATGCAAATCAGTTCTCTAAGGTAGAATTAACAACTCAACAAATGTAAAATGAAAAATTATGTATAGACAACAGAAAAGCATGTAAGAGTTACATACAGTAAGTCACCAGCTGAGTATGAGCCAGCGATGTCAAAATATTCCAAAAAGCCCCTGCACCACACTGAGATTAAAAAGCAGGAAATCCTTCTGCTCTATTCAGCACTGATAAGATCTAACTGGAGGATTGTGACCAGCTTTGGATACTGAATGTCAAGAAAGATGTGATCCAATTAGAAAAGAGTCCAAAGGACAGCAACAAACATGACCAGAGGTCTAGGAAATATAACCCATGATAAAAGACTAAAGGATTTGGACTCGTATAATCTAAAGAAGGGATGACTGAGAGAAGACATGATAAAATACTTAGAATATGTAAACAGTCACTGTAAAGACAAAGGGAATTGCAAACAATTCTCCATGTCTTCTGGGGATAGAACAAGAAATGACAGGCTTAAAGTGTAACATTTTCTATAAGACTCGACATTCCTGGAACTGCCTGGGTTATTTTGTTGATAGGAGAATCACTTATGTAGTGCTAGCTGGACTTCATCATTCCCTGAATCTCTTCTCCTGCTCAGACTCTCTTCTTCTGCAAAGCATGAGAGTCTTACAAATACACAACTTGTTTATATGCTATCATCACTGAGTGAAAAGCAATTTTGGCTGAAGTGCTAGTCATAGAATCAGAAAATGAGGGCTGGAAGGGGCCTCAGAAGGTTGTCTAATCTAGGGTCTCCCAACCTTTCCCAGTCCAAGGCACACTTACAATAATAAAAATGTTCCATGTCACTCCTGTTAAGGCGTTCCCCATCCCCATACTTACAAGCTCATTGTACCTTATATCCATGGGAAAATTCCATGGCACAGCTGTTCTGCTCAGCTGGTTTGCTCTCTCCCCCACAGACAACACATACTTTGGTGAATATCTCATTGATGCGGCTTATATGTTAGGACTAGATAGTTGGAGACATTTCCTCATTATTCCAAAATTCTCGCAGTATGCCAGGGAGCTATTTGCAGCACACTGGTGTGCCATGAATGGCACACCAGCTGAAAAGCACTGATCTAATCCAACCCTCCCCTCAAAGCAGAACCATCCCTAACTAGATCATTCTAGCCAGGGCTTTGTTGAGCTGAGTCTTAAAAACCTCCAAGGATAGAAATTCCACCACCTCCCTAGGTAACCTGTTCCAGTGCTTTACCACCCTCCTAGTGAGACAGTTTTTCCCAATATTCAACCTAAACTTCCTTTGCTGCAACCTGAAACCATTTCTCCTTGTTTGGTCATTTGTCACTAGTGAAGACAATCTAGCTCCATCTTCCAGCCTTTACCTACCTAAGAGGATCCACCCTTTAGGTAGTTAAAGGCTGCTATCAAAACCCCCTTTAGTCTTTTCTTCTGCAGACTAAGCCCAAGTCCTACAGCCTCTCCTCAGAAGTCATGTGCCCCAGCACCCTAACCATTTTCTTTGCCTTCCACTGGACTATCTCCAATTTGTCCACATTGTTTCTGTACTGGACAGCACAAAACTGGTCACAGGTCTCCACGTGTGGCCTCACCAGTGCCAAATACAGGGAAATAATTACTTACTTTGATCTGCTGGCAACACTCTTACTAATGTAGCCTGGTATGCTGTGAACCTTCTTGGAAACAAGGGCATACTATTGACTTATATCCAGCTTATTGTTTATTGTAACCCACAGGTCCTTTTCTGCAGAGCTGCTGATTAGCCAGTTAATCCTCAGCCTGTATTGGTTCATGACCATCCTAAGTGCAGGACTTTGCACTTATCCTTGCTGACCCTCATGAGATTTCGTTTGGCTCAATCCTCCAATTTGTCTAGGTCACTCTGAATCCTAGACCTACCATCCAGTGTATCTACTACTCCCCCCAGGTTGGTGTCATCTGCAAACTTGCTGAGGGTGTACTCTATGCCATCTTCCAGATTGTTAATGAAGATATTGAATAAAACCAGCCCCAGGACCAACCCCCGGGGTACTCTACTTGATACCAGCTGCCAACTACACCTAAAGCTATCAATCACTACCCGTTGAGTCAGCTTTCTATCCACCTTTCAGTCCATTGATCCAACTCATTCCCTTACCTTGTTTGCAAGAATGCTGTGGGAGACCATATCAGAAGGCTTGCTGAAGTCAAGGTATATCATTTCCATTGCTTTTCTTGCATCCAAAGAGCCAGTCATCTCATCATAGAAGTCAATCAGGTTGGTCAGGAATAATTTCCCCTTGGTGAATCCATGCTGACCCTTACTTCTCACTTACTTCTCCAAGTGCTTAGAAATAGATCCCTTGAGGACGTGCTCCATGATTTATCTGGGGACTGAGGTGAAGCTGACTGTTCTATAGTCCCCTGGATCCTCCTTCTTTTCTGTCTTAAAGATGGGCATAATATTCTCTCTTTTCCAATTGTCTAGGACCTCCCCCAGCCACCACAGGTTTTCAGAGATAATGGTCAGTGGCTCTGCAGTCACATCTTCAGATGCATTGAATCTGGCCCCATGAATTCGTACATGTCCAGCTTTTCTAAATTGTCCCTAATCTGTTCTTTCACTGTTGAGGGCTGCTCACCTCCTCCCCAAACTATGTTGCCAGGTGTAGTAGTCTGGGAGCTGACCTGGCCTGTGAAGATTGAGGTAAAAAAGGCATTGAGTACTTCAGCCTTTTCCTCATCCATGGGCCACATGTTGAAAATCACTGACTTAAAATAGTAGGGCTTAGTCCTAAAGGTGCAGCTAAACTTAGCAGCTTTCAAGAACAAACAAGTTTGCACTGGAGTTTATTGCTCCCAGGTGCCACATTTACACATTCACCTGGGACTGCAGCACATTTTGCTGGGTCAGAGCAGCCCCAGCTGGCAGGGGACCTGGGGGTTCAGCCTGCCAGCCCAGGGCTGCTCTGACCTGGTTCAATGTGCTGCAGAGAGACTGGCTGGAGTATGAGGGTACTCCAGTGCAGGGCTTGCAACAGCAGCTGGTAGCAAGTCCTGTCAGCATCTACACGTACTTTGTGATGCACTAAATAATGTTGCCACAGGATAGGACTTGTGTTTACAAGTGGTAACCTATGGTGGCGTTTTTTAATTTAGTGCAGCCTAATATGGCCGCACCATAGACACTGAGACTTCACTGTGGAGCTACTTAGACAACCACAGCAAACATCTCATGTAGTTGTTTCCCCTAAGTAGTTTCTCCAAGGTAAGGGTGTCTTTTTTTTCCTTCATCAGCATTAGTAAAATGTGTTGACTAACCAGGACAATTGTGTGTGCACATAGTAATGCTTGCTCTGGCTAACATGGCAGAATTAAAATTAATTTTGATTATATATTAATTAATTATAATTAATATGTAGACCTGTATTAGAATTAATAAAGGTTTATATATGCCTCTCTAGCTTCTGAGACAGAAAGGAGAAAGAAATCTAAAAGACAAGAGACATATATCTATGTATTCTAACGAATTTATGCCAAACACAAAACAGACATGATTACTATACAAATCTCTTATCTGTTTTTCCTATCGGTCTCATTTTGTTCATCTCCAGGTATTGAAAGAGAACAATAGGAGACTAACTATAGCCTAAATTACAAGAATTGGTAACCTTTGTGAAGTCCTGTGAGGGTTGTGCAATTACCTTAACTATTGTGTTTTTACTCTAAGGACCAGAATGAAAAGGAAACTATTCAGTACTTGTCACCTTATTCATTGTATCAGCTATTAGATAAGAGTGCCCAAAAGCCCTGCTGAAGCACACAAGCTGCACAGACAGTGGAGAGGTGGGTCAAACTGATGTGATGCCTCTTCTTGGAAAGTGCTGTGGGGGGGGTTTTCCATGTCTGTTAGTGTCCAATTTCACCATGCTAAGCACTGCTGTTCATCATTAAGCCCATGGTGCTATTCCTAGAACCATTTGCCCTTGTTATACTGTACCCTTGTTGTCTTGGTATACAGAATACCTTACAAGGAGGTGATTATATTTTGAAGTGAAGCAATCATAAAGCACTTTACCATTCCTAAGCATGGCATCCTGAGCACTTCCTTTGTCAAAAGAGCATAGAAATTTTAGAAAAGCCACAGAATTGTGCTAAGTTTGCTAATCAGAGTTCAAGGCTCAGCACAGAGGCAGTCCCTGTACTGGTGTAGAGAGAAAAAAGAAGGCAAACAGTTGTCCCCTCAGCTTTTGCACATCCCACAAGAGGTAATCATAACCTCAGTCCTTTCACTGTTGTAGTTCAGAACAGAGAGAGGCCAAATTGCCATCAGTGTCACAAGGCACATGACAGGGCCATAGGATGGCCCTTCTGCCCTCCTACACCAACTGTTAGATTCAAGTCCAGCACTGGGGAACTGTCCATGGCACCTTTACGGAGGATGTAGCAGCTGTTGCTCAGGTCTCTACTACTCTAGTCCATCTGTCCACCACAGTATTTGTGCAGCTAAATTGTCTCAGAGAGATACTGGTGTCAGGGGTGATGGAGAGGGGATGACTTCCTGTTCAGCAAAGGTTACTTTTAAAAGCCACAGTGGAGCCCTGTGTATTTACCTGGAGTTCCACTATACCTTTAAAGTAGAAAATGTTAGATCTGATTCAGAACCACTTTCTGGTGTAAATCATGAGAAATTCTACTGAATTCTGTCAAGTAACTCTGATGTGAAATCAGTGAAGTTAGACCAGCATCAGCCATACTTTGCTTGCTGATAGGGTTTTAAATGTTGAAATGAAGCCATATCATTGATTGTATTCCCTGCTAGTAAATGACAACACCGATGTACAAACCACCAGAGAATTAATTCAAGGGAAACAGCCATATTGTTTCACTTGTTTCAGTCTATTCCCATCTTTAGGTCACATGTATTATGAATTAACTAAGAGCTTATATAATAAGAGCAGGTATAGCCAACCAATATGTTTGCTTCCATGCACTCTTACATTAGCATTGTTTAAAATTAGATATGATTTAAAAAGCAAATAAGATAATGGCCTGATGATTAAATCTGTGAAGCAAATTGAATGGGAATAGTGAAGTAGACTCTCTTTCTTAAATGTCAGCAACTTATAGAGAAATAAGAATAAATATTTAAATGCTGGAATTTTACTCAGTATCACTTACTATCTTTGTCACTATTCCCCTTCAGATTCATGAATATCTGCAGCGTTTAATTGGTTCCGATTCAAAGACCATTTGGAGACCTGCTTTCCAATTAAATATGGAGATGCAGGATTTTTTCACATTTGTTATGTTATGTTATGTTTTCACATGTTATGTTATGGCTTATGCCAACATTAGGCCAAGAGGAAAGCAGCAAGCGAAAGAGAGAGAGTGTGGTGCACAGACTTATATGTATATGTAACACAAAGAGGTGACTTTCCAATCTTAATCAGCACCTGAGATGGCTTAGTTCAACTTCAGAGAGAAACCACTCTCCGTTTGTTCGATGAGTATGCAGTACAATGGCATGCAGCATGATGGCAAAAGTATGTGAAATACAATGAAAGCCAAAACTACTTCAATGTCAAGCTTTTTTTTCTCTCCGTGTGTTACTTCAGCACACCCTTCCCTATCATGCATATACACAATGGATGCCTTATATAAAGAGACTTTTTCTTAGGTAAAAGCCAAACAAGGATAATCTCCCCAATGACTAGCAAAAGCAGTTTTGTTTGGCTCAGAATTGGCCCCTATTTGTCTTGGAGGCAACTATACATTGCAAACATGCAGAACTGAGCTTTTTATATTAATTCTTGGGGAAAATGATCATTTTTGGCTAACTATGAATAAAACTAATAATTGAAGGAATGTATAAAATTATGCTAAATGAAATGATAGAAACCTTCTAAATTCAGTGGAAAAATGTTAATATCAAAAGCTGCCTTCAAACACAAACTTGCTTTGAGTTGCATATATGAAAAAGTAGATATTATGGATATTACTATTCATAATTATGGTTCATCTCAGACCAAAGAAAACCTACAGGAGAACAAATAAGTTATGTCCATGATATGAAGCATCTCTCATTGTTTTTCTCTCTTGCATATCTAAACTCCAGTCCATGAAGATCCTCACCAACTTCCTGGCCATATACAATAGGTGCTGACCAAGACCTGAACAAGACCCCTAGGCTAGTAAGCTAGGTAAAAAAAGCAGCCCTTAGCTAGAGATACAAATATAATATTTGCTAGGGTTCAACTTGATCGTTATCTGAGTTGAACACTAGTCCATGGACTCAGTCCAGTCTGATTCAGACACTAGGTCTAAGTACAGACAGTCAAAAAGCCCGAGCATGAATTAATTCAGTCTTTGCAGCTGGGCTCAGCCTCTGTCCCATCAGCACTGCTCTAGCAGCTTTGCCTAGTAGGGCTATGTGAAATTTCTCCAAGTTTTTCCTTTCAAAGCTGTTTCAAGGTGTTTTGAGCCTGAAATAGTGAAATCAAAATGAAACAAAACAAAACAGCTTTGAAATGAAATGAAGACACTCAAAACATTTTGAAAGTTTTGAAATGTTTCGAGTTTAGGAGAAGCCCGGTTATGGGGGAAGCAGGGGAAAGCCAGGGCTGTGTTCCAAGCAGCTCCGCAGCCCCGTGGGGCTCACCCTGGCAGTGGGAGGCAGAGTGCAGCCCTGGCTCTCCCTCTCTCCTGCTGCCAAGCTGAACTCCATGGGGCTGCGAAGCCACTTGGAGCGCAGCCCAGTGGTGGGAGACAGGGAGAGCCAGGGCTGCACTCCACTGGGCTGAGCTGGTGGCGGCTGAATCTCTGAATCAGATTTGGCTAAATTGATTCAGGACAGTGATTCAGATCACCAAATCGAATCGCTAGCCCCCAAATCTGCCAGATCCAAAGCAAATACTAGCTGCTTTGTACAGGCTTAATGGCTACTTCACCCAGAAGGAGATCATTGACCTAATATCATTGGCTGGGCTCTGTGCCATACCTAGGTCTGTAAATAGACTGACCTGATCTAGACAATCTGAAGGTCCAGAACTGGACTGAAGTCCCCAGAACTGGACTGCTGCAACTTTCCCAGCCATCTTTCCAATCTCAGAAAAAGAAAGCTAGAGATAGTTTGATTGGCAGAGATATCAACACTGAGACAATTTTCTGAAAACTGTACTTCCAGAAAACAGCTGGCACTCACTCCACCACAAAACCGCACTTCAGCAGTCAATTCAGTATCTCTTCAGAGGCTTTCACCACCTGGAAAAGTGAATAGTCTTGTGCCCAGTTGGTGTATGGGTTTCCCTAGTATCTCCAGAATCTCAGTTAGCAACACAATCAAACTCAAGCAAATAATTACTATTTATCACCTCGAGATCCTGCTTGAAACCCCACAGAGCCAGCCAGCTCAGCTCAGAAGGGAGCAACTTATCTGCAAAGCAACATGAGACAGCCTCACAGTGAGCTTTCAGATTCAAGCTATTTTAGTGCTTGAATATTTTTTCTGCCAGGTTGCCTAAACTGTAATGATGACATTTTTAACAGCACGGTTATGTATTTTTCAAGATGACTGGCATTGTAAATGCCTGGTTTCTCTGTGCTTATCCAAGACTATATACCATTTCAGCAAGCATGACTTTCACAATAATAGTAAATTGACTGTCTGAATTTTGAATTTAAATGAATTGCTGAAAGAGTAACCTTCAGAAGTTGGAAATTCTCTCTCTTCCTGTTGATAGAGAACACATTTCCCTTCATGAGCATCACAATCAGGCCATTACATTAAACAGTGAGCATTGTAGGGATATATAGGGAACCAGTAATTCATATAAAAATACAAGTCCTCAACAGGTAATGTTGATGATTCAATGAATGACACTTTCCCCCTAATTTAGAACTGGTTAAAATACTCAGTACCATATAGTACAGGGTAAAAGACTGTGATTAAAAGAAAACTCTATAAATGGGATACAGTGGGATTTGAAAAGGTGCACTCTTACCCTGCTTTTGACTCTCAAATCTCCCAACTTTTCATTATGAAAAAGGGGTGGATGGAAGAGGGGTCATACCTTTCTTCCTCCTATTTCCCTATCAGCCTCCCTTCTACCCTACCAAAATGCTTCCTAGAGACAGGACCAACCACCCTGATCCAGTTTTTGAATCTGCACAGAAAAGGGAAATGAGGGAGCAGAAACTGCTGCCTGCAACCACAGTCTTTTGGGTACCACCTGTCATTGCTCAGTGGGAAGTGTAAAACCAGAGCAAGGTCTTGGCAGCACAGAGCAGACTACTTTCCACTATGTGTCTTCAGCTATGGCACCCCTACATAGAAGAGAAGAAACTGAGCTGGTATCTGTTCCCTCTGGGGAAGGGGAAAATCTCATACCCTCATGAGAACCTTCTCACGATGACTGGATCCAAAGGCTCAATAAAATGAAAAAATGTAATAACCTACCATAACTGTGGCTGAACATGGGACAGTGAAGAGTGGGCTGTTTTACAGATAAACTGAATTTGAGCTTCAAGTCTTTGGAACTAGTGTCTGGATACTGTAGTGATCAGCACAGAAGAAATGCCAGGGAGAAGCAGATAAGCATGGAGAGGACTAGCCATGAAGCTTGGCTACATCTTTGGACTTTTCCTAAGGATGGTAAGGAGAGGAGAGCTATTTGGACTGGGGGCTTTGCTTTGGGCCAAACTCTATTAATAACTAATTACTATATGATAAAGTAACTCTATTAAGATTCTTGGGGAGTGATGGCATACCTTATCTAGGATGGGCTGGGAGAAAGGAGCTGGTATCTTTCACACAATGGATATAGTCCTAGAAGGGATTCTGCTTTAGAAAAAACATTTTGTAGTACTAGGAGTCCAGAATGACAAAGAGGAAAAGGGCTGCTGAAACAAGGGCCACCATGCAGGAAAACAGCTTCCTCTTCTACCAGTTCTTCCATTATCTGTGGCTGAAAAGACTTCAGAGGCTCTCTTCTGTAAACTCACATCTGCCAAAATCTAGGCCAATGCATGCTGCTAACTCTTCTGAAGGCAGCTGTGTTTAAAAAAAAGCAAAGGTCTGAATTTTCAGGGGGAAAGAAGGGAAGCATGCCATTACTGGGACTCATCCTGATATTAGCTAGGTTTGGACATTAATGCATTACATGGCTGTGGTATTTAGCTTTTCCGGAGATATAAAAAGAAACTTCCAGAGTTTTGGATACCCTATAGCTCGTTGAAAAAGACTGTTTGAGAGAGAAGGTTTCAGTACAACCATCTTGGTGTTACATCTGCCTCATAGGATAAGAAGGACTGCACACAGCTTTTTCCAACACCATTGTCTGCAAGGACTGGAGAACTTCTGACAGTAAATCAGCATGGAGTTTGGAGTAAATTACACCTCTGAAGGGGAATCCTCCCTTCTGTAGACCTATAATTACAAGAGGCATAATTCCTAGACCATTACAGCTACAACATTCCTCCAACACTACTTTAATTACGAGAGTTCAGACTGCGCTGGCTGTTTGCCCAACGCCAGTAAGTCCCAGTGCCAATTACTTTAAAGGCAATTATTCTGTAGATTTGATGTTGGAGAAAATATGGAGTATTTATCATTAAAAAACAATACATCTGTGCTTTCTGTGTTGCTGAGTTGCCTTTACACTTACCCTTTGTATAAGAGACAACCTGTTTAAGCCACAAATGTTATTTAGGGGTTAAACCCAACACCTGAACTACAGGACAAAGGGAAATGGCAACACCAGAACTCATCATTTCAGTATAGCCTGTCTGTCACTATCATCAGTTTTGGGGGAAGATAGCTCTTTCCAGTGGGGACACCAATATGATGGTAGGACAGCTCCAGCTTGAAGCTGCAATAAGGACATTTAAGGCTGCTTCACTTAAAAGAGCTGGGTTTGGCTGTTTGCTTGTTTGGTGTGAATCTCTACAGGTTTATATTTTATACAGCTTATAGAAAATTAAAGCAACAGAGAAAATAACATCTCGGCTGACACACTTGGGGTGCAACCTTCAGCTCCTGGATGAAAAGTGGCGGCTTCAGCTAAAGACCTTTACCTTAAGCTGTAATAGTCTCAACTCCTCCACAGAATAAGTATTGGATTTGAGGAGGTGAGGGATGACAGGCAAGAGGAGAACCTGAAAAAGCAGACTTTTATGACACCAATGGGTTGGCCAAGTGCTGAAGAGAAGTCCCTTGAAAGCTACAGACTGCCACGTGTTCAAACCATGCCTGTTTCTCTATTTTCAGTTACCTCGCACTAATCAGATTAAGTTCAGGAACTATATATACAGACCAGGAAGAGAACAATTCCTTAGGTTGCTGGCAATATCCTAACATGGCCAGCAAAGGGATTCAGTTTCTTTTAATCAAATCAGCCTTATAATCATGAAACACACTAAGCAAATGAGAACAATGGCAATTGAAGAATTTTCACAAATTGTGTATTTCAGTAGCGCCAAAGCCAAATGTTTCTGGTTCTGTCTTATTTTTCCCTGCTGATGCTCAGCATATAAAGCCTGCCTCTCACAGTTTAGTTTTCATGAGCTGGGTTTTTATTTGTTTCATTGTGTCTTTTTCATTTTTTTTTTTTAAATGGGCAAACTAAGTGAAAATGAACCCTCCCTTCAGGAGCTAACAACGAGGGTCGGAAATGGGGAAATGATTTGCCATTTTCAAGGTCCAATGGAGCACCCACAGTTAGCCTTAGCACCAATCACATCTTCGCTGGTTATAAGCTGAGGCCATTTAACATTAAAAAAATTAATTGACCAGCAAAAAAAGAAACTGGGATGGGATATAGAGTCTTGTCTGATGCCAAGTTACTGGCCAAGAAATACACTTAATCACCTCTGGTGAGTTCTTTGAGGATTATTATATCCTCTGAAGACAACATCACTGTCAGTGGCAACTACTTGTCTCTCACAGGTGAGTGAGTCCTTAGATGTGCCAATACAAATTGCTACTCTTTCTCAGCTGACACACAAAGAACAAAACAAGCATAGTGACAGCATTTCTACCCTGAGGGGTAACACTTTCATAACAAGTCAAGGAAGGCTCATAGTGTTGCTGCTACCCACTTTTTTCACTTCAGCTGTGTCAGTCCAGCACCTCTCCCCATCATTCACCATTCCCAAGGATTAAAGCAGCTGCACTATAATATTTTGGATGGGATCCTCAGAAGATCTCGGCATCACTACTCCCACTGATGTCCATGGCTAGGCAAGCAGTGAGCTGTTAGTTAATTCCTCTTAGCTAGAACTCTCACGTATCCTAATGTACTGAATTATTATTTTTGCCTTCCCAAATCCACCACAACCCAGTTGTTTGTCTCATCTTCCCACTACATCTTGTCTTTTAACACATCAGTTGTTTCAGGGAGAGGCTTCTTCAGCTGTATGCTTAGTACCAAACATAAAAGTCTCCAGCCTGACTTGGGTCTTTGAGCATTACCAAAGTCAGTGTTTAAGGCTAAGAAGCTAGGCCAGGTCTCTCCAACTGGCGGCCTGTGGACCATATGTGGCTCCTGCAGGGTTAACTTGTAGCCCACTGACTCTTGCCCAGCTGCCACTGCCACCACTGTTGCAGCAGCTAAGGTAGCCAGAGTGTCCAGACTCCCTTTCTCTCCTTCAGCTCCTGCTTCCTGCTTCTGCTCCTGGAGGCAGGGTGGGGTGTGGCGGGGTAGTGGGAGGGTGCTTCATCATGCAGCATGGGGAAGTCTGGGCTGCCCACACTGCAAGACAGGAGCTCTGCATATGCAGCCAAGAATGAGTCTATGCTATGTTGCTTGCGCTGTCTGTACAGCAGCAGGGAGCCAGGCTGCCCACATAGTGGGGAAGACCCCAGTTGACTGTGTTTCCTATGGTTTGCAGCACCCTTCCCCCTGCATTGCCATCAGAAGTTGGACAGCCATGAATTAAGCCAATCCTAAACACATTTAATAAGCCCACTCATTTGTAAAGAAATTCATTTTTTTCCCAATCATGCAACAGAAATTCAATTTAACCATACCAGCAGAAAGCACATTTTTGCTCATTCCAAGAAGAACAGGCAAAGCTCTCAAGCCATACTCAAGCAGAATGAGACAAGCCAATAAAGCTGAACCCCCAGGGTGATAGCTAAAAAATTCCTAAGAAACTATACCAAGAGCGGTCACCATTTACATGCTGATAACTTTTTTAATAGTTAATTGTGGGTGGAACACTGAAACAGCTAGGAATCAAATCCTAATTAATGCTAAACTTTCTGGAACTTGCACAGAGAAATGAAGAACCACTAAAGCAAATATTTCCATGGGGTATGGAGCTGTGCCATTTAATTATTTAGCTCCGTGTGGTCACCTACAGCAAAGACAATTGCTGGAGGCAAAATATTTCATGCATAACCCTTACCCATGCTGGAATTTTCCAAACTGCTGGGAGCCAAGTCATAGAGAAGTTTTAGTTAAGACCTCAGTGGGAATTGACTCATACCATAAATAGCATCAGAGACTACAGGCATAGCAGGGAAGCTCTGTACCTGGGGCAGCTGTGATACACAAGGCAGCACACAGCTGTGCTGGTTTGCCATCCTCTGTTCCATTATTGCAGGAGACTGCAAGCGTGTATGTCCAGAGTCTTGATACAATTCATCTTGTACAAGTCTACAGCTCCTGGGAAAAGGCTGTTTAGTTGTTGTTTGTTGTTCTAATGTTTTCATTCAAGGGTGGAGAAGCCAGATATGCACTTGCAGTTTCTGTCCTCCTTCTAGCAGTCTACCCTTGTGCATGTCACAAAGGGATTTTGCGTGTGTGTTTGTGTAATTAACTTACCCAGGAAAGCTCAGATCATATACAATATCTGGTTTGCAGTTACATTCCCTCTCTCTCTCTCTCTCTCTCTCTTCCCCCCCGCTTTCTTTTTTTAACAAAAATGTGATTAATTTATTATGAATGATCCAGCAATCTTAACATTACCATCTGAGCAGAAATAAACACAATAAAGCTACCAAATGTGAAAAACATGAATCATTACAGTAAAGACTCTAGTTTTATTGCACTGTTTTGTAGCCATTTTAAAAAAGGCCAGGGGAAGGAAAATAGGGCCCGGAGCTTTGGATAGCAGGTTCATAGATTTTATCATGCTTTAGAGTATTGAGCTGTCACTTCCCCTTTGAAGCACTATTTTTCTTCTAGTTTCTCACTCAGAGGTTGTATCATGTAGCAGGGAAGGTAAAATACTTTCCTCCAGGAATCTAAAGCAGTGAGCTCAAGAGTGACATGAGTCTGTGCCAAATCTGAAGCACTTTACTTAGGTCTCTTTAATTGGGTAGTATACAGTAATCTTCTTAAGCATCTACTTACTTTTATGAGAGATGAAAAAGTTAGACAAGTTTGTCAGGGTGAGAGAAGGTACTATAAGTGAGTGGCCCTCCTGCTACCTGTTTTAAACGAAATACCCTTTGTTATTTTATATGAGGCCTTCCTTTCTTGGCTACAATTAACATAATCCAAAGAAAATGAGAGGAGTCCAAATTAGAGAAGTTACCTACAGCAGCCTGGGTCATCAAACCATCACATGTAGCCAAAGTGTTTTGCTAGATCTGTTTCCTTGATCATATTGCCCTGTTCTCCTTCTTGCATGTGCTAGGTGCTGAGTGCTCTCTAACTGCAAGGAAAATTGGGGTTACTTAACACTTGCAGTATTAATCTCTTACCTTTTAACAATATGTTCTGATAACTTTCTTAGATGTGAGGCTCTGGTGGAAAGTTTATAATTCCCACTCTGCAGAAGACTAGAAACAAGTCACACAACCCTGTGTGGAGAAGGGGGAAACTGATAACAATGAGGGCATTTCATAGGTTGGGTCATATTAGCCAAAAAAGCATTAACATTTGGATACTGATTTGAAACTTCATGGGCTAGACAAGAGATTAAAATCTTATGAGAACAGGAAAGATTGCTAATGCTGTTTGGTCCTGGGAAGGTCAGGGTACCCACTCTGGTGCCTGTTACCAAGACAATTACCCAGAGGGTATGGGAAGGGAAACCTAGCAGGGACCCAGCTGCTGAGGGATGGCTGCAGCTGTTCCTCATTGAGTCCCACCCTGGCCCTGGTAGGAGAGTGCATGCTGGAGAGAACAGGGCAGATTGGCTCCTGAGGACAGAGCCAGAAGTTAAAAGTTGCAGAAGGCCCCAGAACTAATCACCTTGGGGAGGGGATGGCTGGAGTAGTGGGGATTGTGCAAAGCTGTAGTGAGGAACAGAACACAGAGCAACAGACAACTGAGGAGCTGGAAGAAACTCAGATTGTTGGGAACTAGCACCAAAATCTTCTTCCAGGTAAGGAAAGGCAGGTCCAGGTGAGTGAGGAACTGACAAGCGGGCTTGTTCTGAGGGAAGAAAGACAGGGAAAGCTAGTTGCCAGGCAGGAGTAGTTACTCCACCCCCTCTGAAGAAGCCCAAAGAAGGATGAGCCCAGGAAAGGGATTACTGTGAAGGCAGTGACAATTCCCACTGGGCAGGGTAGGGGCATGGGAACCTTGAAGAGATAAGGGCCCACCAGTAGGACCTCCAACCAACAGCTGGCAGCTTTGCTAGCAGTGCTAGGCTGTGAGAAGAACAGGCTGACTAAAGGGAGAGGGAGAAAGACAGCAGGAGAGGTCACCCAGTGAAACCAGCATGCCTGGAACATCACAGGTGTGGTCAGGACCAGGTGTAGGGGATGGAGGAGCCCAGTGAAGACACCCAGGATCTCTACCCCAATGTGATTAGGAGAGGCCATGTTCTAACCTCTGTTTTCTTTCTTTATATATATATTTTTCATCAAGGTATAGCAGGTAAGTAAAGAAAGGCAATGAGACAAGAAGCCTGATAGCAGCAGTACCAGCAGGAATCCAGGAATGACTTTCACAGTCAGTGATGCCATTAGAATACCCTCTTTTATGCTGTGTTAGTAGTTTATGCTGTGTTAGTAGTTTTGCTTCTTGATTGAAGCAGGAAGTACTGAGGTACAAAACATGTTTCAGAATCCAATGAAAATTAAAATAACTTTTGGAATTGGATTCAGCTTTTAGCTTGTTGTTTGGCTGAAAGTTCAAAGGCATTATTCTGACTGCATATTCAGCTCCATTTCCAAAATCCAAGGTAGTTACAAATGATCAGTATCATCACCAAAGTCTGAAGTGGGTACAAGGACCATGATATAAGCCCAAAATCAGATGCTTTAAAAAGATCAAATTGTGATTTTGAGTCTGCCATCTGATTCTTGAACTACCTCTACCTTCTCCCAGTGTTGTAGAGATTTGCTAGAAGCTAGAGGGAGATGAAGACAGAAGGGCATGAGGGCAGCTGAAAGGGAGATTTACTTGGAGTCTTGTGACTATTTTAATTTAAATCAAACAACACTTAAATCACGTACAAATGAGTAAAAACTAGAGTTGATAGTTCCAAAACTGCTTAAGTCCCTCGGAGCCCAAGTTCTGTTGAAATCAACAGGACTTTAGTCCCTAAGCCATTTACCTGCTTTTGAAAGCTGTCTAATCACTAGAAAACATGTGAAATCTAGATTTCTAGCCAATAGCCAATAGGTGTTATAATTAAACTCAGCATGTATCAATTCTTGGTTTTTATAATGCACGCTAGGTGGTGCTCATGTTAATCCAAATAGGCTACAGCTCTATCATACTTGAAATGGGGTTACTAAAATCCTTATTGTTCATTTCAGCTTTTCAAATAATTTTTTTCCTGGCCTATTATATTTATTTGATTGTGTCTCCACCTGAATACTCAGTATCATTCATATTCTAACAATATATTTTGCTGGCTCTGTTTACAGACATAAACATTTCTGGCTGTGTATTCTTTTTACAAAGTCAACAAGTAGTCAGACACAGCATCTTGCATTACTAAGAAAAAGTTTGACAACATATTCCAATAATATAAGTATTTAGAACAAAAAGCAACAGCAAAAATAAATCCTATCAGCCACCTTAAACTCAATATTTGTGGTTAGGAGAATAGCATGCTATGAGGAAACCTGAATACAGAAATAACTCCTTCCTGTGGACCACATTATATTAACCTATTAGTTTCATGTGAAGTTTCAAAATTAAAAGGCAATTTCAATCCGGATAACTACTTAACAGAACATATTTGTTACTTTTATATTCCTTGTACTCTGAGCTGTCAAGTGACTAAGCTATCCGGTGGATTAGAATTAGTCCTAAACTTTTTAAATGCCCATTTTGAAAAGTTAAGCTCAGTTTGTAAATCTAGGTCATAAATTAATTCAGTCTTAGCCACTAACTTTGGTCTTAGAACAGAAACCTAGTGGCTGAGGAAAACTGACAAAGTCCTTTCTAATGGAATCAAGCTGCATTGTTTTCTATAGTAACTATCCTCCGTTGTCCCAAAATTTGCTCCAAATATTTCCAAAACCAATGTCACTGTGGGATGCATTGAGCCTGCCCCCTGACACTCTGACATGGATCATCACAAAAACAAAAGATTCCTTCCTATCAGAAATCATGAAAGGCAAGAGTGTTACAAGAGGGTGTTTGCAGACAGAGAATAAAAGAAGCTCATAAAACCATGAGTAAACTTCACCTTTATCAACTTCAAATGTTACAGCAACTTCTCAGTTCCTCTGTTACGGAAATACAGCTGTTTCAGTACCTACAACCTAGTTAGCACTTCTCTCTACATTATCCCAAGGCTTTCAAACAATAAATTAAACAACTGGAAAGAACCCTCACTGGTTCAACTAAGAGAGAGTGCTGGGGGACCTGAACTCTCCTTCTTAACAAAAGCAAAAAGAAAAGGCTCCACTTCTTGCCTGGCCTGGGAAAGCAGCACTTCCCTCATGCTTCCCCTCTTTATTAGATGGTATGGTATCAACCTACTTCAACCACTGTTCTAAGTTAAAACCATCTTGTTTCAGAGAAGTCCATACCCAATACCTGCTCCTGTTCCTCTTATCAAGCATCAGAGACATTCCCACAGGGTCATTTTTTAAGCAGGTCTTCACATAATTCAAGGGGGATGTTAAACCTGGCCTAAAGAACCTGTAGGCTCCATTCCTACCTCAGGATTGCTTACTAAAATTCACAGGCTCAGGACTCTGTATTAGAAGCATACAAAGGAGAGATGTCCACAGAGGCCCACATTTCTCTGCAGGGCCTATTCTTACTGCTCTCACTTTGATTTGCTGGGATTCTTTCCCTAGGAATGAAAAGTTATGTATGTGCTTCACCAAGCAATAGCTTGGATCAACCTACCTGACAAGTCTCTCCTCTATCTATATCTCATCATGTGCTATGCATAGTCACATACAAACAGCCCCTAGAGCTGGATGTCTGGGCAGTAGGGAACATGGGATTTTGACAAAAGTCCCTGCATTCTCGTATTTGCTTCTTATGTTGACATGAGACAGAAAAATTAAAGGGAAACCTATCTTGCCTATGAACAAGATAAGTGTTTGCAGTAAGCTGTTCCAGAGTGTCTTTTTCTGATGTCAAGTTCAGTGTCTTCAAATGTCGCTAATGGCTGTCTGGTAAGTTTTGTTTAGCATGTTTGCCCAAGAAGGCACAATGCTAAGAATCAAAGATAAAACCCCTAAGAAAAAGAAGAGTTGGTTGAACTGGGTTTTCTCACATAAAAAGTTAAGTTTACTACTTAAAAAAAAAGCAACTGCAATTGATTCACATATGTCTCATTAGTATAGTAAGGGAAGATGGAAAGAATCCAGAACTAGTTATTATATTTGTATTCTTCTGCCAGAACCCTTCAAATCAAATCTGCTAGTAAACGGAGAGATACAAATCTGAATGTGCTTAAGTTCCCAACTTTATAGCTGACACTTATCTTTTTAATGGACAAGACAAAATTCTGGCTCCAAATACTTCTGATTTGGAGCACAGTCTTGGCCTGAATTTTTGTAGCTTGAGCAATCTCTTACCCAACTGATAGATCAATAAACCTGCCTAAGAATTTAATGCCATAATCTCTGAAAGTGACAAATTTGTCTCATAGACAAGATAAAAAGTCAGATACTGGTCAGGTAGTTATGATTCCTGGTACAGGGCAGAGCAAAGGAAGTGAATAAAAGACAGTATCAAACCAGAAACGCAGAGAGAGCAGCTCTTCTGGAAAAAAATAATAGCAAAACTCATCTAGTGACTGGTCTATAGAAAGGGTAGTTGGTTGTAGCCATGTTGGTCTAAAGACATAAGTTGACAAGGTTCTTTTGGTAAATATGGTATCTTTTATTAGACCAACTAAATCATTGGATGAATTGTTCCTTGCAAGCTTTTGGGCACAAACACCCTTCTTCAGGCATAAGGGCAGTCTGTTGGTGTTTGTGTGCATTCCTGGGTAGAATAGAAAGAACATAAATAAATTTGTATTTGCTTCTGTATTCATGGTAATGGACCTGGCCCTGTAGTAATGGCAACAGGTGTTCATCCTTTTTGATCCATGGGCTAAGAAATCGGACACTACAACCCCCTTCCCCGCCCCAACATGTGTACAGGCAGTCCTCGACTTACAACATTTCAAGTTATGTTTTGCACTTACAGCATTTATAAATTGACACCCTGTTTCAACTTTATGATGTCAATTTTGACTTTACAACACTTGATCTGATGTGATGCCATGCCAGCGAGCAAGTTCGCTGTGTTGCTCGCTGGAGAACATCTGTCCAAACTTCCTTGGACACTTTCTTTAAGAGAGCAGACAAAACCCCAGAAAAACCTGCAGCCAAGACTCCTGAGAAGACTCCAGGCAAGAGCCCTTCAAAAAGTCCAACCAGGAGCCTTTCAAAAAGTCCAGCAAAGTCACCTCAAAGAAATCTTTCCAAATCAATGTGATTGCTATTTACAATATAAATACATTAACGTAGCTATATTACTCATCTATAATTGATAAAGTACAAAATCCTGGGGTATTTTTGGTGAAAATAGGGTATTGGGCCTTGGTTCATGAACCAATCCCCATTTATAACATTGTTTCTTATGAGAAAATTGGTTCCGAGTTACAACATTTTGACTTAAGACATGGTTTTCAGGAACCAGTTGTGTCATAAGTCCGAGGACTGCCTGTACTTCAGCATTTGCAAAGTAATTAACTTATAAGGCCCAAGATCTACTTTACCTTCCAGTCCCTTTCTAGCTGGGGACCTATTGTCCCAGGTGCATGCATGACAGGAGGGTGTGAGGTTGTGGGGACACAATACTGAGGAAGAGAAAACAGACTGGAATATATGTTTATGGAATGACCAGCATGGTCATTTGCTAAATTAGCATTTGGTGTATATTTGACTGAATCAGGAAAAATCTTTCCTTTCAGTGCATGTTAGGGTTGTTTTGTGTGTGAAAGAAATTTGGACTGGGAGATTGTCCATTGAACTCAAGCAGCACAAATATATCTTCATCATCATCATATTTATCATTTCCCAAATAAGGCAGTAATTCTTAGTGGGCATTTATACACATACTTTTTTTTCCCACGACAAGCCAGAGATCCATCACTTTGGAACAGACTCAGTTAATTGAGTCTGCTCCACAAGCAAGCCAAGGTGAACTGTGCTGCACCACATGCAGTTGTATAAGCGGCAAAATTTACATCAGAGCATGGAAAATGGTGGCAGTGCACTTTTGAAGTAAAGCAACTCTGAGGTGTATTAGTTCAAAAGCACACCGCTGGCAGTTTCTCAGCACTGATGCTCATTTTGCCACTTATACAACTGCAAGTGTCATAGCACCGGGTGCTTTTCAAAGCACCTGTTGCTGCAGCACTTACATGTGCAAAACTGTCCAATATGATTATCAGCAACAGCAGCAACATAGTGATGCCTAGAAACTCTTATTACATACCAGGGTTTCAGTGTGCTAGATGCTGCAGGAACACTGAACAAAGAGACAATCCCTGTCCCAGCACGCTTACCATCTAAGTATATGCAGTCACAGAATAAACACACACCCTAGTTTACAGCATAGTCCTGAAGGAACTCAAGTAGGAGCAGTGACCAAAACAGGACCTGAGTACCTCTTGCTGCTACAGCCTCAGCAGCACTGGTAGAACCAAAAGTTGGGAGAAAGAGGAGCCTTGATCTCTCTTTCTTCACTCTGAGCACATGCCACAAAGAGCAGGAAAACTGTGCCAAGACTGTAAAGACAGAGAAATTCCATGCGCATGTCTGCATGTGCATTAACACTGGTTGAAATTTAAAGAGCAGTAGGTTACTGTGCAGTAAGTGGGAATAGGCTGGCATTTACACATGCAGGTGTTAAAATGCATTAACAGTGTGTGTGGACTAGCATGGGACTAAAGTTAGTCCCAAATCAGTCCACACACACAGTGTTACTGTGTAGTAGGGCATCTACACATGCATTACTGCACAGTAACTAAGGGGTAAATTTGATACCTGTATGATGCAGGTATCAAACTTACCCTCAAGTCGATGTAAGTCACCATACTTACTGTGCAGTAAAGGCATGCATATGTAGATACATGCCTGTACTGTGCAGCAATTTCAGTTACTGAGCAGTAAATGCTCATGTGTAGATGCGCCTCATCTGTAATAACCTGGATTAACTCCTACCTACAGGTGGGGTATAAGGATTAGCTTCTCCTAAACAATACAACCCAATCAGAATCTATTCAGACAAAATAGGTAAAAGACACAACAGCCTGAGATTTCTAGACATCCAGGAGGGTGATTCAGTCTCCTGCAAGCAGATTATATATGAGTACATTATGGATTAAATACAAATCCAGAACATCAGAGGCATTCAGTTTAACTGCTTTTATGCCCATGTCCCCCTGGTTAGAAAGCAGATTAGAATCCTAATAGAAAATCGCAGAGCTCTCCCTCAGATCAAGCCATTTTGCTCTACAGGATGATGCTTCAGGACTTGGGAGTATTCTGGGAAATGTTTTTTTTATCCTGTTCCTGTTTTGCAGTGACAGCAGGAAAAGTGAAAGTTTGGGACATACACTGGAGGAAGGGAGAAGAGAAACAAATGCTGCATTTACTGTCCATGGCTTATTTCTAAACCTGTAGTGCCTGCATCCCTGAAATACAGTTTCACTGCAAATTAAAAGCAGTAAATATTTTCCTTCTTTTGGTCAGTGCCCTCTGGGAACCTAGAACAGATTAATGGCACGAAAGAGACAGTTTCAAGTACAAATAAAGCACAGGCAACAGCAGGTACAAGAGAACAGGTGGTAAAAAGAAGAGATTGGCATAATTCTACCCTCAGATCAATCACCTACCTAATAATGCACCAACGTAACAGAGGGATTGGACCCATTTACTGTAGCACAGTATATACGGCCTGAGTTTCAGCCTCTTTATACCAGTTGTACATCTCTGTTGACTTCCACAGACTTATTCCTATTTAAGTGACAAGAAAATCAAATCCAATGTCCTCTTGTGTTGAACTTCAGTCACCATGAGTCAGGGTAGTGAACGCAATCAAAGAGTTTAGCTAGATCAGGTACTGATTATACTTGTATATATTTAAGATTGTGCAGCATTCCCTGTGTAACAAGGAGAGTTTGGGTGAAGAGATGGTTAGGCCTCTAGTGCCCCAGTGCCTTGAGCTGTTAACAACAGTGAAACAACAGAGAGAAGAAAAGCAAAAATCTCTTGGTTCACATTGACAAAAAGAGTTGAACACTAAGATGGAGCTGAAGTCAGCCTTAGGCTTATGCAGCCTCACTGAAGTCATAGGCGTAAGTCTTGCTGTCACTTAGCACAAGGTTAGATTTCACCTGACATGAGTCACCTGTTCTGAATAGCAGGGATCCTGGTTTTCCCTGATAAAAAAAAAAAATCACAAATTCTCTAATAACACCCCTGAAATCCATGATTAAAATGAAAGACTCCTCACTTCCCCCTCCCGCCATCCTCCCCAGCTTTGCTGCTGCCCCACACTCCCCCAACCCCCACAGCCCCCTGGCCCAGTTCATGCCCCTCACTCCCCCTCACAGCCCCAGCCAGTCCTGCTAGTGCCCCCCCCCAGCCCTGCTGGCAGGGAGCTCCCAGCTGCCAGGGCTACGGGGGCAGAGACCCAGGTCTGCAGCCCACTGCCCCAGTAGGAGGCACAGCCTGCCCCTCCCCCTCTTCCCTACTTCCTCCACCCCTTCTGCTTGCCTGCTGCAGGCTTTGGGGGGGGAGGGAGGGAAAATAATACTCCTTTGTACCTGTTTCTAACCATGCCTTAATTTTTTATGTACATTATTGGGGTCCCCAGTCAGACCCTGTTACCATTGATTCTATTAAATATATTTGTTGATTAAACATGTGAACAAACTACTTTAATGTGTAAAACAAGCTCAACATATGCTGAAAAAGAACAATTATTCCCAGCTCAGTGAAAAAAAATCACTAAATGCCTAGTTAGTAAATGACTGAGCTTTACTATTTCATAAATAAATTACATTCTGTTTTATTTTCCTCAATATTTAATTTGCTAGATTTTTCCCCATCATAGCTTTTCTCCTAATTATATTTTTCTGGACAGGATGTCTTCTTCCCTTTATTGCAGAATTGCTCAGATGATAAAATATTTCTTTAAAGCTGAATCCACATAAAATCACCTTCAGGTAATTTGCACCTCCTTTCCTATGTGCCTTATTAAATAATTCCAAGCAAGTTGCTATTTCCCATTCTCCCTTATGAAAACATAGAGATGAATAGCAACTATTATTTGAATGAACACAAGCCACATATCCATGTGCAGTGTTTCTGGCTTTTAAGGTGGCAGGTACTAGGCTAACATTTTCAAAAGCACACACATCATTATGATGTCCAAGTTTCATTTTCAAAAGGGGCTTTGGCCTAACTTCACTCAGGTATTTAGATACCCAACTCTTATTTTGGTGCTTAACTGTTATTTCCATAGAACGTAGGTGGCTAAATAATAGGGCTGTGCAAAGCTTCAGTCCCTGATTCAATCTGGCAGAGATTCAGCCTGATTTGGTGGCCAAATCTCCAAATCCAAATCGAATCAGAGTACCCTTTAATTTCTCCGAATCAAATTGGAGCCCTCCGAATCAACTTGGAAAGATTTGGAGAGATTTGGCAATTCAGATACAGACACAGCTTTAAATGTTTTTTCTACATACCTCCAGATAGCAGACAGCTCATGAATGCTGCGATGCTTGGGCACATGGAGTGTCCCACAGGAGCGTGGAGGGGACCCCAGTGCACTTGGCAGTAGACCCAGAAGTGGACCAGAAGCACTTCCAGTCCACTTCCAGGTCTGCTGGAAAGTGCATGGAGGACAGGGAAGGGGGGGCCTGCACCTGCCAGCTCAGCGACTGGTGTCTCCTGGGTCTGGGGGAATACCCGGAGTCCTCCTGAAGCTGATTGCTGAGCTGAGGGGCCATGGGGGGCGGGGAGGAGGGGAGCCTGGTGTGCTCCTCGGAGTACCCGGGAATGGACCAGAAATACTTCTGGTCCACTTCTGAGTTCACCGCTGAGCACGCGGGGCCTTTCCCCTACACTCCTGTGAGATGCTCCAGCTGCCTCAGCATCACAACTTTCACAAGCTATGCCTGGTACCTTGAGGTATGTAAAAAACATTTAAAGCTGTGTTTATATCCAAATTGCTAATTCTCTGAATCAGCATCGAATCTTCAGATTCGGATTCAGCCAAATCAAATCAGGGACAGTGATCTGAATCAATGAATTGAAGCACTGTCCCTGATTCAGGCCAAATACAAATCCAAATCAAACAGGGCCCATTTCGTACATTTCTACTACATAAGTATCTGAAATACATTTCTGAGTCTGAGACTTAGCCTAGGTCAAATTGACTTTCAATGGAATTTGGGGTCCTCTAAGTGCCCAAGTCATTTTTTAAAATGGAACTTGAGCTCCTAAACCACATCAGATCTGTTGAAATTCATACCCTAGAGCTAAACTCTACTAAGGCAGCAAATGCATTTCAGCTTTTGAGTTATATAGACATGCTTTGCATTTACTAGGGTTGTTTATTTAGGATAGCTACAGACATTACATTTACATAAACCAAACCTAATCTTCTAAACAGGAGGTGTGCTATCTTAGATCAAGAAAGGGTTAATCTGATCTAGGAAGAGATTAACCCAATCTCAGGAATGCCTGCCTGAATTCATAGCATGGCCCCTTGCCTGAGCCCCGGACTGTGTTATTTCTACAGCCCTCCCTGACACTGACTGGGTTATTTTTAGACCCCTCAACACCTCCCCCGCACCAACTGGGCAATCTCCACCCCTCCTCCCTTCCCTCCCAGCAGAACCACCAGTCCAGTCCATACCCCCCATTCCCTTCCCCCACTCCAAATTACTTACCTTAGGCTGCCCCTGTTGCAGTCAGCAGCAGCAAATGCCTACATGTGCTGCTCTGGATCTAGGTTTAGGCAGCTTAAAGTAAGCTGCCTGAAGGTAGACTGAGTGCAAGAAGCATTTGTTTGCACATCTGAGGTCCCAGTTCTGCAAGCTGCTGGCCATACAGGATAGGATCAACACTTTGCTATACAGGATTCTAACTACAGTGAAGATTTTGTTTATATTTCATGTAAACCAGTGGAAAAATTTGAGATTTGACTTAGTGGGTTTTGAATCATGGGCTAAGTCATTTTTACTCATAACATATCTAGTGCACCCATGTGTTTAACATATGGGAAATCATTATCCTTATAGCTTATTACAACAGAGGCCAATATATTATTGCCAAGCCTGATTCAAAGGCCACATCCAGACATTCAGGTACATGCAGTTTGTGGTGCCGCAGACCTCTTCATAGTGCCACAAACTGCACATCTGGAATTTTAAAATGTGCTGTGAACTGCAGATGTACAGCATGGGGCCAAATTGTGTTGGCAGGAAGTTCCTGTAGCAAAAAAAAAGTGCAAAAAAAGTGGTGCAGCACAGGTAAGAGGAGTGTGCACTGACAGACATAGAGGCTTGGGTCTCCTGGGAGGTGCTATGTCTGAGAGCCAGAGCACCCCTACTCCTTTGGTTCTCCTCTAACATTCTGCAAGCAAGGAGGAGTAAAGAAAAGAAAGTTTCTCCAAAGTGGGACAACTGCCTTACACCAAAGCACACGTATGGGGGCATGTACTGCAGCAAAAAATAGTGCCACAGATTTGTGCTGCTACTGTTTTTGTTGCTACAAATGCATGCCCCTACATATGAGGATGCACCCAAAGGATTTATTTCCTTTACCTCAGTAAGATTTACAACCACTGTTACAATGAGAAAAAGGAAAAAACTATAGCATACCATCAGGACTTTTACTAACTCAGTTAAGGAATGGATCTTTAACTAATCAATTAATCTCTGGGTCTGCTATACATATGGTTATTATAAACAAAAGAAGGCTGAACTTCACTTGCAGACTTGTATCTACTGCTGTAAAACCCCTCTCTGCTTTAATTTGTCACATTATTTTAGGCTTATACATTAATTTTTCTTGTGTAACCTGGGTGGTACTCCAAGAGGTACCCCCTCTCCAGTTGAAGGGATCAAAACAGGTGCACAAGCACTGTGGGAGCTGTAGGGACTCTCCTCCCCCTATAGAGCAGAGCCAGACCACCAATGGGGACTTAACCATATACCTTTTATACTGGGAACATAACAGGCATAAATCAGAGGGTATAGTGGACACTACAATGCCCCAAGACGGTAGGATTCAACAACGGTTAGACACTTACAATCACTGACAAAACACAGGGCTAACAAAATATAAAACACAAACAGCAGAACAAACAATACGGGTTGGTGAAATATAAAAAGGCACAAAATGCAAAATGTCAGATGACAAGGAAATATAGGTACCTGGAGGAGAAGAAGGGCGGGGGCGGGGAACACAATGGCCACACTGCAAGGTTTACTTCTTGTTATCTTACTCACCCCAAGTCACCTCAGCTGGGACTTCAACCCACATCTCCCATGTGGTAGGCAGGAACATTGCCACACAGTCACCACTGGTGGCACTACTCCAACTTGCTTGGGGTCTTGACCTTCCCGGAGCCCCAGCCTCATATTGAGCTGCCTGTCCTCTGTTTGGAGGAGCTGGAAGCAGAGCTGGGACCCCCTCAGGTCGCTGCTCAGATCCTTCCTGGAGCGAGGGGGAGCCTCTCCTGCTGGCTGCAGTCTCTCGTAAGGGATCCTGGATCCCAGTGGGGGCCTCTCCTGCTTGCCACACGCCGCGCTGCTGAGGGTCCCACTGCTGCCTGCAGGTCCTGCTCTCTCAGGCTCTTCCAGGGCACTGCTCCTGCCCCTCTGGCTCAGCTCTTGCCAGCTCTGTGAAGTTCCTTCCTTGTTGTCCCTCACTGGTCTCTCCCCTGAGTCAGCCCACGCTGCCCCTTTTATCCCCCTCCAGGTGACCCAAGGGGCCAATCGGGACATGGTGGGGTGAGTCTCTGGGGCCTGATTGGTGCAAAAATGGAATCCCAAGTCCTCCAATCATCTTTTACCCCTTCAAAACCCGTGGGCCAAATCATTACCGGATTGGTGAGGAAAGGGAATCCCACGTCCTCCAATCATCTTTTGCCCTTTCAAAACCCCTGAGCTAGGTCACTGCCAGCTAGCCCGTCACACTTGCATTGTGGTTCCATAAAATATTTGTAAGGTTACAGTGTTTTCTAGCATTACACAGACTTCTCTTCTTATTTTAAGCAGAGCATATGATGAAAAGGGCTGTGTTACCGCCAATATAGTATGATAGGACCAGAAGGGACCTGGAAGATCATTGAGTCCAGTCCCCTGCCATAGGCAGGAGGTTAATGAGGTCAAACTAGGTCAACAAGGTGCTTATCCAGCCTCCTCTTGAACACCTCCAAGGATGGCGACTGCACCACCTCTGCCAGGAGTGTGTTCCAGGTTCTAGTTACCCCTATGGGGAAGAAGTTCTTCCTTACGTCCAGTCTAAATCTTCCCTTTGTTACTTTGTGACCATTGGTCCTCATCCTCCCAAGGGGTGCCTTCCTGAAGAGTTGCTCTCCCAGATCTTGGTGCTCCCCCCTGACATATTTGTAGGTGACTATCAAGTCACCTCTCAGCCTTCTCTTACTCAATCTGAACAAGCCCAGCTCCCAGAGTCTCTCCTTGTAGGACCTATCCTCCAGGCCCCTGATCATGTGGGTGGCCCTTCTCTGCACCCTCTCAAGCTTATCTGCATCCTTATTGAAGTGTGGTGCCCAAGACTGGGCACAGTACTCCAGCTGCAGCCTCACCAACACTGAGTAGAGAGGCAGAAGCACCTCTCTGGATCTGTAGGCAACACATCGGCTGATGCACATCAGAGTTCTATTTGCCCTGCTGGTGACTTCCTTGTACTGTTGGCTCATATTCATCTTCTAGTTGATTGTGAACCCCCAGGTCCTGTTCAGATGCTGTACCAGCCAGTGGGCTACCGCCTATCCTATAGTTATGGTGAAGATTCTTCCTACCCAGATGAAGGACCTGGCACTTTTCTCTGTTGAACCTCATCTGATTCTGATCAGCCCATAAAACCAGTCTGTCTAGGTCATCCTGGATCCTTACTGTATCCTCTGGTGTACCCACGTTTCCCCACAGCTCAGTATTGTAGGCAAACTTAATCATAGAGCATTCCATCTCCTCTTCCAAGTCATTAATAAATATATTAAAAGCATGGGTCCAAGCACCGATTCCTGTGGGACACCACTGGAGACAGCCCTCCAAGATGAAGCTGTCCCATCAATTACAACTCTCTAGAACCAGCCTCTAAGCCAGTTATCCACCCACCTCACCATAGGCTGGTCCAGACCAGTACCCTCCAGTTTAATTGAGAGTATTTCATGGGAGACAGAGTCAAATGCCTTACTGAAGTCTAAATAAATGATGTCTATCTCATGTCCCTTGTCCAGCTGGTTAGTTACCTGGTTGTAAAAGGACTCCAAGTTTATCAGGTATGATCTACCCTCCACAAAGCCAAGCTGGTTGTTCCTTAATACCCTGTCAGTTACAAGGTTGTGACTGATGGCCTCCTTAACAATTTTTTCAAAAAATGTTCTAGGACCGAAGTCAAACTTACTGGTCTATACTTTGCAGGGTCATCCCTTCTCCCTTTTTTAAAGATGGGTATTACATTGACCCTTTTCCTGTCATCTGGGACCACTCCCGAGTTCCACAACTTTTCAAATATCTTTGTCAAAGGCCCTGCTATGAGTTCAACCAATTCTTTTAGGACTCTTGGATGGAGGTTGTCTGGCCCAGCAGACTTGAAAAGTCCAATTGTTCTAAAAGGACTCTCACCTGTTCAGGGCTGATTTCATGTTGTCTGTTGACATCTCCATATTCCCGGAAGAATGTAGCTTGTATTTATAGGATTTATGAAGATGATAAAGGGCATCATCTAGATCTGTATCAACATATTACTTCGTATTATCAAGGGGCAAATCTTTAAACCAGTGCCAAAATTGAAATACTGAAAATGTTCTAAAAAGACCTCTTCCTTCTCTGAGTTCACTGAGGCTTAGGGAAAGAATTCAACATCCAAATGAATGCAACTTGCAGGAGAAGAAATAGCATTAACTTTTCTGACCCTACTCTACACTTTTAGCATGCTGATGTGTATAGCCCCAAGAGAACAGAGCTCTGTTCCATGCAGATGCACAGATCCCCTACCTGACTCTCTAGAATCTAGTGTCCTCCTTTTCACAGAGAATCTGCTGTTGCTAAGAGATTCTCTAGTCATGGACATACACACTTGATTTGCCCTTGATTGCATAATTCAAACTTAGAGACCAGATACAGTGCTTAGCACAATCAGGTCCTGGCATCTAGATGCCATCCCAATATAAATAACATTATTAATAATAAATATTTCCTATCTCGGTAACTCAGGCAATGTAGATGAGCTTTAACATCAGTATTCATTTAATTTGTATCTAGTTTAAGATGCGTTTGCCCTCCCAGAAGGGTAGAAATGGAACTTGGTATCACAGGTAATCAGACCTTCTGTGGCCTTTTACAATGATTCAGGCACATTTTCTACTAGCATCAGTGTTTAAAACAGCACTAGTACATCAGTGGGTTTAGCAAAATATCATGGTAGTGAACCAGTTCCTGGAAGAATGTAGCTTGTATTTATAGGATTTATAAAGGCCTGTGTTTACACCAAGGATCAAAACAGAACTTAGGTTCTAGCAAAATGGGTTCTTCAATATTTCTGCTGTTCATTTAAGCTTTTAAGTTATAGAGTAAAGTTCCTATTTAAGCTGGCTGGTACAATTGCAGAGAGGTACAGCATCTTGTCAGAGTGAAAAGGCTGGTACTTGAAATACAGGTTCTTCTAGGGCTGGAGTATTACATTTGAAACTTACATTCTGATGGCAAATTAAGAATTAAGAAAAAATTAAAGTAATTGCTTTACTGTATATTCCATGTAAACCATGGAGTTCCTTTCCCCTAGGAAGAAAAGAATGTCAGGACCTGCTGGACCTGTTCTGTCTGGAATGTGAGCTTTCGTAAGGCTTAGTTCTTTAACTCCATCCCAGTGCAGTTCCCAATGATTATTACATGCTTTGGCTACTCTTCACATAGATAGTAAAATGTTACATATTTGGCTTGGAATGCCAAGTAAATGCTGACATTACAATGCCAATAGGATTTGTTCTCGTCAGATCTGCATAAGCTTCCTTGGCTAGAGACAGACATTCAACAAGCCTGAGCCTGAACTGATTCAATCTTTACAGGTTAGTCTAACCTGGCTAGGCTGAACCAGTTTGTAACTGGACAGACATTCTCTCTGGACTGAGGGAATTCAGGCACATGACTATAGTGGTTCAGGCTAGAAGCCTGGGGGTGCTAGAGCAGCCCTCCTTCCCCTTTCAGTGGTGAGCAGAGGGGCCTGTGGCCAGGCTCTGGTAGGACCTCTGATTAGTGAGGTCTGCCTGTGCTGCACCACCCCAGGCTTGTTGCCTCTGGCTGCTTAAGGGGGCAGAAGTGTTGCCAGCCCTCAGCCCCCAGCCCCCTGCTAGCACTCTGAGGCAAGGTGAGGTGTACAGTGCATGCATCTGTTGATGATACAGAGCTTTTCAATCTCCCTCTCTCTTTTTTATACTATCTACAGCAAACTGACAGGCAAGCAAGCCAGCAGGGGCCTGATAACAGTGTTTATTATGCCATCAGCAAACCAACAGCCTCTCTCCATTACTTCAAACTCTTCTTAAATAGCTTACCAGCTGATCTGTTGATTAGCTCCAAAAAGCCCTAATTAGATACTGTTCTGTCTGCCTGTTCCAGTGAAATTGGAGATACACACAGAGACACTTCTCAGCATTAGCTAACATACCACATACCTAGGGTCCGTGGGGTTGGAGTCTGTCCTATGGGAGATGGGAGGGAGGCGAGGATGGGCAGGGGGGAGCCAGGCAGACCCTGCTGTACCTGCAGTCTCTGCCAGAGCTCCAGCTAGGGAGCAGAGGGGATGGGCCAGCACTGCCGTGGAACAGAGCGCCTCACCCAGCTCAGAGAGCATACCAAGATGCTGGGAGAGTCTGGTTTATATAAAACCAGGAAGAGGTCTGGGACAGACATTGCATAAACTGGTTTGACCCAAATCAGTTGTCTGATACTACATTCAAGCAGGTTTATCTCAAACCAGTTTCCGCCATTTTGAAACTGGTTTATGTGTACTGAACATCTGGCCTGTTACAGGTTTAAACCAGTTTCTGATCTCTTAAACCAGTTTATGTGTAAATATCTGTCCCTAACGCTTAAGTTCATTGTCAACATGTTTTTCTTTCTTTGAAACACAGCATCTTGGCTTCAGATTTAAGCATGTATACTAAAAGTCATGAGTGTCCCGCAGTAAAATTCAAACCCAGGCACAGAAACAAGGCAGGGATCCATGTAATCTCTGTCCCTGCCAGTAAAGACAGTGGATTAAGTACTAGGACCAGTGTCACAGACCTACATTTTCCCTGTAGAAAATGGTTTTTCCAGCATTGGGTAAATCAGTTTAGGAAACATTAAGACCCATCTCAAAAACCTCCCTAGAAAACAACAATACTAGATGCTTTCCTTTTAATAATAAGATGGCCGCAATGCAACATTTTCCCAGTTAATATTACCTTGTAGAGGTAAGGCTTTTTTTCAGTGGAGTAAGAGTGCCAACATTCCATGGGCATTTCATACTTACCCTTTCCAAATATTCAGAAATAATTTGTGAGATGCTGCTGTCCAATCCCCTTTTCTACTGTTCGATTTTTGTACCAAGATTTGTTTTGGTTCTGCCCCATCCTCATCTCCAGTTCAGCTATTTAGGCTCTAAATGAGAATGAACTTAAGCAGCCCCACAATTCTTTTTTTTCCCTACTTCATATGAGAGTACGGGACCCTAAAGCTGAAGTCAATAAGGGAAACTGGTTTTCCCACAAAAGTCAGAGGCACTAAGTTCAGACCTGAAGGCATTTTACCATGAACACTATAGCAAAAATATCCTCTACTGCTGTGGGGTTTTTTCCGAGGTTCCACACACTCAAGCTCTAGGCATATTTTAGTGTAAGTAATCCACAGTATTACCATTCCACTGAACATTATACACTGCTTTCCATAAGAATAAGAGGTATAATATGACACTTCTTTAATGGTCTTCTTTTTATTTGTTCTTAAACACTATATTTCAGTATTATGAATGATATTTATAGGAGCTCTTCAAACTAACTAAATAGTATAGTACTATTAGATAGTATAGTAGTATCTCGTTTGTCTGGAAAGTTGTTACTCCAAATCGTCCAGTTCTAAAAATGTTACATGTTTCCCAACACACAACATTTGAATGCAAAAATGCTGACATACACAAATACATTGATTTACAAAAGGACTTTTACAAGGAAATTAGAAACTAAAATAATTTTGGTGAAATTTCCAGGGACTTGGGTTCACTGTAACAAAACCCTTCACTACTGCATTTATTTCTATATAAATAGAAATACACAATGTCCACCATGCTATGAAAGATTCTCTGAAAGATTTCAGTTGTTTTCTCTGTATAAGATTATAATCTTTTATCTTTTAAATACAGCAGACAATACTACATGGAGAAAGAACATTTTCTTATCTCAGATTAATTTTAAAAATCTATGAATTTTAACTATACATTACATTTCACCATGGATACTTCTCAGTTGTACATCACTAAGGTCAGACCAAATGTCAATGGGCATTTTTACATGTGCTCTCGGAGTTGGGGGTGGGCTTTAATTAGAGCAGCTCCAAAAGTCACTTGAATTAAAGAGCCGCAGCTTCTTGTGTATCAGCATCCCCACACTTCAAATGGTGGCAGGAGTGCTTAAACTAAGTTTCATTTGACAAGCTTTAGTTCAAACGCCCCAGCACCTTTTTGAAGCATGGGGATGTTGGCACATGAGATGCAGGAGGCTGCTGGAGCGTGGTAATTACACACACTCCGACACACTGTAATTACAGTGCATTAGAATAGCCTCCATGCTCATGTACAGGCATCCAATGTTGCTTTCTGACTTTTAACATTATTGTACAGTGACCTTTGTGTTGCAGGCACTGCAGAACATTTACCTCTAACATAACAATACAAAACGCTTATTTTCTTTTACTTTCATGAATATATTTCTGTTCATTTTAAGTTGGTAAAACCACGTTTTCCTCTATGAGAACCAAAACTTGCTACTTAAAACGTACAGCAATGGCATTTTGAAATCATCTAAAAATAGTTTCCAAAATATTTTAAGAGAAGCGTGATATTTATGTTACCAAAATAGGCAACATGAACATTTTTAAATGACTATGTTTCCTTCCATGTCACACATCCCCAAATAGAACGCATACCTTATTTTTGGAAGTCAGAATATAGGAAATAATGTTTTTCCAGTCATGGCTTAGAGCTGGCTTTTTTGTAGAGGGACATTGGTGCAACATGACTGCCATTTTCTTTCTGGAACAGCAAGCTAGAAGGATGGAGTTTGGTGTTAACCTTTTCACAACCACTCTTAAATTGGCAACAATTTTTGCCTGAGCAAAAATTAATGCTGGACTCCACACCTCCAGCTTATTCCCTGAGTGAGAAGCTGGCAACCATCCTGAAGCAATGTCTCCATGCTTCTATTCCTCCATGTTTCTGTTCCAGCAAACAAAAATCAGCTTTACCACTCAAGAAATGTACCTCAATTTCGGAGTGCTGATTTTTTGGGGGAAAAGTTTTGTGTGGTATGCAAATAAATACGCCATAACCCAATCTTCCCATTTTTATGCAAGCTCTCCAGACACAAAAAAGTATTTGTATATTTTAACATGGTTTTAAGATCCCCCACATTGTTAATATTTTACTGTTTCAAAGATAACAGGAGCAGGTTGTAGGATAACTCCTTTATTTAACTGATTTAAAAAAAATTAAAATGTAGACATGATATTGATGGTGCTGTAATCTAGCCTGGCTGTAATTCTCTCTCTCAGCCTTGGCCTAACCAATCTGTGTGTTGTCTCTAAGGATATGTCAGACTGTAGTAGATATTGCTATGACTGCAGCTTGTGAAGAGATATCCAATCACACTTTTCTATGCCCAAGGAGCTTTATAGAATATTCAAGTGGTTAGCTCCCACTGAGCTCTGTGCTGCTATGACTAATCATTAGTGCATTAGCGGTACCCAAGCAAGCTAAGTTTAATGCTACCTGAGCTACAGCACCAAGTCAACAGGAAATAGGGCATATAGCATCCTTGATCATTTAGTGTCCTGAAAGAAGTGTAACAATTTGCTGCTGAAGCTTAAACCTATGCACACAAACATAAATTACTACATCTTTCAATTTCCATTTACCTCTCATTTTTTATTAAAACTTATCATTCAAAACCATGTCTCCCCACCTCTGTGGCTACAGGGTGCCTTCTGGGAATAGTAAAATTCATAGAGGCCTTTGCCTAAACATAACATGTACAGCTTAGCTTCTGTTAAAATCCACATATAAAGGAGTTTGGGGTTGGAGTTGGCTGGAATTATTCCACTAAATAGGCCCACGGGCATGGTTGCATTGCTTTCCCTGAAGTGTTGTGTGAAATTAGAGTCCCTTGCCATCTAAACTGAGTAATTGGATGATGCTGTAGAAAATATCTTCTCCTTGAAGCACATTTTAAAATACACTCCAGGCAATTTTTATCAGCATTTGCTTCATTTTTGGCAACGCTCAAGGAATAACTATATTACCTCTGATTTCTTGATAACAGATTTTGTCTGTACCCGGCAGGTGGAAGCAAAACAGTATCTCACATTATGAGTACAATTCTCTTTTCTAAGAGACAGAGAATATACACTAATGTCACAGACTATTACAAGTATAGCAATACTTTCTCCAAAAGCAGAAAGCAAACAGATTACATTGGATTGTACAAAGCAATAAGTAGGTATTACAATATCCTGAAACTGTAAAGGAAAAATCTGCTGCCCTACACCTACACTATGCTTTGAAACTGGATTTTCTACCTATGAGTTCAGTAATGTTTGAAAAAGAAAAAGCTTTTGCTAATCATGTATTTTACACTTCAAATCATACCCTTTGCTAAATAATTATGTTTTGCAACTTTAACTTTGCATTATGAAGGATACAGTTCCATGTTCTCTACCAAACAGGCTGTCTCCACCCCAATACCTGATAAGAAATCCTCCTGTTATAAGGCAAAATATATTCTGTGGATAAAACAGATTTAGTTTGAGCTTTGTGCTTTTGGGGCTTCAGAAGTAAATCTTGGAGAGCTAGGGTGGTGGCAAAGACCAGGCCTTATTTGGCTGAGTCCTGATCAGTGACACTCACTAGAGCAGTTCATTTCATCCCATCTCATCACTTGTCCCTTGATCCTCTTTTCAGGACTGGCAAGATAAAATAGGCAGTTGCTGAATCCATTACTGCTAGAGATTATCAATGCCAGGCTAAGAGTTCCTACTTCTCTTAAGGAGACAGGTCAATAACCTTGGCTCAAGAAACCAACACTTGATAATGACAGGTGATAGTTATTGTCACACATTCTCTTTCTTACTGAGGTCATAAAGAGGTTTGCAGAGAGACAAATCTCTGAGAAACAATGAGATCTTAGATCTCCCTCATTGTTGTCATTCTCGGCCCAAAGCTGGGTCCTGGATAGAAGCCAGATGAAGACTGGATGTTCATGAAGACTGGATGTTCCTACAGTATCTTTATCCAGTTTAACCTTTACTAGGGTTGATCATAGTGATTGTTGACTTGTGAGCAAACAGCATTAAAAGTAATTGAAGTTCTTCTCGTCTTCATTCCAGGTGATGAAAAGAGCAAGAAGAGTTAGTCATGTTTCGGTCTTCCTCTTGTCCTTAGCTTCTCTGACATGTTATACTTGTCATGGATTAATGAAATATGTTCATGTGACTACACTTCAAAGCCATCAGGAGAGAATCTAGTGAAAGACATGGCAGTCTACTTTGTAAGCAGCATAACTCAACCAAGAATGTGTTACATTACTGCTTTGGTTGCCTGTTGCTTTGCAGATGGAATGAAAAATGTTCATTTTAATTTCTAAAGACATGAGTGGCTTGAAAATTTCCTTTTGTCTCCATACCATGCTCCTGTAGTTCCTATATGCAGAGGTCTTGAAGTCTCTTGGTAGCAAGCCCAAAAAGACAATATTTTCTAGGACAATCCTTCTTCTATAGAACCAGTTTCTCTCTTTCTCCAATGAAGTCTGGACTGCTGACTTTCAAACTGTGCTGCATGGCTCATCTTTTTGTCTAAATGTCTGAGAAGGGTGACAATTGTTTATTGGAGAGGGATTCTGGATAAGGAAAGTCCCATCTACCTGATTGTGTTAGGGGTGAAATTTCGCTAGGGATTTGTGCTGGTTTTTGTTTTTGTTGAACAGTTGTGTTAAAAGCATCCAGAAAAACAGATGGGCATGGTTTTATATTGTTATAAATTGAAACAAAAATAAATGTGTGTGTGTATACATATATATGTAAGTAATGGGAATAGCCCGTCAACATACAGATAGTTGCAATGGAAGGCCAGCTGACATTTTCATTTTCAGGTTATAATCTAAGTTACAAAAGGTCACATTTTGAAAATTGGCTTCCAATGGTGGCCAGGGACTTTGGCCTAATTTTCAAAAGTGCTGAACATTTTCCTCAGTTAGGGGCCATGGATGCTCAGCTCTGGAAAAAGCAAGACCTAAAGTGTCTTAGGGTGGACATCCAAAGTCAGTAGCCAGTTATGAAAACATGGTCCTATTGGCTAAATTGTACTTTAAGCAGTCTTTGGTGGGTGTTATATATATGCACCATGTTAGCAGAGCTCCAGCTGACATGGAAAAGAAGAGGGCAAATGTGCTACAAAGACACAGCTTAATAGGGTACAGCATGTATTTCCCCCGTCACTGACCTGCCAGCTCTTAAAAACAATGCAGAGGCAAGGATGAGACTAAGTCCTTGCATTTGGGGATAAATCAGGAATGACAGTGGCCTTCTGTCCCACAGTACAGGACCAAGCTGTGGTCTGGCCCTTCAGTATTTTTGTCTTTTAGCTGATTTAATACTCTGAAAATCCTTTCTTATCTGCATTTACAATTAGAAAACTACAACACCAATGTGATTGGTTTGCTGCTGCTACATCTTCAGTTCATGATGGTTGCTGACTCTGTGCCTGCTTGTGACTCACAAAGGGCTTTGTCTTCATAATGATTGGAGTACAAGGTGTTCTGGAAGCTGTTTTTAACTGTGACCGAGTGAACTGTTTACGAATTTTTCTGTATGAAAAAGAAGGAAGAGAGAGAGTGGTAAATTTCCAAATCTATCACATATCTGCCATAACAGCCCATTATCAAAAATAAAAAGCAAATATTCCTATCAGAGGGAACAAGGCTGATTAAGGGGAAATGGATATTCAAAGGCAAGCAGAATGAATTCAGTCTACTGAGGGGTGACTCAAAGCTGTTCCCAACCTGTGACATAAGTGGGCATTGAAAACCTGGTGTTCTCAATTTAGGGTGGAATTCTATTTCCCATTTGTGTGCCTAAAAAGGGTGGTTTTATAGTCATGTAACTGGACCATTTCTGGCCCTCTCTCCATACTATGGAAATGAGTGTGTGCATGTAAAGTGAGCATGCTCATTTGACCAAACGCTGGCTGGGTACATAGTTGTTCACCTGAGGCTTAGTCTAGTAAAAATCAGGTGAGTGGGGGATGCCTCCCATGTTTTCACCTTTATAGCTGAGTAGTTTGAGCAGTTGCCTTTCCAGAGCAAAATCTATCTCACGGAGCTTTGAGCTTTCTTTCTTCTTCCTGGTCCCACATATTTCTTGGTAGGGCTGTGCAAAGCTTTGGTACCTGATTCAATTCGGTGGAGATTCGGCCCAATTCAGTGGCTAAATCTCCAAATCTGAATCAAATCAGAGGACCCTTTAATCTCTTTGAATTGAATCGGAACCATCCAAATCAATTCAGAGAGATTCAGAAAGATTGGAGATTCAGACTTAGACACAGCTTTAAATGTTTTTTCTACATACCTCTAGCTAGCAGGGGCTTGTGAATGCTGCGATGCTGGGGCACCTGGAGTGTCCCACAGAAGCATGGGGGGTCCCCAGCATGCTCAGCAGCAGACCCGAAAGTGAATCAGAAGCACTTCTGGTCCACTTTCAGGTCCTCTGAGGAATGCACAGAGGGAATGCCCCCCCATGCCCTCCTGGCTCAGTGACTGGTGCCTCCTGGGTCTGGGGGGGCGGTACCCAGGGTCCCATGGCCAAGCTGGACAAGGTGCTTGAGAGCCCCCCAGCGCGCTCCCTGGTGGACCTGGAAGTGGACCGGAAATACTTCCAGTCTACTTCTGGGTTCGCTGCTGAGCACACAGTCCCCCCTCCCCCCCCGTGCTCCTGTGGGAGGCTCCATCCACCTCATCTTCACAACATTCATAAGCTGCACCTAGTACTTCAAGGTATGTAGAAAAAACATTTAAAGCTGTATATATGTCTAAATTGCTGATTTTCTGAATCAGTATCAAATCTTCAGATTCAGCTTTGGCTGAATTGAATCAGGGACAGTAATCCAAATCAATGAATTGAATCACTGTCCCTGATTTGAACCAAATCCAAATCAAATAGGACCCATTTTGCATACCCCTATCTCTTGGCTGCCCGGGGGTTAACTTCAAAAGGAAGGGTGACTAATGCCTAGCCTATGGTGTTCTGGCTAAAGCACTGCCGGGAGGTTAGATAGAGGTTTATAACCCTTTCTGGGTAAGGAGGGCCCTAGAAATTGGGGGTCCTATTTACTGGACAAATGTCTTAACTATTAGGCTGTTGAGCTAAAACATAGGTGGATTGTCTTCCGGCAGCTTACTTCCTCAACAGCTGTTTTCATGGCTTAGATGCATTTAGGCTTGCAGAATGGGCCCACATACATGGCAGATACCTGCCCAGACAGTGTGCAGTCTACTGAACATGCTCAGTTTGTGTGTCCACATTTACCGGTGCACAGAGCAGGAGAACTACAATTGCTACCTGTAAGTAAGTGCCTAGAACACCACTTATGTGGCTAGAAAGCTGCCACTTGAATGCAAAAAAGGGAAATACAATTCTGCCCCTCATGTTCAAAATATACAAGAAGCAGAATTTTGGGGTGTAGGTTGTAGCCATGTTGGTCTAGGGACATAGGCAGACAAGGTTTTTTAGGTAAATGTAATATCTTTTATTAGTCCAACTAAATAGTTGGAAAATTTTTTCTTCAAAATTTTTGATGTATAAACACCCTTCTTCAGGCAGAGGGAGAGTTTGCAGCTGTTTTGTGGTCTCCTGGATGGGACAGAAGCATGTAAGAATGCAGGTCAGTGAGAATGCAAATGTGTGGCAGTGAGTGTCAGATAGGGTGAGACACAATGGATGAGAGACAGGGGGTGGGAGGAAGGAGGAATGGTGACCTGATGAAACAAGGTAGCTGGTGAATTGTAGAGAAGTTACCTGGGCTTATCAGATGGTAGGCAGGTTATAATGTACATATGTGTGCATAATGATGATGTCATCTATACATTGATATATCTTAGGTATAGCATTGGTTTGATGGTGCTGTTCTTGAGGAATTCTTCTTCCAGGTGGGCCATTAAAATGTTGGCATATTATGGGGTCATTTTGGTGTGCATAGCTGTGCCCACAGTCTGAAAGAAGTTATTGAAAGTGAAGTTGTTGCGTGTGAGGATGAAGTGTATAAGTTCAGTAATATTTTTAGGTCTGTACTCTGAGTTGTAATCTTGCTTGTGTAGATATGAAAGGCAGGCTTGAATGCCATCCTGGTGTAGGATGTTGATATATAAGCTGGTAACATCCATGGTGGCTAGGAGGGTGTTGGTGGGAAGGTGGCCTATGTTTATAAGTTTTCATAGAAAGTCTATTGTGCCTTGGACAAAACTCACTCTTTGGGTGACACATGTTCACCAATGCCACAACAACTACACCCTACACCCAACCATTCATCATTCCTGGATCTTACAGCTGTACCTCCTGAAATGTAATATATCTCACCCAGTGCACTAAATGCCCTAGTGGAAAATATGTAGGAGAAACCAAACAACAACTGTGTACCAGAATGAACACACACCAAGAATCTATCAAAGACAGAAATACCCAATTACCTGTGAGGGCACATTTCTCACAAGATAATCACTCTCTCTCCAATCTCTCAGTTCTAATCCTCAAAGCAAATTTACAAAACACCTTTTGCAGATAAGCCTACAAACTTCACTTCATCAACTTACTGGATACAAAAAATCATGGACTAAATATTTCACCAGGTCACAATTCCCCCGCCCCATTTCTCACCACCTCTGACCCTCACTACCACACATTTCCTTTCTCACTGACCTGCATTCTTGCATGCTGGCTTCTATCCCATCCAGCAGAGCACAAAACAGCTGCAAACTCTCCCTTTGCCTAAAGAAGGGTGTTTGGGGGTTGGACTAGATGATCTGCTCAGGTCCCTTCCGACCCTAGAAACTATGAAACTATGAAACAATTTTTCCAACTATTTAGTTGGTCTAATAAAAGATACCACATTTACCCAAAGGACCTTGTCTGCCAGAACCAGAATTGCACTCAGTGGCCTCTTTGCCTGGGATATCAGCACATTTTTGACAGGGTACAATATAAGAACAGCCTTGTCAGAGAAGAGAACCCACATTAAACTGACTGGCTAGGAGCAATTTGTACTGACTCTATTTGTAATATAAATTTTGTTCTATAAATAAATGGAGGATTCCAGTCTCTAGGTTTGTTAATCTGGCTCCTTTCACAAGCACTAAATTCACTTTAATTTGGCACCTTTCACAAGCATTAAATTCACTTTAATTTTAGACTTGATTATAAATCAAATACATTTGCTAAAGATGGCCTTGTTGTTCTTACTGTAATCTTATAAATGTCAAATGCAGAGAACGTTCATTCTGAAGATAAAGTGCTGATTTCCAATGTCCTTATTGCTCTGACTCTCACAGTCTTGGTATAAATAACAGGAGTGCAGCTGTGTATATCAAGAAGTACAATTGCATTAACAGAAGAACTAATGTATAAGAAT
Organism: Crocodylus porosus; assembly: GCF_001723895.1. NCBI lineage: Eukaryota > Metazoa > Chordata > Crocodylia > Crocodylidae > Crocodylus > Crocodylus porosus. The sequence goes on from NW_017728943.1 coordinate 57,555,001, forward strand.
GCCCTCAAATAAGGAACAATTAATGTTCTTTAGAGGTTGTTACCTAAGGACCCCAGACTGTTATTCAACTGTTGAATTACCCAGGAAATTCCAACCTTGCTGAAGATGTATACTTCAAAATCTCCTCTTTAAAAAAAAGGGGGGGTGGGGGCTATATCCTGAGCTGACGGGAATTCTGTCAATGGACAGGTGCCCATTTACAGCAGTCAAAGACTTGGCTTCTCTTTATAGCCTTCAGTTTCAAAGAAAATTTGAAAAAGAGTAGGTATGTAAACTGATGCAGTGACATCTGCCTGAGCATGCCAAAACTGAAGCAATGGCTACAAGGACTAAATTGACCCCCTTTCCTCTCAACTCTGTAACCTAAAGATGGCAATTTGCATACTACTAAAAATGTGGCTTCAGTTTAATTGATTTCACTATCAAAATAAATGCCCTAGGTCCTGCTGCACTAACATTTTTGTGATATTTCATATTAATTTATTTTTACAAATGTATCTGAAGCTGCTTCAGGATTTCCATCACAATTTAACAATATGTATATACATCATCTAGATCCAGTTTGCAGCAGAGTATCTGGGGGCCCTAACTACATCCTATCTGTTGAGCAGAACACAATTATGAAGATAAAACATGAAAACAGCAATAGGGAGGGTACTAGAACAGTATGAGAAATATCACTTAGAAATTGGAGGGTGCCGTAGAGAGAAGTCTATTTGATTAATTTAAAATGCACCCAAAACATTGGGTTACTATAACTACAGGAAACCACAAATATGTTATGTGAAGCTTTCCACTTGCAATCTGCTGAATGCTAGATTAGATTCTAGAATTATTTAGTATCTGGCAAAATAGCTCCATGTGTCACAAAACAAGCAAACAAAATAAGTAGAAAGTTCAGCGTAGTGTTTTTAGCCTGTATGTATATGAACTTCACAAGAGTTAACAAAGGGCCATCATTTCCTATGGCCATGTTATTTCAAGCCTTAAGAGATTTTTGATTGATTGAGAAGGAAATGAATCTCCAGTGGTAAGACCTTGGTAATATATAGTCTGTCATAAAGCATGCACTCCTAGCATAATGACAAAGCTTGATATCATAATGCCTGACTCTCATATGAGTTGTTGCTCACATAAGTAGGCACAGTGACTTCAAGAAAGTACCCTCCTCTAAACCTTTGCAGGACTGGATCCCTATTTTCATATATTTGTTCACAAAGCTTGTATCCACACAATGAAAGAATTCTGGAGCTGCTTATCTAGGTGCCTCTTCTATTGCAAAGAGTTTAGAAATCAGATTATCCTTTTTTCAATTTTTAATATGGCAGCCTTGTAACAAGTCATCAAAAGGATCCTTGCAGCCAGTATTTCATAAAATTTATTCTTATAAAACTTGAATTAAAAAAACATAACTTTTCTGTAGTATAATGATTCCAATCATATGACTTGTGTTTCATCCACAAGCAAAACAACCTCACACAAAACAATCATTATGCTCAGATGCTATAGACTTGCAACCAATACCAAACAGACTGAAAAACTGTTTATATCACTGCTCAATGAAAAAACCAATGAAGTCAAAAGCCTGAGTTTGATCTCACTTTTTCCAAAGTAAAATCAGTGTACGGAAGAGCAGAATAAAAAGCATACATATTCTAGTTTAATCATGTCAAGTTATAAAAATATATTAGAGTTATAAAAACCAAATTAGTGTTAATCAGAGTACTTCCCTTACAGTAAATGTTAGTGGAAATACTCCAATTTATACCAACTAAAAGGAAAACCCAGAATTTGTATTTGCATAAGCATCCCCCAAAATTCATTTTGAAGAGTTCTTTTAAAAGGAAAAAATGTTAAGCAAAGCAGAAACCTATGAATATGAATGCCTGGATGGAGACTAAAAATGTTTTTAATGCTGCAAAAATATTTTTTAAAAACAAAATATTCGGTTCCTTGTTTCCAAAAGATTAGTATCTGAAAACAGCCAAAACTTTTAGAGCTTACTTGATCACATTTTACAGTCCCTCCTACTTTAAAAAAAGACTTTAACAACATTGAGGCTATGGTGTGAACTGACAAAAGGCAGGAAATTCAAATATAAAGTTGACAGTCCATTTTCCACTTGCATCTTCTCTCACTTCCCCAACAAGAGAGTGAATTAAGGGCAGAGGTAACCTTTAAGTTCAATTTCCTGTACCTTTATCTGCTTATATCAACTATGTTTTTTAAATGTGCAAGGCTTTTATTTTGTGGTGAATGTGGTGGTGGTGGGCAAATGGATTTAATATCTTTACTAGAGATAACAACCTTCAAAGTCATTATAAAAGCACAATTGACATTTTCCCTCCTTTCTCTTTTGATTTTTTGTACCAGTTCTTGAAGTGTGGTGAGTTAAAGACATCATTTGAAATTCTAATTAAAAACATATTTAAGAGCCACTGTATTTCTAGTCCACTGCAGATAAAAGGTATGGAAATTAACCAAACTCTTAACAGCTGATTAATATAAAAGCCCACTGTGCTTTATACTATGTCAGAGATGCTTTCTGTGTCACATGTGATCCAGTGTTGTGGATGCAGGAGTTAAGACTAAATATGACTTCTTCTTACAGTATTTGAATTAGTACTAGCATTCTTTTTAAATAAGAATATAATTCCTAACACTCTGTTAGAAGATATAGACATGTGACAAACTAAAAATATGCACTCTGATAACAGATGACTTCTCTGAAATGTTATGCATACAGGAGCTTCCAAAACAAAGGTCCTGAGTAGGAAATCACTTCATGTTATGCATAAATTTAAGCAGGTGAATTCAGGTCCAGATTAACCATTTAGGCCAGGGAGAGCAGTTACACATAAGCTGGTTTAAGTGATTAGAAACTGGTTTAAACCTGTAACAGAACAGAAGTTCAGTGCACCTAAACCAGTTTCAAAATGGCCAAAACCAGTTCCAGATAAACCTGGTTGAATGTAGTATCAAACGTAACTTATTACACTCAAACTGGTTTATGGAACGTGTGTCCCAGACCCCTTCCTGGTTTAAGTTAAACCACAGTCCCCCAGCATGCCCTACAGCCCTGGCTGGGGCTGTTGTGATAACCCGGAGTTAAATTGTTTTAAAGTTGCTCAAATTGTTTTACATGACCTGGGGACAGCCTGCAGTTGAAAGGTTTGTCTCAAACATTGTGAGCAAGCACATTGCCGCAGGTGCTGACTCAGTGGTGACAAGTGCTGGGGAAAGTGGGAAGCAGTGCAGATCAGTGCACTGTAACAGCCTCCTGAAGCTGCAGCTTGTGTAAAGTTGGTTGTTTGCTGATCTGAGCATGTGCAAAACAAAGGTCACATTGCGGTCAACTCAGCTACCACCAGAAACCCCCAGTGAGCCCACTGACTCAAATGGAGAAGCTTCTAGAACTCTAGATTGCGTAAGTCCGAGTGATTGACAGCCAGAGGCGGAGTCCTCATGAGGGAAGGAGATAAAAGACGGACAGGGAAAACGCATGCTCGTCGACCCATCACCCGCGGATCAAGAAAGAAGCACCAGCAACAGAGACACGCGCCGACAACGCAGGATCCAGGGGTGGTGATATCTCTCTCTCTCTCTCTTTTTCTCTCTTTCTTTTCTTTTCTCTTTTTCTCTCAAGTTCTCTTTTCTTCTCTTTGCCTCATGTGAATGTTTTCCAGGAATAAATCTCGACCAAGGGTTTTATTGTTGTTATTAAGTTAACCAAAATAAAGCAGTAAGCTGTTTATTCTAAGAGTGTTGTCTAACCACGCCGCACAGAGGATTGCAAAAGCACCTCTCCCTTCACCCACTGAGTGGGATGGGACAGCTGTGCTCTCTGCTCCAGTGGAACATGGAGCAGGGGCAGGGCATGGCCACACGCCAGTCCCCCTAAGGCAAAGAAAGCAGGAAAGAGGTTTGTTTCCCACTCCCTCCCCTGTCTCACCAGCATGGACCTGCCAGGCATTTCTTTGCTTGCTGCTCCAGTGACAGGGGCATGGCCAGCCCTGGCAGTAGCCTCAAGTAAACTGGCCAGGGAGGGGGTTTAAGTTCCTGCTCCCTGTCCCTCCAGCATAGACCCGAGTCAGGGTCCATCTGGTGCTCTCCCCTCACTGCTGCAGGGGCAGAGCCATGGCCAGAGGCCAGCCAGTATGGCCCCTGAGGCAGAAGAGGCAGGGAGAGGGTTTATTCCCCCTGTGCTCCTTGGGGACTGCAGCTGGGGTCTGCCAGCCCCAACTGCTGCCTCCACCAATTGCTCCTGCATGGGGCAAATGACGAGATAAGCTCCTTACCTGCCCCATCCACCAGATGCCAGAGGGAGCAGGGGGGGAAATAACCCCTCTCCCTGCCTCCTCTCCTAAGGGCCATGCTGGATGGCCTCTGGCCATGTCCCCGCTCCTGCCATTGGGGCAATGAGGGGGCAAGGACCATGATAGGGGCAGCAGCCACTGTCATGGTTTTCCAGGAAATGCAAGTCTCTTCCCAGCGCGGGGCTGTGCTGCAGCTGGGAGCACAGTGGAGAGGTCAGAGCTGCTGAAGGCTGTATGGGGCATGTGGCAGCAGTGCTAGGGAGGGCTTGGGGGGCTATGGCCACCCCCCTGAGCTCCAGTGCTGCCGCTTGCTTGCTGCAGTCTGCGGCATTTCTGTCTCCTCTGCTCCTGTGTGCAGCACAGCTGCCTGCTGGGAAGAGGCTTGTGCTCCCCAGGAAACTATGGCTGCTGTCCCTGTCAGGGTCCCTCCCCGCTCATCACTCCAGCAGCAGGTGTGGAGGCACAGCCAGAGGCCAGCCGGCATGGCCCCCTTAGGCGAGGGGGCATGGAGGGGCGTTATTTTCCCCCTCCCTCCAGTGTCTGGTGGAGGGGGGAGGGAAGGAACTTATCCCACTGCTTGACCTGCTCAGGGAGCAATCTGCAGTGGCAGTTGGGGCTGGCAGACCCTGGGTGCAGCCTACTGGGGGCAGAGGGGATGGAGCGGGGAATAAACCCCCTCTCTGCCTCAGGGAGCCATTCTGGCTGGCCTCTGGCCATGCCCCTGCCCCCACCACTCCAGAGAGACCCTGGCTCAGGTCCATGCTGTTGGGACAGGGAGTGGGGTGTTAAATACTCTCCCTGGACAATTCACTTGAGGCTACCGCTGGGGCTGGCCACAGCTCCCCCCTCCCCCCCAACACAACTTCCCTTCAGCTAAGGGCACATTTTAGGGCCTTCGCTGGCTTCTGGCCTGAGCCACTGCAGGCATGTGCCTGCATTTCCTGAATGTCTGTGCAGTTGCAAATTGTTCAATCAAAGCAGGTTAGACTAACCTGCAAAGATTGAATCAATTCAGTCTCCAGATTTTTGAATGTCTGTCCCTAGCTCTAGTGAATCCTAGGCAAACAACATCGTGGGTCCGGTACCAATCAAGATCCCTTTTCCCACCCTGGTGCTGCTGCCCGCATGGAGCGGAGCTCAGAGCTGCCACTAGGAATCAGCCACTGTGGCAGCAAGGCCAGTGGAAGGGAGATGAAAGGAAGAGAAGTGGATAGGGCCATTTGCGCTCCCACCTTGGAGGGAAGGACCAGGGCCCTAGGCATGTACCTAGTTCGCCTATGTGTTAATCCGGCCCTGAGTGAATAATTCTAATGAACTAATACTCTCTTGAGATTTCCATGAGATACAGGCCTAATCACCTGCTTAAACTTAAATATAGATCTTAGTATTTTGGTCTGTACAGGGACAAATTCTCCAGAAGCATGGTAAGTATCATGACACAATTAACTGATTCAACAATTCCTGATCTAATCACATCAATTTATTAAAATAAAAATAAGAAGAGTTGGTTGAAGAGCTTGTAAGAAAATATTCATCAGGTGAATTTTAGCGTTAGACAGATGATGTATCTGCTGAACGGTTTCATCTACCTCTAGTAATAAGTGAAGGCAGGATGTGTTGTTGTTTGATCTACTGTTCGCAGATCTGTTATTCCACTGGGTCCTTCTATGCAGCAATATTTAGTTATGATATTTAGTATTTTTGGGCTTGCTCAGACTTGCTCTGGCTTGTATTGAAGCTAACAGAAGAAATATTCCTCCCTTTACCTTTGTTTAGGTGAGTATATAGAAGGCCAGTGACACTTCAGTGACTTTGTCAACTTTGTTCTGCATTTAACCCAATAGCAATAAATATTTGCCAAGGAAAAAAGACCCTGTGGATGCATCTACATGTGCAATTAACATGCAGCAATAAACTCCAGCACATATCATGCTGGATTTTATTGCTCCCAGGCACCATGTTTGAATGTGCACCCAGGACTGCAGCACACTGAGTCAGGGCAGAACAACCCTGGCTGGGAGGGGGCCTGATGGGTTGGCCTGCCAGTCCTGGGCTGCTCTGACCCGGCTCAATGTGCTGGCTGGCTAGGACATGAAGGTGCTCCAGTACAGGGCTAGCTGGCAGGCAGCCCTTGCACTGAAGCATCCACATGCCCCCGCCGGCTCTGTCAGTATCTACACATGTACTGCTGTGAAGTTACCACCATATTTACAAGTACTAACTTATGGCAGAGTTCATTAGTTTTTTTCCATCCTAATAGCATTGCAGAGACAGTTACTGCAGAGCTAATTAAGCAATTCCACAGTAAACATCTTGTGTAGACACGTTCTGTATCTTCAAAAATGGCTATAAATATTGCACATACGTGCATACGCTTGCCAAATATTGAGCACCAGAAGGGATCCTGAGGTTCTGCCTACATTATAACTACAGTCATGTAAAGGGAACTGATATAACCCGTGGTCTGGTTACAAATATGGTTCCAGTTCTTGTTTCATCTGGTTGTAACCATGGTTCACAACCAGATGAAGTCTTTGTTTACAATGACCAGGCTCTACCCATGCTGGACTTTTTCACCAATATTTTCCCACCATTGTTACCTCTGTAATGATGAATATGCTCCTGCAGACAAGGATTTGGCTTTTTACCATGTCATTTAAAATTAACCCTACCTAAAACAAGTCTCAATGACATGATGATAAAAACCCTAGATCCAGTCTTAATTAACCGAGGTATAGATACAGTCTTTATGCCATTACATGGAATGAGAGTTAGAAAAAAATGTTGCATATAGAGGAGCCATTTGGTTTGAAATCCATTGAGAGGCTCTGTGAGCAGCAGGGAAAAATACTGTAATTAAGTTTGTGGGTGTCTATAGTATGGGTGCTGAAAACATCACTCGTTAGTTTATACACAAAATCAAAAGAGAGTAATGTATTCAAAGCACCACCTATAAGTATACTGCTCATTGAGAAAACAAGAAAGGAGATGCTACATTTTACCTCTTTAAATGTTTATTTGACCTGGGGTTTGAGTCATCTAATTGTAATACCATTACAGTAAATATATTCAGGTCAGAGCACTGCTATATCCCATTAAGTTTTTAACATAACCCAAAAATTAGAGTAGTCAGGAGGAAATCATTTGGAAGACACACAGTACATCAACACACTGGTAACCCTTACACATTGTCTTTTAAAAACACACTGCTTTGTGAATTGCTCTCTAATGCACAGCAAGCCAGTGGGTGTGGATAAGTATTAGGCTATTACACAGCAGTTCCTGTGAGGCATGATTGGTTATGTTATGAAGCTAGTACAGATGGCAGTGCAAGTGGTATACAATTTATGAGATTCAAGAGTCTATGTCCAGAGGTGCTGCTGTAGGGCCTGAACAGCATTTAAATATTTCAAAAGATTGCTTTAAATGCATGGGATGACTTTTTTCCAATACTGTAGAAGCTTTTGCTCCTCCTGAGAGTTACTTTCAGATTTTACATCAATATTTATGTAGCAAAACTTTTCTCTATGAACAGTTGTTAACAGTCACTTTTGTTACTTTACGAGTGACAGTCTCAGCAGCTCTTAACTAGCATGCTAAAAACAAGATGCCATTCCACTTAAGTACCTTATCAAATTCTGTTGCATTTTCATTCTCAACTGCAGATATCAAATACAAAGTAGTATCATCCTAATGCTGTCTTGTGGAGAGGAAAGTTCTTGGCCACAATAGAGGCCAGGTACAGATATTACACATAGACTGGTATAAGTGATTAGAAACTGGTCTAAAACTGTAACAAAACCAAAGTTCAGTGCATATAGACTGGTTTAAAAATGGCGGCCTAAGAGAGATCCAGATGGATGTAGTATCCGATTTAATCAGTTTAGGTTAGACCAGTCTGTTGAACTGCTGCACCAGATCCTCTATCAATCCATGTTAGGTCACTGTCCGCTGGCATCCCAGGTGCCTTTGCAGGGCTCCCTGCTAACCCCCCCTTTCAGGGAGCCACACCTAGCTGGCTCAGCCTCCAAGCTTTCTAGCTGTCATCCAGCCAGGACAGGGTGGCAGGGAGCGGGGTTTTGAGCTTCTGGGGGAAGGCAGTACCAGTGGTGCACCCCTCATTCCTGGGCCAGGTTGGGTGGGCACAAAATGTTGCGCTGGGACTGCCTGTTGGAGTAGCTCCAGGAATGGCATGGAGGATTCACCCCTGTCCCCCTCTACTCCCTGCCACCTCCAGAGTCAGCAGCAAGGTACCAGCTAAAGCCCCTTCCTGTGCAAGATCATGGCTGCCCCCTCCCCACCCCCCATGGATTGGAGCTCCACAACTACAGGAGAATTTGCTTTATCTGAGAACTTGGCGCTGACTTGGCGTGGGAGTTGAGATTAGTGGGAGAAGCGCTGGGGTTCTCGAGGGCAGGGGAACTCAGTGCCCAAGATGAGTGGTCGTTCCTTAAGGAGACGATACTCAGGGCCCAAGGGGTGACCATCCCAACAAGAAGCAAGCGGGGCAGGAGTGCCCAAAAGCCCCCCTGGTTCACCAAGGGTGTACGGGAATGCCTGATTGCCAGAAAGGCAGCATACTCCCAGTGGAAGGGGGTGCTATCTCCAAAGAGGAGTATACCTCCTCTCCTTGGGCCTGTAGGGGGGCCGTCAGGAAAGCTAAGGCGGACATGGAGCTAGGACTAGCGTCCAAAATCAAAGATAACAAAAAGTCCTTTTTCAAATATATAGGGAGGATGGAGAAGGCACCAGGAAATGTGGGGCCCCTGCAAGATCCTCTGGGCAATCTGGTAGTTGCGCCAGAGGAGAAAGCAGACCTCTTTAACCAATTCTTCACCTCCGTTTTCTTGTGCAGGGACCAGGACTTCCCCACCATGATGCAAGACGGACT
>NW_017728943.1:57564307-57572725 GCF_001723895.1 Crocodylus porosus
CACAGGTGCATCTCAAGCAGGTCCAAGGAGGTGATCCTCCCCCTCTATGCAGCACTGGTCAGGCCACAGCTGGAGTACTGCGTCAGTACTCCACTTCAGGAGGGATGTGGACAACATTGAGAGGGTCCAGAGGAGGGTATAACAGGGCAGACCCTACAATGAGAGACTGCGGGACCTGAACCCGTTCAGCCTCCACAAGAAAAGGCTGAGAGGGGACCTGGTGACAGTCTATAAACTCACTAGGGGGAACCAGAAGGGTTTGGGAGAAACCTTGTTTCACCTAGCGCCCCCTGGCATAACAAGGAATAACGGCCACAAGTTGTTGGAGAGTAGGTTTAGATTAGACATCCATAAGAACTCCTTCACAGTCAGGGTGGCTAGGAGCTGGAACCAACTTCCAAGGGAAGTGGTGCTGGCTCCTACCCTGGGGGTCTTTAAGAGGAGGCTTGATGCCTACCTAGCTGGGATCATTTGAGCCCAGCTTCTTCTTCTGCCCAGGCAGGGGGTCAAACTTGAAGATCTACAAAGTCCCTTCCAACCCTACTTCTATGATTCTACATTTCTATGATTCTATGACCAGATCCCTGTGCCTGCAGGAGAAGGGGCTTCAGCCAGGAACTTGGTCCTGGCTCCAGGGTTCAGGGGAATCCTGTGAACCCTTCCCAAAGCCACTCCAGCACATCATCCCAGGGCTCAGATGAAATTAGGACAGAGGAAGGACACACTGTGCCCCCCACCCCACCTGGGCCAGGAGTGCAGGGTGTGCTGCTGGCATGATCTCCCCTCAGCAGCTCCCCCCAGACACAGCCCAGGGACTCCCATGTTGCCATAAACAGGGGATGAGCATGCCTCCCTCTACTATTGGGAGCATGCCACTGGGGGGTTGAGCATGCCTCCCTGGCTGCCTGTAGCTGACACCTGCCTGATGGATGAAAGGGCAGTGGGGGAAGGCATGTGCCCAGCAGTCAATCAAGGATGGTGCAGCCCCATGGCTGCATTCAGCTGCCCTTGACAGATTCCAGCATGCCTGGAGGCATGCAGGAGTGGTCCAAGCTGCTGGCCTCTGGCCAATGCACACAACCTTCATGTCCCCCGCCTCCCACCCATGAAGAGGTGAACTTGTGCTCTCTTTGGTCCTGAACTAATGTAAGAAACCCATGTAACTTAGTTCAAATCCACCTTGGGCTTTTGTATATCTGTACATAGCCAGAGAGTACAACTCAAGAGAGGTCATTTTCATTCCTTTCTCTACTAGTGATTTTTTGCATGACTCAAGCTGAGTCACTTAAATTATCCATGCCTCCATTTCCTCTGTCACTCATTGTCTATCTTGTCTACTTAGACTGCAAATTCATTTCAACAGGGACTCTCTTGTACTGTGCTTTTGAAATGGGGCCCCTGGGTTGGTTAAGATGACTAATAATCATTGTAATTCAAAGAACAACAACAAATGTCAAGCTTTCCTGCATGATTTTGGTCATTACTTAAACTTTTGTGTTTACATTTTCCTCAAAAATGGCTTTATTCATTGGCAATTAGAATCTTCAGATAAGTGGCACCATTAAAGCACAAAATAATATTATGTATGCAAGTTGTTAATTGCATTATTATTATAATTACCATTATTATTATTATTTGTGTACAAACAGCTTTATCATGGTAGTTTATAAGATTCTCTATGATATTCAATGCCTAGGTATTTAAAGGTCAGATTTGAATAAGGAGAGATATGCCTAATGTGCAACTTAGATGGAATTCAGGTGCCTAAGTACAAGCATGTGATCTACAAAACCCCCAATTAACTGATTTGGCATCCGAGAGTCTGTAGGCACCTATTTTTTTTACCAATAAAGTTACCCGGGGCCAGATTTTGTTCCACCTAATAGATGCATAAATAGACTTAAGTGCCTCAGCGCAATTGGTTTCCACCCTGCTTGAGTCCTTGAAAAACAGTTCATGTAAAAGTCATGTGCGTCTTCCTTTTCCTTATTGCTTTTTTGTGACTCAGTCTTAAGATGATGGTGTATTACAAAAATAGGTGAATTTCTAGATAGAATCTACCCCTTAGGTTCCTAAAGTTTTGCTACTGCTCATGACCCTGTCAGAGCTCAGCATCTTGGAATTCACATGAAAGTGCTCCTTTGCCCAAGCTCCAAAAAGGCCCAATCCAAGAAGCAGTATTATAACGAGGACTAAGTGCAGATGTTCGGGAGGGGAGGGGGGTTATGGAGAGGTTAGATCACAGTAAAAATGGCCACCCAATCACACTTAGTTCACTTAGACCTGGTCTCAGTGATTAGAAATCAATCTAAATCCATAACCGTTCAGAAGTTACGCACACACAGAACAGTCTAAAATGGCAGAACCCAGTCTAAGATTGATCTATATCAATGTACACTCAAACTTAACTGATCTAGTTTAGACCAATGTATGAAACTTCAGTACAGTTACCTGCACAGCCCCAGGGCTGGGAAAGTCCAGCCGCTGCTCCCAGCCCCAGGGCTGTTTTTCTGACCTGCCCCCCTGGCATGAGGCTATTTTTAGCCCCTCATCTCTTCCCCCCCGCTCCACCCATGACCAGCCAGCCTCACCTGAATGTCTGTCCCGCAAGCCACTCCAGGTACTGGTTTGCTGATGCTGGGATCCAAGAAAGTAAGTATTGGTGGGGGGTGGGGTAGGGGTATAGATTGGCTGAAGGGGTTGGGGGGCCTAAAAATAGCTCCTGGTTCCTGCCCCCAAGGCCCCCACAAGCCCTTCTGAGTCCATCAAACCTTCCAGGACCCCAGCAAACACCCGCAGATCCTGCCTGCCCCCTGATCACTCTCACAGTTCCCACCTGCCTCCTAGTCCTCCTGCAGACACTGCCTGCAATGCCTGCACCTTGATCCCTCCCCTGGAGCCCACTTGCCCTCTCTGATCCCATCATAAATACCCTGCTCCCCTGAGCCTCCACTCCCATAGATCCTGCTTCCTCCCAATACCCCTGTGGACCCCCCATTCCCCCCAAGCCTGTTTGCCCCTATCAATTCCCCCAAACCCTCATGCTAAACTCCTCATCCTGTCTTACCTTAGACTGGGTGGCCCTTTAAAATGCAATCTAATTTCTCCCTTACCTCCCTAAGGCTTGCCTAGAAGTGGGCAAGCAAAGCCCCAAGCATAGATGCCAATAGAAGGGGAGAAAAAATAGCAGCCATCATCACTGCTGGTCTGGCCATCACTGCTGCTGCTGGCCTAGCCATCCCCCAGGGCACAAACCTTCTTAGCTATGCCTGAAGTTATGCTCTCCTTAAATACACCAACACCTTATATGCACCAAGTATAACATAAAACACAGCAGCCACACACTTTTCATTTCAACACATAGCTAATGGAACTGCTTATGACCATCTTTTATATAATAGCTTAGTCATTAGAGCCCTTGCCCAGCAAGTGGGACACCTGAGTTGAAAACCTTCCTTCATTTGAGAAGTGGGGTTCAAATCTACACCTTCTGACACCCAGGAAAGCAGACAATCCTCCAAGCTGTAGGCTGGGCTGGACAGCAGGCATTCCTCCGAGCCCTTCCACCCTGTACTACTGTATAGAAAGGAATACAAGATACTCTGGCTCTAATATTAATTCTTCTAACAAATTTCCAGTTTTTACATTTTACCTGCAGCTTCTGCAGTCCTTCTTACCTGCCTGCCATTTTGGAAGTAGCCCAACTACCCCACTGGGCTTTGGGAGGAGCCTCAATGTCAGCTAAAGTGCTAGTTAGTGATAATGTACACACTGACATTAAAGTGAAACATAATTAAATAATTGATGATATGCTAAATCTTGTTAAATGGGGTGGGAAAACATGAGCTTTTTTTCATTTAATCCTGGCAGTTTAAAAATAAGTGGTAGGAAGAACAGTTTTGCCATTGTTTGAACAGTTTAATGTGAAGGCATGAGCACAGAAATATTCATTAAAGATGTGCTTTGCTTTTATGTATAAAACTTGAACATGCACTCCTACCTCCTACTCCCTTCATTCACAGGCACTAGTTCTGACACTCTCCATACATTAATTAATTCTATTAACTTCTGTGGAGCTACTCTTGATATATGCTGATTTTCAAGGAGAAGAGAATTCTTCATTATGACATATGACCATTTCATACAGTTTACTTCTTAGTAGACGCACATTCCTTCAAGTGGTATCTGGAACTCATAAAGCCCATCCTTGAGTCTTGTAGACTTAAATTATCAGTAGTCTTGTAACATCCTCTCCTGTTTCCTACTAGGCAAACACAGTTCCTTTTGTCAATAACACAAGGTGAACCTCAAAGAATACAACCGTGTTTTTGGATTCATTTGTCTAAATTACCAAAAGGTAATTAATTCACAATTACAATGTATTATCTTTCATGGTGGACCATCTCACAGGGAAGTCATTCCAATTCCCACTTATACAAGAGAAAATAGGTACCAGAAAGACAGTAGGAACAGAGAAGGACATAGGACCCTGGAGTCTTGACTCCCAGACCTTGTGCCTTAACCACTAAACGACACTGCTCTCATTTTGCTACCATAATTTAAGTTTTTAAAGAAAGGGATTTAGATGCAAAATAAAGACATGTAGCTAAATCTCAGAAGCTGGCACTGATAAATCTCAGCCCTTTCAAGCCTTCCTTTAGGCACAGATTCAACAAAATATTTCCCTGATATTAATTAGGCAAATAATCCCACTGATTTCTGTGGGGATGCACATACACTTAAAGTCAGTCAAATGGATAATCCAGTATTTTACAAATCATTTCTGGAAAGACAGTATGTTCAAAGAACCACTGCTAACTTAATTTTTACTGAAAATAGAAACTAAATACTTTATTAGTTTTGCACTAATTTTGAACATTTAACTCCATGTTTAATTTTTTCCTCCTACTGAATCCCTTCACTTGAATCAATCCTCACTCTTCTGTAATTATAATTTTGTGTAGGATTTTGATTTTTTTGAGAGAATTACATCAATTCATGAGACTTTTTTCCTGCATGGCTTTTTATTAACAAATTTATTCTTTTCCTCGTCTTGCTTGGTGAAATTCCTTCAGGATAACTGGTTTCACCTGAGGTGTACTGGCCTGCACCGTACATTAACAGTGTCATGGAGAATAATCTCACCTGGGGTTCAGAGAAAAGGACATTTTGTGGGTATGTTTTGAATGAGTTATTTGGAATTCAGGATCTGATATAATGCCATGTAAAGTTCTTCCAGTGCTCTGTTAATTCTATAAGAAGACTTCTTGTCATTCAAAAAGGACAAAGAATTGACATTAATCATAACTGACTAAAAAGGGATATTGATAGCAAAATATTATTCACTAGCTGCACTATAAGGCTCTACTCTGTATCTATTGCAAGTCTCTTGCATAGTCAACCCACACTCTTCATACAGAAATCCCTTTATAAAATATGGAAAAGAAATCCACACTGCAGGCAAGAGAGGAGGCTTCTGATCAAAGATCAGAGAAAATATTTAATAATTAATCAGAGAAAATATTATTGAAATGCCAATAAATTAATAGAAAATTAAAATATGCTAACCTAGGTTAACTAACACTGAGAAACTTGGTCTTTCTTACTGCTAAGAATCTGATAACATTGGTCTACTTGAAATAAATTTTACTTGGTGGACTTTAAATAAACTACTCAAAGGTAGGTTGCTATTATTATTATTATTATTCAAGACAGAGGAACTGAGTTACAGAGAGGTCAAGTCATTTACTCAGGGTCACTCAGAAAGTTAGTGGTACAGAGAAGAATAGTAAACAGGAATTCTGACACTGTTCCTGGCTTTAACTACAAACATTACATTTCGCTGTATTTCTTCAGATCAATACTTTAGCCTCCTACCATAGAACAAACAATGAAACAAATGTTTGACAAGAACAGATAGCTATCTTTATCTTCTTTGTTGGCTTTTGTAATCACAGACATTGTGTTCTCATCAGTATTTAATAAAGCTATGTGGTTACTTATGCCAGCTACTTTTGGGAAGAGAGAATATGTACCTCTTGTTTCTCTAGCAACTTCATTTGCATTAATAACCACAGGGTCATCCATTAAAAAGACCTTGGAAAGCTTTAAAAAAAATCAAATGGAGGGAAAAGGGGGAAAATGAGTTAGTGAACACATGCACTAAAACAGAATTGGCACAGAAACAAGCTTTTTAATTATAATTTCTAAATGAAGAATCCAATAAAGGAGGGCTACTTTTAAATTAAAGTCATTATGGCCTAAAAGAGATGGACATTTTAAGTGTATGTTAACATTATGGGCTTCCTTAACATTGCATTTCCAGAAGGGTCACCATCGTATATTTTATCGTCTTAGCTGTAGTATTTAATAATAACTGTTTATTCACCAGAAGTTTTATCTGGTTTCTAGTTCCATATGCAAATTAAACATTCTGAATCTGTCTCCCTATAAATAGAGAAATTCTGATTTGAGTATAGGTCCTGCCAATTATTTTAACTCACATGGTTCAGAAACTTGTTAAAAGAACATTTCCTTTAAATATCACTCTATTACTCAGTGCTGCAATCTTTAATAGTTGAGGTAGGTTATCTAAGATTTCCTAAAATAGGCTAAATGGCAGAAATCTCTCTATCTAAAGTGCTTTGGGTCACATGGGAGGGGGAGGTGGACTAACTGAACTCATACATCTGAACTCATATATAATTACTGAACTGTAAACTCTGATCTCATGTTTCCAGGCAAATACTGATCGCATAATAGCTGATGATCATACAAGACATTATATCAAATATCATTTAAATGGTCCATTAAAGTTTTGCTTAAAGTTTGAGACGCTGACATGTGACAGGTAACTGTGCTTGTCTGATGAGGTGCTATTCCCTTATGTCTTTATCCTTTTATAATCTTTACCGATGTGCCTTCCCAAAGGAAACTGACTTTGTGTACCAGAACTCTGCCTTATGCTACATCTATGCTGGGAAAATGCATCCGGTTACAAAACATGGTAATTGATGTATTTTAACTAACTTATAATTTAAAATCCCTGCCTTCCTCTTACATGGCATATTTTCCCACCAGAAAATGGATTTTGGGAAGAGTTAACACATTTGAGAAAAAACTCCTAAAAGTTTGCATACTATTGATAACTATGGAGGGAGAACTGAACAGGTCACATGTCTGTCAGTTGTCTTCAGCCCTAACCCAAATCATTGGGATAAGAGCTTTCTTTTAAAAAGGTTACTGAATACGCCTAAGATACTTTTGTTCCAGGTGAACAAAGGATTTGCTTAGCTTAGGAACTGATATTCTACTCATCTCACTACACTATCTGAATATCCTCACAACTAAGGTTGGTCAGAATTTGGGATTTCCGTTTCACATACTACTCCAACATTTGGAGCTCTGGTTTCATTCCAGGATGGAATCAAAACAAATGTGTTAGTATTTCCCACAAAAAGGAGGCTCTGTACACTGTTTGTTCCAGACCACCATCGCATGATGGCTCTGGAATGGAATATGCTCCCTCAAGCCCACTAGCTTGCTGGAATTGACCAGGTCCTTGCCAGGTACCTACCACTGAAGAACAGGTGCCAAAATGGTCAGTTTCACCTGGAATCCCATTGGCCAACAGTGAAACTCAGATCATGTCAATGTGGGGGCTCGAGGTCAGCCTTACTATGAAGACCTCCCTAGGACTGGGGTTTTCAAAGCTGCCAGAGTCCCAAGCCACGTGGCTCCTCCAACTGTAGGAACCAGGAAAACTGGGAAGCCAGCTGGCCCAAAGAGTCTGCAAACACTGGGCTCCCTGAATCTGGAAATGCCTGGCTGGTGGGGCTGATGATGAGTTGGGAGGGTGATCTGGTAGGAAAACACAAAGCCAAGTTTGAAACCTCTGCCTGCACTACACCTCATTGGAAAATGTGTTGAAAGAAACACACTGAGTGAAAAGTTTGATGTTCAATGAATGACTGTTTTCTGACAGAAGAATCGCACACAACCCTTTAACTAGCTCATCCTTCTACCCTGCTCTATGCTGCAGGAGGCTTGGGGCTCCAGCCCCACAGCTGGACACCTGTGGCAGTCGGATCCACCTACTGTGCTCTCAGACCTCCATAGCACTTGCTGTTTCTGTAGCACCCCCATAGCACTGCCTACTAATCCTTCAGTGTTAAATGATGACTTTGGGAAGCTGCCTCTAGAACAGGGAGAAGCACCTTTTGGTGCTTTCTGTTTTGGCATGGTCCCTTGTATTCAGGGCATGCCTTGCGCCTCAATCCCTTGCCTTGCACCAATGCCTTGCACCAATGACATGGCTAGGAGCACCCCCAGCCAGGTCATGAGGCACTACAGGGATTTGGGAGTGAGGCTTAGGGGTCTGGGAGCTCAGGTGGTGTTTTCGTCGATCCTCCCAGTCTC
>NW_017728943.1:57572736-57620900 GCF_001723895.1 Crocodylus porosus
AGCTGACTTCCTGCCCTTTGGGCAGGGGGCTGGACTCGATGATCTCCCGAGGTCCCTTCCAGCCCTGATGTCTATGAAATCTATGAATTCACTGGATGATTCTCCAGTACGGTCCTCTCTCACAGCTCCTCTGGGCCCCTCCCAGATCTGTAAAACTCCCTGGTACTATTCATGGTCTATAGCCTTCCCCATAGCCATGCCCATGCCTCATGGGTCTTACTCTTTGTGGCTGGCCTGAATCATACCTCACTGCCTACAGACATTGGCTTTGGCTCACTGAGACCCTGGCCTTTGCAAGGCTGCTTCCTCTGCTTCAGCCATTACAGTACAAAGTGCCTCTCAGGCACCCAATGTGGCCTCCTTCTCCCCTTAAGCCACTCCAAAACTTCATAGCTCTTGCTTTTCTCAGTCTCTGATTGAAAACTTGGGTTTACGCTTCTTCCCCACTCTCAACCATAGCCTGGGTTTCCCTTTCCCAGGGCCTTTCCCTACTCCTGTTTCTGCTCAGGGTTTGGCTTTCCTTAACACTCTCCCCCTTCCATCCCGCTTTCACCATTCCAGGTTCCTTGCCCCCTGGCACCAACCCAGCAGCCTAATCCCCTCTGAACACACTTACAAAACTATCTTTCACTCTCAGGGACTCGTCTACCAAGGCTGGCAAGGACAGCTCTGCAAAAAGTTCTTGTCTCCTCCGTGTCCTAGGCCAGACTGCCCTCTCCAGCTCAGGATCCAGGCTTACAATGGAGCCCTGGCTCCACTCCTTCCAGTCTTGTTGTAACTGGTTCTAGGGCAGAAGTACCTACATTTTTTCTTATTGCATATCCCCTTCCAGATTTACCCTACCAACATACATTTTATATTTTAACCCCTTAAATACCAATTATTATTTTAATGAAAATTAAATCTGCTACTATACAATTTCCCCCACATACCCCCAGAGATGTTTTGTGTACCCTTAGGGATACACATACCACAGTTTTGGAACCCCTGCTCTAGGGGTTTCTCATTAGCCCAGCAGCTGTGCTGCAGCTGCCACTTACCTAACTACCAAAAGTTGAACACCCGGTATCTTGTTCCTGTTTGCTCCAGGTAAGTAGCTGGCAGCTTGTTGCTGCCTGGGAGCTAGTGCCTCTAACTCACTTGTGCTGCCAGTCTGCTTGTATCTGGCACTAGTTCAGCTGCCAGAAAATCTTGAGGCTGCATAATGATGCCCTCACTCCCTCTTAACGTAAGAGGGACTAGAAGCCCCCTGTTACAATGCACAATGCTTTTGTGAGGTAAGGAAGCATATCTATCCTTATTTCACAGCCACAGAAAAGTAGCATAGATGGACTAAACCCTGGACCTTCAAAGGTATTAAATCCCTGAACTCCTTTTGAAATCAATGAAAATGTAGGTGCTCAATACTTTTGAGGTTCTGGATTCAAACAAGCTGGTCAATGCGTTGTGTGGGAAATGCATCATAGCACAGGGAACTGAACAAAAGTCTCCCAGGTTCCAGGTCAGTGCTCTATCTATTCAGTGGTGCTCAATCATTTGGCCCTGAGAGCCAGTGAGGAGCAAGGGCCTGGTCCATAGGCTGGATCAGGCTCCAAGGCTTGCCACCACCCCTACCTGGTTCTGCATGCATGAATTAGTCTCTAGGGCTGTGCACCACCTCTGCCTGGCCCCACACAGGGAGACTGGGCTCCAGGGAGCCCAGGCTGCCCCAGCCTGGCCCTGCATGGGCACTGTGCACTATCACCATTCAGTCCTATGACCTGGGATCAGGCTCCAGGGCCCTATTCTGCCCTGCATACCCAACCTAGTGTGCAGGACCATCACTCGTTGGGCTCCTCACAGCCCTATGGGGAGCCCTGTGGGTTAGATGACAAGGTGCTGGGAGAAAGATACAGCAAGAAATAGAAAAATATATGGGAGTTGAGCACCCTTACATTAAATCATACACCTTCTACACTTGGCTTCAAGATGGTGGAGGAGCTAATGACACAAATGTCTTTGTTATTGACACCCTTGTACTGTGAGGAGAAGAGAAGTGCTCATCTCTGAAAGATGGAGGTAGAGAGCAGGGTGGATTTTGCCCGGTCTCAGGATCAAGGCAGCAAGAAACCAAATTATATAGAGAGTTAAATGGGATGTACCTTTAACTTTTGCCCCTCGGTGTCATAATCCATGCTGAGTGGCATTTCATGGTCTCTAATGAAAAGAGAGTTGGTTAAATGCTTTTGGTTATTTCACTCCATGTTTGTGTTCATTGTTTATTTCACAGTTATAGTGTAACTATAATTCAAGATTGTTCACATTGATTTCAGTCACACAGAGTGATATTGTACTTAAAACAACCTTTAGAGTTAATATAATGCTGCTGCATAGATCTTGTGAGATACTGTAAAAAGGATCAGGGGGAAAGTCAGACATCAGCTGTTACTGGGAATGTTTTCCTTGTCATATGTGTACTAGCTGTGTTGAATTGGCAAAGAAGTAGCAAGAGTCTATGGCCTAATTAAGGTACACATTAAGTAGGATGTCATGCAGAACCACATCACCCCCGAGACAGCTCAAGGAGAGAGTTCACCAGTGCACATTGCTTATGAGCACTCCTCACTAAACAAGATGCTATTTTGGGTCAATGGGGGAGATTAGAATATAGGCTCCCTGGCTGACAGAGATGTATCATTTTGAACACAGAGTGGGAAAGGAAAGATGCCCTCAACTGGAATAGCTCCTCCTAAAATTCCAAACCTGCCATATTGTCTCAGAAATTATTAGCGCTCAAATCACTGTCATTAGTGAGGTGTTTCCTCACTAGGGCATTAGCAAGTATTACAAGGTACAGGTTCACATGCTACAAATCACTGCTTTCCAAGCTGCCAATAGAGTCGTGGAGTCATAGAGTCAATGGACTGGAAAGGACCTGTGAGATCATCGAGTCCAGTCCCCTGCCATGGGCAGGAGGTTAAAGAGCTTAAACTTGCTCAACAAGGTGATTATCCAACCTCCTCTTGAACACCTCTAAGGATGGTGACTGCACCACCTCTGCCAGGAGTGTGTTCCAGGTTCTAGTTACCCCTATGGGGAAGAAGTTCTTCCTTACGTCCAGTCTAAATCTTCCCTTTGTTAGTTTGTGACCATTGGTCCTCATCCTCCCAAGGGGTGCCTTCCTGAAAAGTTGCTCTCCCAGATCTTGGTGCCTGACATATTTGTAGGTGGCTATCAAGTCACCTCTCAGCCTTCTCTTACTCAATCTGAACAAGCCCAGCTCCCAGAGACTCTCCTTGTAGGACCTATCCTCCAGGCCCCTGATCATGTGGGTGGCCCTTCTCTGCACCCTCTCAAGCTTATCTGCATCCTTGTTGAAGTGTGGTGCCCAAGACTGGGCACAGTACTCCAGCTGCAGCCTCACCAACACTGAGTAGAGAGGCAGAAGCACCTCTCTGGATCTGTAGGCAACACGTCGGCTGATGCACATCAGAGTTCTATTTGCCCTGCTGGTGACTTCCTTGTACTGTTGGCTCATATTCATCTTCTAGTGATTGTGAACCCCCAGGTCCTGTTCAGATGCTGTACCAGCCAGTGGGCTACTGCCTACCCTATAGTTATGGTGAAGATTCTTCCTACCCAGATGAAGGACCTGGCACTTTTTCATGTTGAACTTCATCTGATTTCCATCAGCCCATAGAATCAGTCTGTCTAGGTCATCCTGGATCCTTACCGTATCCTCTGGTGTGCCTGCATTTCCCCACAGCTTGGTGTTATCCACAAACCTAATCACAGAGCATTCCACCCTCTCATCCAAGTCATTAATAAATATGTAAACAAAGCACAGGTCCAAGCACTGATCCCTGTAGGACACAACTGGAGGCACTCCTCCAGGATGAGGCCATCCAATTGATTACAACTTTCTGGGACCAGCCTCTAATCCAGTTATCCACCCACCTCACTGTAGGCTGGTCCAGGCTAGTACCCTCCAGTTTGACTGAGAGAATTTCATGGGAGACAGACTCAAAGGCCTTACTGAAATCTAAGCAAATGATGTCTACCTCACGACCCTTATCCATCTGGTTGTAAAAGGACACCAGGTTTGTCAGGCATGATGTACGCTCCACAAAGCTGTGCTGGTTGTTTCTTAATATCCCTGTCAGTTACAAGCTGGGCCTCTGGATGAATGCACAGCTCCTATTAGCTTTCTGGAATACTGATGTGATGTATTCATTTAGGAGCTCAGCCTTTTCGTGAGGGTCAACTGTGGCCTGTCCCTCCACATTCAGTAGGGGGTAGGGGTCCCACAGTGGAGCTCGATTTTTTCTTGCTCCCCATGTACCTTTAGAAGGACTTTTTGTTTTCCTTTTGTTGTCCAATAGCATGTTGCGGCAAACACCTCCATACTGCTGAAGTTAAGGCCCCTTACATGGATTATTTTTTACACTAACCTATTTGTATTTATCCATTTCCTGCTGTTAATAATCAATAATGTTCCCAAGGCCAAAACAAATTGCACAGGGGTGCCGCAGAGTATTATCATGTGGGCAACTGCAAAATCAGGGCCTAATTAGTGACGGTTCCTTATGAATCAGAGATGCAAATACCCAAACCCCAGTTAAGGTAATGGTGGGATTCAAGAATTCAATTACAAATTTGGCAAACTAGTCACATTTTTATTAAAATGTTCCTGTAAGAGGTGAATAAAGATTGTGTATAATTTTCTCTTCAAACACCTGTGTAAAATTTTACAATGAAGGCCTATGAACTTCTACAATATGAGAAATAACAATGACTAAAAGAGTATCTATTGCTGTGTGCAGATCAGAACATCAATTTGCATCAATGATGAGCACCAATGTCATCTGAGCATCGGTGATTGAAGCCACTTGAGACTGCTCCCCATGGGCCACAGCAGAAGCCCAGTTTAGCAAAGGTGCCTGACTTCTGTAGCTGTAAACTTCCAAAACACCTCAGGGTTTATAGCACAGCAATCAAAGGCCCACTTATACTGGAGGTTTTTAGATCACTGTAGTGTCAAACCAGAGTAGGTTGGACTGGCAAAAGGCCAGTAATTGAAACAGTGAACCTGGGCAGTCCCACTGGTAGAGCTGCAGTGGTGCAAATATTCCCGGTACAGACAGGCCTTCACTGAAGGGCATTTGGCTCTGGAGTTCGTTTCCCCCCCTGCTGCAGGAGGACTAGACAGTTGGCTTCTGTCCGACAGCACTAGACAAAGCTAAAGCATTTGATAAGGTTCAGGTGAAAAGGGCTGTTTAGTTTTAGGGAATGTCCTTTTACTTTTCTTCTTCCTTCTTAAAGGCCAAGTTGCACATCATTCCAAAACGCTACCTGTATGTCCATGACACACACACCCATGCATAAGTGAAAATGACCCTAGTGTCAATTTGATATTGGATATGTACTTTCTCATGGCAATATGCTGTGTATTTTGCATGCAAGAAAGGGATGGCAATGATTTAGCCATCTTGTCCCCATCTCCGATATAATCCTGGTGAAAAAATGAAAAACAAGTGTTCAACAGTGAGAAATGTGTGTCACTTAAATCATGATTCTGAGCTACCTACTCAACTCTCAGAATTGATTCACTTTGTCATCTTCCAAATTCCCTAAAAATCCATTATATTAATCCTTTCATTATTGGGAGTCCAACAGAATAACTGCAAACATATTTATGTCAGCTTTCTCTAAATTTTCATATGGGTGGATTAGGAAAAATCAGAGTAAGATTTAAGATGCATGCTTCGCTTTTCCTGGATTTATATTTTTTAACATAAAGCAGGTGCTCAAATGAAAGCAGACACACTCCACAATAATAAAATGTAGCATTATTATGTATTAAGGGAAGGATTATATTCTGGAGGAGGATAACATCATTAAGTATATAAATAGCCTCCACAATGCAGTGCTGCCATTGTGATACCTCTGGAATAAATTGCTCTGTCAGCAAAAAGAAAGCAATGTATGCTGTTACCAGCTGAAGATCATGTTAGAGTTTTAAGGAACTCATTCCCAATGGAGCTGCACTTACCGTGAGAAGATTTCTAACTGCTTCAGCACTGAAAGGAAACAAGCACCAGTCATTCAACAGTAGTTCTATATGCAATTATTCTCTTGGCCCATCAAGGGAAAGTATACAGAATCTGTTGTAAACCTTTCTCCCTATCATTTCTATAACATTTCTTAAAGTGTAAGGGTCGAAAAGCTTCATTTTTTTACATAGGGTCTCAGATGTCCCTACGCCATCTGTTCATTATGGATGTAAATATTGGTACACTGTATATATACATGGATGTATAGTGATATATATATACACACACACATATATATATACACACACACATACTTTGGGTATATAAGCTTTATGTATATATATGGAAACTGCATATATAGCAAGCCAAATGTAATTGGTAATTAGAGCTGTAATCAACAGGCACGTTTTCCTTGATCATCCAACAACTACATCACCAATTTTCTTAGTGGATTATACTCCATGCATTATGTAGTGCAACAAAAATTAAGTCAGCATAATTAGTCACATGTATGCTAAAGTCTTGGATGCTGCAATATGACGTGCCTAACCTGCTCAAATGTTATATAAATCCCAGGGTAGTAATTTAATACAATGAATCTAATTTTGCAAACTATAGTCATCTCTGTGGTAGTTTAAGAAGGAACCTACAACAGAATTTACATTTCAGCTATTTCAGGAAAGGGGAGCAAACCAGTACATTATCTTTATATCAAACCGGAGTTAGAATATGCTCAAATGATTCAAATGATCCAAAAATGAGCAGATACTATGAAGACATACTAGCAGATCCAAGTATATTAAATCATGAGAGATGATTGCTTGATGAACTGTATTAAAGGAAATTAAGCTCTTAAAAGGATTATTTTTTCTAGGTATCATGCAATAATAAGGGTTGGAGAGTCAATCAAACTTTATTTATTTAGTTACCAGAGATTAGCATTAGCATGTAGCAGGGAACTACACTTGCTTTTTGCATTCAGAAAGGGTGAAAAGAAATAGAAAAGAAAACATAAATGGAGAACAGTTTGATGCAAAACTGAGATATGATCCTAAAATAAAACATTTTTGATGTTTCTTCCATGTTTCTTAATGTTTCTTCCACTTCTCTTAATATTTTAAACCATGATCCTGCAGTTGACTCTATTGGGTAAGATCATAAGCTTACATCTAGATTTTAATTACAGAATGGCAAGGAAATTAAAGGGAAATGGCTAAATGATGTTTGTGCCATGAATCTTTGGCTGGTCCAAATAAACAACTTAATTAAATCAACAGCTCATTTTCTTCAGCACTCACCATATTAAGTGCTGCACATCAAACATACCATCATTTTCTAGTTAATGGTCTGGAGATACTTGCCCTCTAAACTCCCTACTTTATATTTTATGGCAAAATAAATTTAGTCTTAAACTTTTATCTGTAGCTGAAAACAGGAAAAACAAAATCAATTTTTAAGCTACAGCAGAACAATAGCTATTTTGTCCTTTTGTGATTCAAAGCATTACCCATTTTGAAATGTTCTGCTTTGCAAAATGTTAGTCAATACCGTAAGTATCTCTCCCTTGGATTTTTTCCAGGAAACGAGCACATAGTGCAAAACCCAGGGCACTGATTCAGCAAGGCATTAAAACACTAACTTCAAGAATAAGGCACGGTTCATGTGCTTAGGTGCCTTGCGGAAGCAGAGCCTTCTTTTTGAACGTTTATAAAATGGTGAATGCAAACACTGTTTTTGTATGCATGTACTTCAGCCTACACAACCAAACAGCCCTTGTGCCCTCTCCTTCCTGCTCTTCTCCTGGAAAACACTCAAACGGCTTTTACCATGATGTGCACACCACGGTGCCCCAAAATGGCTGCTGAGTATACTTCAACTTTCGCCAAAAGAAATGTTAGCTTCCTGTCACTGGAGGAGTCTGTCAGGGTGCTAGATGCCCCATCCATTCCCTACCTCAGCCAATCTTCTGTGCTCCCCCCATGATCTGAGGACTAAACAAAGAATAACGTTCAGTAATGCTTTTTTGTGCCTCAGCATATTGGTATCTGCAGAAGAAGGAGGTCCTCTCCACCAAGAGTTTCAGTAACTAGAGTGAATGAGAGGAAAGCACAGGATAAGATATAACCCCTCAAGTCCTTTAAAAAAAGGCACAAGACCTGGGATAAAAGTTGATGGAATCAACTTAGAAGAAGGGTCAGGGAAAAAATAAGCAGAGCTAGGGAAGGAGAGGAAAGCAATAGGAAAAAGAGACAATCAACGGAGAGGCAGAAAGAATGACAGCGAATGAAAGGGAATCGTTCTGGTGTAAAATGAAGCTTTGGAGGATAGAAAGCCATGGTATCTTGCTGAAAACTAGTGGAGTTTTGGAGATAAATGTGAATGAGCAGTGTTAGTTACATTCAAGGTATCACATAGATACACATAGATGCACATGCACAGTATGAGTTACTAGACATAATGCTTTATGCCTGTTGGTACTGGGGATGTTTGACAAGGGTCATTTCACCACTGGTGCTCTACTGACTCCCCAACATGTATGTGCTTCCCTGCTTTAACCTAAAGCTGATGGAATTTACCTACAATTCAAATGCCTTGTTTAGCATTAAAAATGTTTCAGATAACCACAATCTGATTGCCTTGTGCTCCTTGTATAGGGAAACAAGAGTGGCATTTCTTAACTTCTGAATTTCAGGAAGATCCCAGGATCCCCAGCCTTAAGGACTAAATCCCTACTGATCCTCCAAAAAGGGTTAAGCAGAGGCAATGGCAGGTAAGCTACTCCAACACTGCCCTGCCACCACACATCAGTCCTGATGAGCCAGCCAAGTGAGAAGGGGCAATCTCTCCAGTGAAATGGCAACCATTTGAACCTGTTAAGGTACATGAGGATGGATGTTTTGCGATGCGGATATGGGATTACCAAGCACTTGATTGAGACGGCCAAGTTCCTTTCACACAAGTCACCAAACAGCCTTCTGAAGGTAATGACTTAAAATGATTACCAACCTGGGCTGGATTTGAACCAGAAACCTAAATATTCAGTAGCTTGTTGTCAAGTCCCTGAACTATCCAGTCCCACATTTAATTAAAACAAATAGTACTAGTCAATTTCAGCTCATTCACTGCTTTCTTGTTAATGCCGTTCAGTTGTATGGGAAAACTGGCTCTACCCCATGGACACGAGCTACCTGAACTGAGCACATACAAGCACAGCCATGGAATGTGTACACACACAGACAGAGCAAGAGAGGGAGAGAGAGCATTAATCTTCCTTTATTTCACCGAGTGAAAATGTTGTCTAACCAGGGAACTTTCTAGGCTTGAGCAATAGCTGTGGATCAGCAAGGCAATCAGTGTACTGATGATGCTTGCCGTAATAAATCCTTGTATTTTCACTAAGAGTGAGATCTTAAAGACCTTTAATAACAGTCCAAGGAAAGACAGCTTGCAGGAATTCCCTGTAATCTCTTGCCTTAATAGAGATTTAAGTGAAATCTTGGCCAAATCGGATGTTATCTAGAGAAAACACTTACTGAACTTGAGCAGAAATGACCTAACCACTAAACTGCTAGTAAGTCTTCTGTTATAAAAGAGCTCTTTTTCAGGAGAAGTGAAATCCAATTAATCTTTGTTCTTAATTTCTAAACAAGACAGCTGTCTTACCATGTGTTTTTTGGTGGCAAATAACCCAATTTCTGTGCTGTGAGAAAGTGTGTCGACTATACTTTTTCTTCTGTTTCTGGAATATTTAACATAGCATATGTAATATGAATATGTTTAGTGTCTTTTCCAATATAAACACCCAAAAATACATTGAAGAAGTGACACTGGGCTCCACATTGTTTCAAGTTTCTTTAAATATCAGTCTGTGATGGCTACAATTTATCAGGCTTCAGTTCTACAAGAAATCAGTAGCTCTGTTGGATTCAATGGAAAAACTTTTCTATGCGAGTTGCAGGAATGATTCCTTGGTTTTCATGTGTTGTTCTCCTCTGTAATTTCAGCTTTGAGGTAACAATAAAGAAAATCATTGTTCAAGCACTGGGTATTTATGGAGTAGTAACATATATATAACAAGACCTTTTTTTCCTGTGTATATTCCCTTCATCTTACCTGGTCTCTTCTGTAGCTATGAAAAAACCATCATCAGAAGCATCAAGCCAGTTTTGTCTCTGTCTCCTAATTCCTGTAATGGTGCTTAGTTTTACGACACTTATACCAGCTTGCAAGGCCTTACCATTGGTCATATGTAAGTGAGGAGCAGCATGCTGAAATGGTAAGGAAAATGGAAACATGTTTTCTATAGAATTAGCGTGTGAATGCAGTGCTACTGCTGTCAGAGACAGTGGGTCATCCTCAAGCAAAGGACAATATTCCTCTCTGTGCTAAATGGTTGGAAATCAGCCCATACTTCCAGCACACAGAACAGCTTTTAATAATCACATTTGACTTTCATTTAGTTTCATAGGTCTAAAAACATTCCACAGAGGAAGCTAATTTTATATGTGGGCAAACTGAGGCCCAGAGAAGCGACTTGACTTGTCCAAGGTCACCCAACAGATAAGTGGCAGAGGTGGGAATGCAACTCAGTTCTCCTGAGGCCCACCCTGGTGCCCCATGCACCAGACCACACCATTTATTTTTAGGTCTAGTGTAAAATGACCAAACTTACCCAATTTTTAGGCTCCTATTTTAATTCTCTCTTTAAAAACACCTAAGCCCACCATTTCTTGTATCATTGGAAAAAAAACAAAACAAGAGGCCCAATCTTGCTTTTCACTTAAATGGTAGTAAGACCAGGCCAATGTGTTTATTTAGTAGTTTGGTGAATGTGTTTACTCTATATTCAGTATACATTAGAACAGAATGCAATCTTTTTGCCTACAGTTTATAATAGATCATATAATTCATAATACTGTATGCTACACGGACACCATATGAAGTTTACAATGGAAAACTAATGTCTCACAGAATGAAAAAAAAAAGATGTTGGGATATAATGCCAGAAGCTGCAAGTTGAGAGCCTTCCTGCCAACCAAAATCTGTGAACATAGAGGAAAAAATAGTTTTCTCTAGAATGTAACTTGCAGATCACCCTGGAAGGTCAACTGAGTAGGAACCCACTAATGCGAGAAAATGAATTGATGGTTGTTAGATACTCAGGTATTGGGAAAGAATAGGAATAATGCTGTATCTAAAACTTTCTTTAAAATAAGAAGAGTTTTCTTAAAAGTTAATATCTAGAGATTATTAGAATCCTTCTGCCCTCCCTCTAGGTGTCTGGTATCTCCTTTGTGCCCACAGTCATGGTAACTAAGGGTCAAATTTTCGTAAGTGCTCAGTACCTACCATCAGTATCATTCAAAACGGTTCAGCTCTCTTAGAGGCATCAATGTAAATTAGATCTCAATAAGGTTTCCTAGATAATTGTTGCAGAAATAAAAAGGCACCCCCACTCCAATAATTACCCTATGTTTTTTAATGGATTCTTAAAGAGCTTGATCCATACAAGCTCCTGCTCATGGGAGTAGAGCAGTCCAAATGGCAGGACCTTGGGCAATGCCTGGACAGTAAACTTACTGATTCTGGTGGTCATGCCCTTAAGCATACTGAACAGGCTAACATATAGACAGCCTAACTAGCATGGAGGAAATTAACTGGTAGTATGGCTCAGCTATGCTAATTAGCTTTCCTCCAGCTCCACCCCAAGTACTGTGAAGAAGCAATATCATTTTTTCCTCTTTAGGGAGGGAAGTAAGAATGCTGTTCAAAACAAGGAATCCAAAGGGGAACTGAGTAGAGAACCCCTGATAGTGCCTACCTCTCCTTGAAAAAAAACAATAGACTGGTGGATACCAGTTGCTCAGGATACCAAATTTTCTCCTCTTTAGCAGCAAGGTGAGCATGACCTGCCTGCTCAAAAGAGGAAGAGCTTTCTTCCTCAAGGATTCAGACTGGTTGATGGCCAGGTCTGACCCAAGGCCATCCCTATATATTAGTACTCCCCAACTCAGCCTGTTGGTCTCTCCCAATCAGCTTGGAAATTTGTTGGCAGATTTAGAAGGCTTCTAAAAGCTCTACAGAGAGAAAGGGGGATCCAGCTGATCCATGCTGACAATAGGGAGTTCATTCATGAAATCCTGCAAACATTGTCATAGGACAGATCTAGTGAAAAAAGTTTGGCATGGAAAACCTTCGACCTTCCCCATATCTACTTTGGATCTGTCAGAGGATGCTGTATTTCTCCATGAGGCAGTTGATGTGTTTTTTGGCGCTCTTTTTTTTCTCCAGGATGTAGAAGCAGGACATAGGATCTATCTCCCAAAGGAGATGGTTATGTAACCAGCTGAAAGCACCATGAGTTTGCTGGTTGTCAATGCCCTAAAGACTGTTTTGACTTAGGGACGGATTCCTAGCATGGGCAGCCAGGCACGTTCCAGAACCAAATGTCCCATTCCAAGTGACCTATGGCTGCATCCTCCTGTTCAATGCATTCATTACTAAATAGACTTAAACTGTAGCCATAGTAGAGTATACCTTCTGTACATCCCACCATTTCTACTCCAAGGAAATGTATAATTTCATCACTGTTAGACCTTCCAATTCTGACTCCTGGAATGATGCAGCAAAAACTACCTCATGCAACATCATGATGCATATGTGAAGAAAATGGAGGCATCTGGGTCTAGATCCATCCACACATGCACCTTTCTGACATGTCCTTCATTTTCAGGAAGATGCTAAAATCCCTACCTAGCATGGATCACTTCTGAGCATCTAAGACACCAAGGATGATGGATACCAGACCTGGTAATCCCAACTCCCCTACAAGAAGACAAACAGGCACCCCTCCTTATTGGACTAAAGGGAATACTTTCCAGATCACCCTAAGGGGGTTGCAGAAGTGTTGAGCCTCCCCTGAGAAATAAGAGATCTGACAAAGCATCCCTTAAGAAGGTCCTGCCACACATTTGGATTGGAAATGAGTACATTATTCCAGGTTGAGTGTGCCATACTGTATGATGATATAAGAATATTTGCAGTATTATTTTCCATCCAGATATGATGCAGTTTTATGTTTATGAATTCCCCTCTGTTATTTCCCATGCTTCTTCCAAGAGCTTAAGAAGAATGAATTACAGTGTACTTAAAGACAAGAGGCCAGAAGATTCTTATTCTGAACACTGCCTTTTGTGGACTGTAGGGTTTTGAATTTCTCAGGATAATTTATTTTCCAGAAGGAACAGTTATTTGCCTTTACATATAAAAAGAATATCACATGCCATTTCATTGCATATTAAAATGACATTGCACATTGCATATCTACACAAAGAATGAAAGTCCTTTTAATGCAGAGGTCTTTTCTTAGATGCTACATATCTTTTTATTCACTACAGGCAACCCCTACTTAACACTCTTAATTGGTTCCTGAAAAACTGAGAGTTAAGTGAAATGAACGTTAAGCGAAACTAAAAGTATTTGATGACCTAAGATGGTTTCATAGATTTCATAGATTCCATAGACATTAGGGCTGGAAGGGACCTCGGGAGATCATTGAGTCCAGCCCCCTGCCCAAAGGGCAGGAAGTCAGCTGGGGTCATAGGATCCCAGCAAGATAAGCATCCAATTTACTCTTGAAGGTGTTCAATGTAGGTGCTTGAACCACCTCCGCTGGCAGGCTGTTTCAGACCTTGAGGGCTCGGACAGTAAAGAAATACTTCCTTATGTCCAGCCTGAAATGGTCTTGCAGGAGTTTGTGACCGTTTGACCTCGTCATCCCTTGGGGCGCTCTGGTGAACAAACGTTTCCCCAGATACTGGTGGTCACCCCTTATAAACTTATAGGTGGCTTATAGGAACCAATTAAGAGTGCTAAGCAGGGGTTGCCTGTAGTGACTGCAATTGTTTTTAATGACCCAAAATGGTGACTGCAAGCTTTATAACAAAAGTTGCTGAGTACTAAGTGAAATCAGGTATCAATTTCAAATGAGTGTTATAGCGAAGTAGCACTAAGTGAAACAGCGTTAAGTGGGGGGTGCCTGTATAGTAAAAAAGCATGCCAAATGGGACTATGAATCTTCATGAGTATTTTAAAGACCTAGGCATAAAAGACAACTCTATAACAACACCATGATGACATTAACATGAGTAGAGCCCCTGTTCGATCAGGAAACATGCAGAGAGAAAGTTATGTTAATTTAATCACAACACTGTTGTGTTCAACTAGCAGCTGGTATTTTGATTTTGAGTGTTTATGTCACTTATGCTACACTGTCATTTTGCAACAAACAGCTGGCACTACAATTCCATATACTGAAAGCAAATTGCAGAACAGTGCCTCTACAAGAGTTTTATTTAGAGTTTGCTGGCTACAAGTCACCTGACGAACGTCTTGTGTTTTGTGGTCTCTCTTCTCTGGAGATCTCTCTTAGCCTTTATGACATAATGCACTGGGATCTGGTGTATCCCTAAGGGATTTTTGGTCCACACCCACAAGATGGTACAAAAAAATGACCTTTAAAGGAATTAGAAGTGATTTGTGTAGACAAGGAACTATACCCTGAAGTCCTAATTCAAGCACAACTTAATATGTGAATAAAAAATTGGGCTGCCAAAACTGGCCCAAGCACTGAAGCGGATCTCTCTCCTTCCAACTCATTCAGTGTGTTTCCAAGAGAAATACCTTGGTCTTAAACTCCAAAGCAAAGAAGTCTTTGGCAATAATAATTGTTGTCCATATATCTGGAAGGGCTGGAGTGAAAGTGACATAATCATTGCTTTTATGAAGGCAGCAGGTGCTTTTATGAAGGGATGGGAAAGAATTTCACGGGGGCTCTCATGTGACATTAAACACAGAATGTCCCTAGTGAAGAACTCATACAGAAACTCTCAGACGCTCCATTTGTGCAGTCATGAAGGGCTACTGCACAAAATTTATCAGGCCGGTGTATAATTTCTAATTCTGTACAGAAAAAAATGCCCATTTTTGGTGTGTAACTGAGATATTTCACTGGCTCAATGCGTGCAACGTCACCATTCATAAAGGAGTCAGGTGAGAAGGTTTCTTTCTGGTAAGACTCCTTCAGATGGCAGCGTTAACCTCAGTCTAAAACTGTTTGCAAAGGCACAGCTAAGTGCATGCCTCTTAACACAAACAAAGCGATTGAAAATGCCACCGAGCACCTTCTCTATGCCAAGGAAAGCAGGGGAATGGGAGTTCTATTAACATGGTTGTTATTATTTATAGTATAGTAGGTCCTAACTAAGTCTGGATTCCCCTGCACAACCATATAATAAGATACAGTAGCTGCAGAAGCTTGCATCTAAGACCCTAAGATATAAAATGATTCTTATTAATGAAGAGCATACAAGTATGTGATTAATTTTAAATAGCTGCCAAAGTCCCATTGGAGTCATGCTGGGATAAAAGCTCATATCTCTTAGCATGGATGGGCATGTTGATTGGTTGTTTTGCTGTGCATATGTATAAAGCATAGTATTTTAAGGTATCCTATTTAATGCCAACTCCACATCTATTCAAATCTCAACACCATTTTCATTGGCATTTGAGTGCTACTGGGAGTGTCTACATGTGCATAAATACACTGTTGTTATGGAACTTTAAGTTTAGCATCTGTAATAACAGGTACTAACTCAATGCACAGTAAATGGGGCTACTGCACAGCAGCACTAGCATACAGTCTTTGAGTGACACTAATGTGCAGTAGCCCAATTCTACTGTGCATTAACACAGCTTGTGCTGTGACATGCTAACCTGAAGCAGAATTAGTCTACTGCACATTTAGCGTCTCATGTAGATGTGCCCACTAATACTGAAAATAAATTACTTTAGAGGACTGGCTGAATGCATTGTGCATGTCATGTTTTCTTTCTCTGGTAACTTGTAACAGAAGCAAAAATTTACAATCTCACAAAGCCAATGGACATCAATATGGACTGATTTATTTATTGTTTTGTCCACACCATTCCTTAGCACATTCTTATATAGTCTTTCCAGATAAGAATTTATCCTCATGGCACCCCACTGAGACAGGACATTATTAAAGTCCCTGTTTTAATGATGGGGAAATTAAGGCTAGGGAGATGGAAGAACATGCTGAAGGTCACACACAAAGCTTGTGTAAAAGACAGGAAGAGAATCCAGATTTCTTGATTAATAGTTCTGTCAGTTACAGACAAGAGCATCAGCTTTCTCAGTTCATATGAAGCCATCACCAGCCAAACTTTTAATAAAGGAGGGAATGTGGTAGATTCTCCATCATCTTAAGGCTTTAAATCAGGGCTGGATAACTTCTTGAAAGATATGCTATAGCTCAAAGAGAAGTTATGAGCTTGATCTATAAATGATGGGTAGGCATCTATGAGTTGCGTCTCACAGGCCAGATGAAATAATCATTTATGGTCCTCTCCTGACCTTCGAGG
The DNA here is from genome assembly GCF_001723895.1 of Crocodylus porosus. Classification (NCBI taxonomy): domain Eukaryota; kingdom Metazoa; phylum Chordata; order Crocodylia; family Crocodylidae; genus Crocodylus; species Crocodylus porosus. Next base: position 57,589,211 of record NW_017728943.1, read on the forward strand.
ACTATGAATTTATGCAATCCTCGCTCATTTAATACTATGGAGAAAATGTCCAATTGCCCTAAATTACCAAACAACTGATCCCAATAGAAAAGCATTTATGGCAGACACAGAATCACAGAGCAAAATGGCTTTTGGAAAAATAATCACAGAAGAGCAGGCATGCTCAGGTGTACAGTACCAGCCCATGTTAATAGGTTTAATTTAACACTGACCTAATTATACCAGAGATGGATTGAAGCAGGAACTCAATCATGTTAACTTTGGAATCAAATATTGGTTCTACTTTGATACAGCTGGGCTGTTCTTATCTGTGATAATATAGTTTTCAAATCTTAGAATTTTCTGGCGCACACAGTCAGTACCACTGCAAATTACAAGCCAAATGTTCAAGGGGAATCAACTTGGCCATCAATGCTGTGAGCATGAATAGAGGTCAAAATATCAATGCTATTATTATGCCTGCAATTTACTGTAAGCAAGAAATTGCACCTTGGAAATCTGAGGGCCATTTAAAAAACCTGAGACAATAAAACATATAAAAGTAATTCTAAAATAGTCACATAGTTAATGAATAATTTTCATTATAGGTTAGCCTCTTGACTGCTGTTGAATATTCACAAAGTATACAACTATAATGGTTCTGTTAAAATTCTGAAAGTGCATGCTAATGTCTACCTGCATATAGCCCTAGTAAAGAAAAGGTTGTTGATTTTCTGAACAATTTATGCCATTTCTATGGTCAAACACTAAGCAGCTCATAGTCACTTTGCTTTGCAGAGATTATGTTAAAAGCTTCATTTTTTAGTACAGAACAAAGCTTTAAAGCAGAGTTTTAAAATGAAGCTATATTTGTCAGTATCCTTTGAACAAGCGGTTTATTTAATGCAAGAGAAAAATCCAGATGAGTGTCTATAGGATAATTAGGAAATCTGCTTTTTATACTTGGAAAGATTTAGAAAAAAAATCAATATGAAATAATTCCTTTAGAATGCTAAATCTGTCCTTGCTCCAGATGTCCCCTTGTTACTAACAAGGGTTTGAAACAAAGAATGAATATGGGGACACTAATCTTTAAACAAAAGGTAATGGAAATACAAATGAACTGGGGATTTAAAAATGTTCTAAGGTTCCTTGGGAAATTGTACCTTCATTTTTTAAAAGAAAAACAAATAAGTAAAACCCACTCCTTATTCCTCATTGGCTTTGATTTAAGCTTAAATCTGCTATCCTAAAATACATGAGGTCACATTTAATGCCTTAAATTATTACATTGCACTGACTACATTAAACTAATGCAGTCATACAGAAAAGCTGGAATTTACTACAGAATAGTTATTTGGTGCAAAAGCTATTTTAAAAATAGATTATGACAGTGTTTGTTTCATTATATAAATTCATTTTGTATTATAATGAATAGTTTCACATATTATTTTCCTGGTGTACTAAATAATAAATGTTCTGCATTTAGTGCCATATTTTCCTCACTCTTTGGACATTCAGTAGATTTATTTTCCATGTTCTATTGTGTTTTATTTCCAGGGAGAAGTAGATTCATGTGTGGACCATTTTCACAGTCTCTTAACTGCACATCACTTGCTATTTTTCATTTAATTATGTACACTGTTACAATGGACAGCTTTGGCATATTGTTAATCTCATTGGCTAATCTGCCTAATATTATCTGTACCATGATGTGTCAGCGCTCAAAATGGTTGTGTATTTCTGGATCCTCAAAGGTGTGCAACAGAGAGGAACCTTAGGTACAGTAAAATATTCATACAGAAGTAAAAAGAGGAATTATTTCTCCCTCTTTGCAAAATGTGAACAAATGTATAAGGGTAAGTGAGCATCCTGTGACATAGAAATGCAGCATTTCTATAACATTAGAACAATTCCATTATCCTATATTAGCAAGAATTAGAGACTGATTAAATTGAATTTGCTTTTTCTCCAGTCCCTATCACAATATGAGGTTACCTTAAAATCATGTACACATTGTGACCCATATCTAGTAATAGTAAACAGGAAAGAGAGCAAGGGCATGTCTCTATGAGTAAGGGCTCAGCCTCTGTCACACTCTGGGGACTGTAGCTAATCACCCAGCCTTCCCAGACCCCACACTCCAACCCAGAAATAAAGCAGAGAGAATGCTCTGGGATTGCCCTCACTGCTGCTTTGAAGATCTCTCTCTGAGAATAGCAGTTTAAGGCATCCCCAGAGTGTCCTCACTGCCTCAGTTCTGAGTTTGGAGTGGATGAGACTTGGTGTTTTCTGTGGCAGACTCAAGAATGCCACAGAACATGTCTACACAAGCATTTAAGCAGCTTGAATTAACTGTGCAGTAAGTGGGAATAGGTTGGTATCTACACATGCAGGTGTTAAAGCACATTAATGCTGTGTGTGGACTGTCCACACACACTGTGTTACTACACAGTAAGGCATCTATACATATGCTACTGCACAGTAATTAATCAGGGATAAATTTGATACCTGAATGATGCAGATATCAAATTTATGCGCAAGTCAGCATAAGTCACCATATTTTATTGCCTAGTTCAGGCACGTATGTGTAGATGTGCACCCATAATGCACAGTAATTTCAGTTACTGCACAGTAAGTGTGCACATGTAGACAGGCCCATAGAGGTTCAGCTCTATTCTTGACCCCAGTGAAAGTAGACATGGTTCAATACTGACTAGTTTTGAAAACCCCACCCTAACTTTACAAGAGAAGCCTAATTGACCTTTTCCTAGTGACTTAAGCTGGGTGGCAGGTCCCTGGCATCCCAGCCTGCTTTGTGGGCCCCCACTAAGTTCCCCTTGCATGGCAGTGCATCAGTCTTGGCCCATGCTTATCTGCTGAACAAGCTCTCACAGAACCAGTGGTGACAAGTAGGGGGTGCAGGAGGGTGCATGTGCACCCCCTGAGAGCACCGGTGCACCCCCTGACTGGCCATGCTTGCCACTTATGCAACGGGCAAGGGGGCAGGCAGGAGCACCAGTGGCCCCCCTGCAAGTGCCAACTGATTGCTGCAGCCACTTCCAGAAGTGAGATCGGCTGTGGGGGACTCCCCCCACAGGCAGCAGTATTGGCTGCAGGGGGGTCCTCCTGGTCGGCAGGACTGGTTGGGGGGTGGGGAGCACTGGTTGCCCATGGACAGAACCAGTCACAGGCAGGAGGAGGGGTTGGGGGTTGTGCTGGCTTCCAATGGCAGCCAGACAGCCCCAGTCCCAGCCAGAGCTAGCACAGCTGGTGGGAGACTACTCCCTGCTCTCCTGGCTGCCTGGCTCTTCTGACAGTTGGCACAGCGCCCAACTCTACCTCCTGCCTATGGCTGTCAACCAGGCTGGGCAGCAGGGGGGCAGGATGAGGGCAGCAGAGGTTGCCACCATGTGGCTCCCTCCCAGCTGTGTTTGCTCAGGTCTGGGGGGCCAGGGCCGGGGCAGATGCCCGTGCCCCTGCTCCTCTCCCCCACCCTGCTGCCCTTGACAGTGGGCTGCTGACAGCAGGGCAGGTCTAGGGAGAGGGGCACACTGGCCAATAAGGTGACTGGTTGCTCAGCTGGGCTTGGCATTCCCCAGAAGCCTACTGGGAGGTGTTTGGGAGTGCCCCCAACCTGCCGGCTTTAGCCAACATAAAACAGACATTCATTCTTTGGTGGTGGGGAGGGGCAGGCTTCCTGCACTTGTTGAGGCCAGCAGGAGCATCGCCAACCTGCCAGCCTCAACCAGTGCAGGCAGCCTGTACTCCCCCCTCCCGCCTGCCCCCACCAAAGGATGAATGTCTGTTCTTTTCACTCCCGATCTAACCTTAGGCACTTAGAGTAAAGCACAAAACTTAGATCACTTCTGTCTCAGGGTTTTTGAATGTTTGTATTTAGCCGTAGAGTTACATTTTAAATAAGTACTTCTCAAACCATTGTATGTAGAACTTCTCTTTGTATAGGTCAGCTACCAGAATGCTAGACTCCTTAAATTTTGTATGAACAAGGACTCCGGCATATCCCATAGAAAGAGGGAGCACAATTTTCTCCAGGCACCTTCAGGCTTCTTGATGAATCTGGGATTTGTGCCTCAGTACAATCATTTATTATTCAGTTGGATTAGTGATTATGTTGTTTGTAATGTGATCGTGTGGTACTAGCTGTTTGTTAACTAAGTTCATTGCAGAATATGCATGTGCCGTATATACCGTAAGTGAAGAATGCAACAGATTGGAAAATCATGTGACTTCACAGCCATATTATAACTAAACATAGCTTGTGGCCACATCATAGGCTTGCCCCCACAACCAACTTTTTGGGGTGTATTCTCCAAATACTGAGCTGCTTCAAGCAACTGTCTCATTTCCCAAAAGAAACATTTTCCCTAAATATTTTCCCATTTGACATGAATCATTCCTGGGTGAAAGGAAGTTTTCCTTAAAAATGTCATGGATTTATATTCTGCCATTATGCAACCCTGTAACAAGATCTTCCAACAGCTGGGAAGAGATTATCTTCAGGTCTCTTCTGGGACCTACTTCTAGCCCTGGGACGTTCATCAAAATGCTCTGAAGTCATGATATTTTTATTCAGAAAAGCCATTTTAGGCATTTTTTGTCCTCTCTGAGCCCTGAACAGTTGGATTCATGGTAAAATTCAAGTAGCTGGCCTTAGAAGTGAAGAAACAGGTGAAATAGTCCCATATAGTTTTGAATCCTATTTCCTAAATGCTCACTAACAGATAAAGTGCATGAAGGGGAAAACTTTTATCAATCCACATTTGATATCATCAGCCTCATTCAGTTATAGATTTTCTGTTTGTAAACAATGGGATCATTCTGAATATGTTGACAGAATCTTAATTCTACATTAACACATATTCACCATATATACACACAACGATTCTTTACCATGTCTTGAAAAACAGTTAACGTATTTTCCCCTAAATTAGCCAGAAAGATTGGTAGCACAAGTTAAATCTATTTTCTATAATGTAGTAATGCATTAACAAAGATTACCTATACTAGCAGTATATACTGTAGTACTTGATTTACTTTTTCAAACTTAAAAGGAAAAAACAGCTCTCCTGGACACTTACCATTATTGTTCTTGTTGGATGACTCAAGGATTCTGCAAAATAATGCAGCACATTAGTGCATAGTCTCTACTCAATTTTAAAGCTTTCAGCCTGAAAGTTAACTCACATATTGGTGTGCAACTACAACAGTGATGGGTATATTAAAAACAGGTGGACAGACTGGAAAGAGTTCTCATGCAGTGGGCCTGAATAGTATCATTAATTCTCCTGAGAACATAATGCAGATTTGCAATATATTCCTAAATTCATTCATTCTTTTTTGTTATTTGCTCCTTCCGTGAAAAATAAAGCAACTGAACATAATGTGAAACTGCTCATGTCTCATTTGCAAGCCTTTTTTTTTCAGTTTTCTTTCATTTGACATGCTATGTTACAGCACATAAATGCATGACACACCATGCTGCATACAACTGCAATAGTAATTACAACTGTATTAAATACAATTTTTCTGTTACTGAGATATAAAAAAGAAAAGAAAAAGGAAACCAGACAAACCTTTTGCTGAACATCTTGAAATGGATTCAGTTTTTAAACTAACCAATCATGTTACTGTGAGTAAGAATTCACTCTGCTGAAGTCAATAGAATTATGCTGGTGTAAAGTAAGCAAGAGATCTGTATCAGGCCCCAAGTTATCACAGGCCCCATCTCACTCCTTTTTGAGTTAATGAGAAGTTTGCTTTTGGCTTCAAAGAGAGCAGGTTCCATCCTACTTTGTTTTAAGCCAGAGGAGTCTTGAAATTATAGTGTTATAGTATTACGTAACAGGACAGCTTGTAATTAAATGTTCTCACGTACAGTTTAGAAATTTGGGAAGCAGGAAGAAAAGCTTGTTGCTGTTCTATAAAAGTAAAATCAGTGTTACTATCTACTTCAGCCTATTTGAAAATTTGGCTGCATCATCATGATGTACCTGAAGTTTGAACAGTTTTTAAGTAATGGACATCAGACAATGGCATGTAAGAAGAGGAGAATAAATCATGTCAATCTATATCAAACAGATTCTTTTAGATCAGACAGCTGGTTGTAATTTAATAAATAATTATTATTCTTCTGCCAATGCAAGCAATAATAATTACCAGGACCTAATTCTGCAGGTGTTTGTTACACTGAAAGTCTCATTCATTTGAGTGGGATTAACTCGCTGTGACTAAGGGCAGAGATTCCTATCTGCACAGGACTGTCAAAACTTGCATTTGTGTATTTTTATTTCATCTTGCTTTGGCGACTGCTCTGATGAGTTACCATTTAAACATAAAATCTTTTGAGAAATGCTGATTTTCTATAAGGCTATTCTTTAAGGGCTTTGTTACTATTTAATGTTGAAGGCCTATACACCACCAATTCCAAAGAGTCTGAAATAAAAGAAGCCATGCTGTCCCCATGAGGTGTTCTGAGAGTCCAGATGGGGAGGAGGGGATAGAAAGAAAGGGGTAATTTGAGACAACTGTTTTTTAGAATATCACATGCTCCCAGATCTAGAGATTGGGTGCATGTGACCCTAGAGAGGGCAGAGTCATAACACCACCTGTTTTACTCTCAGCCAGTTTCTGCCAGTGGAGCTTCTCCTTGTTACTCCACTTAGAGACTATAGTAATGGGCAGCAGTTATGTGGCTTGAGTAAGGAAAGCAAGGGAAAGGCTGCCTATCAAGATGCTGAACCTGTGATGAGGGCATGCCTCATCACAAAATGAATATGAAATGAGCCACGGTACTCTTCCTCAGGTCTCTGAAGAAGAGAGACATGAGACGGGTACTGTGGTACTCAAAAGCTTGTCTAAGTTTATCCCAACCATACAGATGGTCCAAAAAGAGCTATCCCCCACAAAAATCCTTCCTTCCTGCATATTTCCTGGACCATCATGGCTACAACATCACTTCAACACTAATCAAAGGAGGAAGAATGGAAGTCTATTACTAAGCAGGAGGTGGCTTATATTTTGCTTTAGCTGTAAAAGTTTAAGTTACAGAAAATAAGTCTTAATTTTAAGTTTGTAAGAAGCTACAATGGTCCCTACCCTCCTCTTTTTTTGTGTGACACCAGGCACATTGATAAGAAAATGCTAAATAAGAAATCTGCAGACAGACTCTTCATAAGTTAAGCAGACAAATAGACATGTTATTTTTACTTGCCTTTTAAGTTTTAAAAGATAATACCATTTTGACAGGTATATTTTGTGCAAGATTTAGGAGAGGAGGCAATATATATATTGTAGTAGTATTCATGTCCAGCAAATTTCAATGTCCAGCTACTTCCATCCTTTGTACAATCCCAGAGTCAATAAGTAAGAAGCTATTCCTTTCATGATGCACATAATATTTTATGTGACTGTAGCAGGGCACTAAGCTGTGTCTGCTCCTTTAAGGAAGCAGCCTGACCCAAGAGCCCTACGGGCTAAGCAGGGTTCCACAGCTTTGGGTTACTGGGCCAACAGCCTAATGGAGTAATTGGATTGCACCTGCAGGCATTTTGGTGTCTGGAAAGCAGCAGAGCCCTGTGGATACATAAAGCTCAAGCTGGAGGTAGCTGGCAGGCTCTCTCTGGCAACTGCCAGGGGAAGGAGCTATTGCATGGGGAGTTACCTGAGACCTGATTCTGCCTGTTAGAGTACAGTAAGACTCCAGGAGCTTCTCAGAGACCCTGGGACAGTGGGCATGCTAGCTGAAGGTTGGAAGTTTGTCCTTTTAAAGGGGCAGAGTGTTCTATTTAGCGTTAGTGTTTATCTTACAGCCTAGGGGATTATGCTTGTATTTGTTTGCACCAGTGGACCGGGATAAGGCTATAAGGGGAGTTTTTGAAGCCTCATTAGTGTTTGGGGAAAAGGGCACCCAATCTGGGTAGAGCCTAGTGACAGGTGCATGGAGCCAGGCACCAGAGGAAGAGGCGCATGGAGCAGGGCATCAGAGGGAGAGGCACATAGAGCCAGGCACCAGGGAGAGATGCAGAGCCAGGCACCAGAGAGCCCAGTGCTAGAGGGGCACAGTGATGAGGCACAGAAAGCCCAGAGCCAGAGTAGTGCAGCAACAGGGCCAGAGAGCCCAACACCAGAGGGGTATAATTATGAGACATGGAAAGTCCAGCACCAAAGGGGCACAGCAACGGGGCCAGAGAGTCTAATGCCAGAAGGGCGCAGTGACGTGGCACTGAAAGCCCAGAAAAAATGATAGAGAGGTACACAGAGAGCTGGGTACCAGAGGGAACAAGCCGCAGAGAGTCAAGCATCAGAGAGAGGGGAAAACAGGGACAGATGCCACAGTCTAGTACCAGGGGAAGAACTCTGAGTTGAGAATAGCAAATTAACATCTGCGAGGCTTGGGAAGCAATAAGGGGAGGTTGGAGTCGTGTAGTGTGCTCTAGGCATTAGGGCCTCTCACCAAGAACCAACTTACTTATGACATCAAAGGTACGGCAGGAAAGATAGGTGGATGGACTGCCCAGGATAGGTGGGTGGGTGGACATGGAGAGCATCTGTGGGGCAGCCATCTGTCACAGTGACCATGAAGTGGCACTTTTTGGTACTGCACTAGAAACTTGTGAGTTATGCTTTCTCTTTCAATTCCATACAATTAGTTCTTTTTAGAAATGTCAATACAAGCTTGCTAAAATGCTAAATATACTTCTAAATAATCATCATAAAACTTAATTATATCAGAAAACATCAAATAAGTTCTATAAATTCTAGTTTCCAACATCAGCCATTCAGAAGTCACAAATCAGGCATCAAAAATAATTAACTTAGCAACAACAACATCAGCAGTAGTAATAATAATGTTTCAGGCTCTTTTTTTGCTTTCTGATTCATGAGTCTTTTGTTTGCACTCAGATTACATCCTGAAGCTTTTTTCTATGATCAAAAGAAAGTTACTTTAAAAAGTATAAGCTGAGATTCTCATGTAATAAGCAGACTCCAATAGCTGGGATTTCAATAACAAAATAAAATTAAAATAACGACCAAAAGAAATACCATTAAACATGATAAAAGCATGAGATATGGTAATAGTGTTTGTTACCAGCTGCTTATAAGTGGTAGACAGCAGGGACATTTACATGTGCAATTAATGAACCTGAATTTTCTGTGCAGAAAATTCAGGCTCATTAATGAACTTTTGGGTGCATGTCTACTTGTGCACCTCCACTGGGAAGAAACTGCACCTGACAGGAGCAGCCCAGTCACATGGTGAGGAGACAGTTGCCCCTGCATCAGGGTTTAGATAGGCAACAGCAGGTCCCCTGCTGCCTGGACTTAGTGGGAGCAAATTTCTCCCAGTCAGCATCTACATAGTGTATACACATGCACTACAGTGCATTAACTAATGTATCATATATCTAGTACCTTTATGTGCTGGTACTAGCAAATTGCACCCTAGATTAATTTAATGTGCAGTAAGTCCCATGCATGTGTAGAAGGTAACACTTTACTACTCATTAAGGCTCAGTAAAGCATCTTGCATAGATGCACCCCCTCAAAAGGGCAACCAGATGTAATGCCTTCAATAAGAGAAGCTTTTTCTGCATAGTGGAGACCTGCATAAGCACAGGGTGATTTCTGCAGGAGCCCTGGGGGGTATCATACAATGGCAGAACTCTGGGCATTCTGGGAACACAATTTCTGTGACCCAGAAGGTCTAGGCCTGAAGGGTTAGAAAGGATGAGCCCCTTGTACAAGCTAATGAACCCTGAAAAGAATTTTGTGTGTCATAATAATTCATGTCCTCAAAACAAGGTGACACAACGGGGGTAGGGGTCCTTAAACAGACAGAGAGACAAGCTGAGGGCTGGACAGAGGCTGGAGTAGGCCAATCCTTCTAGCAATAGCCTAAATATTGCAGATAAACCCGATGTTCCGATTTTTGTTTGTGTCCCCTTTTTGTTAGTTGTTCTTAATCTCAATTTGCAGCAAATTCATTCTATTAGTTGCATGGTAATATAAAGAATTCCATTCCTATGTCAGGAAAAATAGCCCAGGATGCTGTACCAGTTTTTTGTGCTAGGGCATTTGTTTCACCAAAAACAACAAAGCTGTTATATATTGCTAATAATGATGATTAGCAATATGTACTCTTAAGAGTACTCTTTTAGTATATAAAATCCTTTATAATCTATCTTTTTTATGGCTACCCATCTTTTCCTATTTGGGTAAAGTAAAATAATGTCTTCTCTACTTCTCTCTTTAATTTGCAGCTCTACTAAATGAATTAGTATATGGTTCTGTCTTATTTTCTTTTCTTAGTGAATTTATTAGTTGAGAAAACTACTGGTTTGACAGCTCAGGAGATTAAATTGTTTGATTTAGATGCATTCCAGTAATGTGCAAAGCACAGAGAAGAGCAGTACAAGCTTCAGCCCAGTATTCTACCTTTGCATCAAACACAGTGGGATGAGCCAGTTAGGTAACCTGTTTAAAACTCTGAGATAAAATTTTCAAGTGTTTCCTGGTCAAAAGTAACTTATGCACAAGGTACTTTTGGAAATAGAGTGTAAATCCTGCAGGTCACTTCAGAACCTTTGACAATTTGACCCTTGGCTTCCTTGCTGATATGACAAGTGTGAGTACAGGTTATTTCCAGTTAATGCTGGTTTTGTGATAGGATCATTTACCTGATTTTAAAAAACCATACTGAATCTGTTTTTTGTTATACACTCAGAAAAATCAATGAGATAAAGAAACACACTTTTGGTCGCACCATTCTGAATAGATTTGTATCAGTAGTCTAAAGATGAAATACTTCTCCAATCTAATACCAGTCTCCTGATTTCTGAATGTCTTCTACCCTGTCATCCAGCAAGCCAAAAAACACAATATATATGAAACAGCACATCTATGTCGTCAGGTTATATTTACTGGTTGTAGTTATTCTGTTATTTCACATTTATGTTTATTCTTTCTTCTTCCCAGGTTCAACGGAGTACCACTGAGAGGGGTAGCAGATTGAATCTCTGAAGATGTATCCATCTGAAACGCTCTTGGGAGAAATATCATATTTACAAGTGAAAACAATTTCTCTTAATGTCAGGACATTTAGCCTCTTAACAAACCAGTGATTTATCTAAAAATCTAAACTCCAAATCTAAGCTAAAAACTGCAAAGTAAACTCCAAACTGAAACTAAATCTAATTCTAAACTGCAGGATGTTTTTTTTAAAGAAACTTAATCAAAGAACAGTGGGAGCTAAACAAAAAAGATGGGTTAAAAAGATGATTCTCTTCTCACCTTGGAAAGGGAAGAGAGGTGGGGTGGGTAATTAACTCCATAAAACTGTTTTGTTCACACACAATTAACAGATGCCAGAAGGTAGATTATCCTGCATGTTTTCTAATCAACACTCAGATATTGTAGTGACAGAAATGCAGGTGCCTTTTATGCAGAGGCATGTAGCATTTTGCAAGGGTTTAAATGCTTAACATGGAATGCCAATCCTCTTCTAACTACTGCCTGATATAAATCATCCTCTCAGTCTGACAACTAAGCATCTGTGAAGGGGGATGTTTGATTTAGAAAGGATTGACAATTGCAAAACCTTCAAAATACACATATTAATCTAGCAGGTTTAGAGTGGTGATGCAGCCATGATAATCCAGGAAATGTACAGGGGGCAAGGGTTTTTTATTTTTGTGATATCTTTTCTTGGACCTTGGCATAAAAGATATCATCAAAAAAATCCTCCTTGCCTTTCATGTGTTTTATCCTGCATGGACACACATAACAATTAAAACATTTTACACACTTTTAAACAAGTACAAGTCTTTTAAAATGTTCTAAGAAAGCAGCTGAAATCATCCAGAAAAGAAACTCTTGAAATGAAATGCTATTTTGGAGTGTTTCACTTTTTGTTACTTTGTTACATCTTTGTTACAGATGGACAGCCTGCCTACTGTCTAGCTGCTGTGCCCTGCTCCAGGCCCTGGAGTGCCGCCAGGTCCCCATTGGAACCCCCATCCCAGCCAGACCCGGAGTGAGGCTTATTCCCTACACACACTGCTCCCCCCTGTTACCTCTCAGCTCCGTGTTCTTGGGAAACCCTGGCACAGGATGCAGACTGTCTGACTCTCAAAGAATTCCCCACCCCCCCTGAACAAGAACTGATTATGAAAGATAATGAAGATGCAGTGGGAGACGCACTTAAGGCCCTCCAGATAAGGGAGCAACTGTCCTAGGTCTCATTTGCATCCGAGATGGAACCAGATGACAACTTATTTAAATGGGAGATGGAGAACAGAAAGCCCGAAGCAAAGACTGCAGTGAATTCTGGGATCAGAGAAGCAGGAGAGCACTGCATAATGGGGAATCTGTGCTCCAAATGCTAATCAGCCCACATTTACACACACTCAGCTCAACATTTATCAGACCAATTCTAATCTGGATTTACAAAGGACTTCCTCCCCACACACACCTCATCTAACCAGAACTAAGCAGAAGTAAAGTTTAATAGACATCTTGGGCTGTACATTCCCAGTCCCACTATGGGAGGCCTAGTTAAACTTGATTGACTAAAACTCAGTTGCCGGATTAAGGAACACTGAGGCAAAACACCAAGTTAGAGGGGGTATGGGCAACATTTGAACAATGGTAAAGGGTTCATCATAGTGTCCAGCTCGTTGGAGCCCTGACCACAAATGCTGTCATACTTTTCCCAGTATGACTGGATGACTGGTGGAGGTCCTCCCCACAAAGTTTATGAACACAAGTAATCAATCCCTTTTAGTAAGATCTGGAAAAGTCATACCAAGCTGAGGCTTGTTCACAACAGATAAAAATCCAAAACCCTGACGCTGCAAGCTCTCTATTGTTTCTGAAGAAACAATGAGGTATCCCATCCAGTATATCTGCTATCCATAAGAATTTCAACCTGGCTCCTAAGTGTCTGGTTACTCCTTAAAAACTTATGTTTTTCCTGGTTCTTGAAATGTTCCAAACCAGATAACCCCTTGTCAATAGAAAAGACAATTATTTACACTGGTAAAAGAATGCTTTGAAGAAGCTGAACTGAGGGTATAAAAATCTGTAAAAAAGCAGCAAAGTTGTGCTTCAAGAGGAGAAAGCTCTCTGACACCATCCACTTGTGTTTCTGAGAAGCTGGAAGAAACAGATCATCTCCGTTCAAGGACTGTGCTAAGAACTTTACCTATTAGCATTGGAACCCGAGTGCTTTGGACGGGTGAGATCCCAGCTCTCTCTCTCTTTTCCTTCTAGGCATAGATTTCTGAACCTGAACTGTATTAGTTAAGCTTGAGCTAAGTTTCCCCAAATACTTAGTGAAACCAGGGTAGTATTGCAATTGTGTTTATTTTCCTTTGCATGTCTATTACTACTAGTACCATTATATAGTTCATATACTTAGCAATAAATAACTTTTATAGTCAAACTGGTAGAAACTGGGTATATTTTCCTTCTCTACATCTCCTTCCTCACTTGCTCTGCAGCAACACTTCTTTTACCTAAGCTAAAGATCCCATGTGAAGTCCAGAAATACTGTGGGGTCTGCTCATCAAGAGGCTACCCCTAGTAGGACAGTTAGGACAAAAGATTGGGACGTGCTGAGTTTGAAACACATAAGGGGATCAATTTGTAGGCTGATTGACCCAGTTTGGATCAGAGGGTTCCTAATGAACTGACTGCTGGCCCATGAGCACCCAGCTGGATTCAGAGGTATTCTGTTTATCTGTGTGCTTGTGTCTGACTGCAGTTTATTGTTGCTCTGATGAACTGATTCTTGGCATATGAGGGTGCCAGCCTGTCCATGCTGATCAACCCGGCCAGGTCAGGAGTGTCACATTAATTTGTGTGTGTTTGTGTGTATGACTGATTTGGTGACTGGAGGAACCCAGCCCAATTGAAAATGAGTCCTTCAAGATAGCTCCACTGGGGGTGAGGACTTGCAGAAAGGAGAGATACAGCTCCATATAGAAACATGAGTAACACAAGCAACACATTGACAGAATTACAAAGACCCTAGAAATATATCCCTAATAAGTGAGCATACCCCAAAGTGATGGGCAAATCTGCTAACACCCCTGCCAGTCCATGCCAACTCCCAGGAGTCCCTGCTGCTGCCAGAGCTGGGTCCTTCAGCTCCAGGCCTCTCTACCTCTCTGTGGGACTGACAGAGGGGAGAAGAGGGAGAGAAGATTGGAGCTGAAGTGTCAGATTCCTTGTGGTTGGATCAGGGCCTCCCCCCACCCATGTCCAACCTTACCTCCCCACTCGATGCCCTCCTTTACCCCTCTCTGCCCCCCTCTCCATTCTACCTCCCATTCCTGCGAGGGGTGGAGGAGAGGGGATGAAAGAGAGGCACCACACATCACTGAAGCTTGCTTTAGCACCTCCTAATTGGTGCTAAAAGAGACTGCAATGTTCTGAGCTGTTCCAAATGGGAATGGCAAAAGAGCATTGACTGAAGCGTTTCCTTTATGAAACATTTTCAAGTGCGTTTCACTCTGAAACATTTCAATTGTTACTTCTGTCCACATGACCCTGTTACACATGTATACCCTGTTTCTTCATATATACTATGATAATACCTGTTAATGCAATGACCAATGGCTACTTGGTATTGGAAGTTAAAATCAGTGACAGCCCATTAGCAAAATTAACAGAAAAGGGAAAAAAATAGTTATTTTGATATATGTACTAAAGAGTGGCAATATTTTTGGTTTTATACCATACACTAGGTCTTTCACACACTTAAACTTTGCATTCTACCATTTGTTTTTTATCCCACCCCCAGTGCTTCTTCCTGCCCATGGCAGGGAGTCGGACTAGATGATCTGTCTAGGTCCCTTCTGACTCAGTGATTCTATGATTCTAGTTTTTAATTGCTATTGAAGCTAAAATATAAGCCATTACTGACTACATGTGGCAAAAAGCCTGAGTACATAAATCAAATAAAAGGCAAGAGTGAAAAACAAGGATAATGAAGAAGCATCTAACAGTCTGCAAAGACTGTTTCTTAAAGTATTTGGTATTGTGTAACCTGTCACCCCAAAATATTGAGATTCTGTAGCTGGGGGAGATGCATATGAGAGACAAACAAGGCTGTGTGTTTGGCAGAGGGCAGCCTCAACTTATCAGAGGAAGTGACTACATATATTATCAATTTAACAAAATGGCAATATTTTCACCAGAGAAAATAAAGCTGAAATTTAAACTAAACAAGCAAGACAAAAAAGTCCTCACTTGAAAGACAAGCATGAAGCATTCAAAAACTCAGACATCTTACATGACATCTCTGCAAATCTCCACCCTATAATCAAGTCAATTTCAGAAAAGCAGTTTGTTTGAAAATGATAAATCTTAACAAGCTCTTTGAAATTAAGACAACAGGTTGGTACTTCCTGTTGCATTCCCAGCATATCAGTAGGTTCTTTAGAACTTAAGGAGCAAAACCTCTGCTGAGAACTACACCCTGAAACACATGGTTCTACAATGAGGTTCTGCAGTGATCCAGCCATGTGGCTCTCAGCCATTAGCACATGCTCATTTAATGGTCCAATTAAATCTGATCCCCAGTCCCAACAATCACAGTTCCTGCCATGCTACAGGTGCATGGCAGGAGGCAAGATTTTTCAAATAGAAGATCAGATCCCAATCACACTATTACTACTTGCCTGAAGCTCAGGATCATAAGCCCAGGGACTTCCTTCATCAACAAGTTGGACTAGAGCCAACAATTAGCTGATTGTCAAAATGTTGTATCTGGCAGCTCTGCCTAGGCTGCTGGGCATGGAAGATCAAAGCCTCACAGTGGAGAAGGGGAGCCAAAAGGCTTTGAACCATTGGGACCTTTAAACCCTGCACCCAAAAGACTGGCCAGGATTGTCAGGCACCGAGTTTAATATCCCCGGTAGGGGAAATCCTTCAATTCCCCCTGCCGGGACCTTCTAATTAACTGCATCCAGCAGCCCAGCAAGACTACTTGGGCATGGGACTTAAAGTCCCCAGAGATAGAAGCCCTTTGTCTCCTTCCCCAGCCTCAGGCTCAAACTGACAATCATCTGATTCTTGGTCTCAGGGCTGTTCTACACTTTGCTGCAGTCTGGCCCCCAGGACCTAGCCATGTGTTAAATTTAAGGAGCCATATAAAACAGCCTTAAAATCTTCTACATTATATGTGGAACATTTTTATGCCTCATTTCTAATTTTATGGTGCCTTAAATTAATACATTATGACATAAATAAAACATGTAAATGGGGCCTCAGTTCCAGCCAAGAGCCTAAGACAGTTCCCAGATATGGTGGTTTATGTCTTCATGTTTATAAACTACTAGTGAAGGTTATTACTTCACTTTTAACTGCACTGAGTAACTGGCCATGAAATTATGCACTAACATCTGGTGAGTTTCATGTGTGGCCACAATTTCTATAGATAGAAGTCTCTAAATGTGTATTTCCTATCTTTTCTAATCTTAAAATTAACTGTATTTTCATTTTATTTTGCCATTATATTAATAGCACCAATAACAAGAATGATAATAACTACAACAGGAAGAACAACCACAGCAATAATAATAATTTTGACTGGGTTAAGCAGAACTAACATACTCACTTTAAACTGTTGACATTTGAGTATTTGGTAAAATTTTAACATCACCTAAACCCTAACTAATCTGAGTAAGATTTTCAGAACAGAATTTGACATGAAAATCCCTAATCTCTGAACATAAAGAGAACACTAAAAATACATTTCTGCTCTACATTGTAGGTGGAACATCTTTGTGGCTGGTTTGCCATTTTATGACACCATAAATTGTGACACCAAGGAATCCTACTCTTCATCCCTAGCAAACAGGTAAAATAAACTGCTGCGTGTGACTTTACTACTGTTGGTAATTATAAAAAAAGAAAAGAAAGTTGTTTGCTTTCTTAGACTATTTGAGGTGTCACCAGGAATAATTTCCAAATTCATTTTTGTTTTTTCTAGAAATTCACAAACTTTGATTCCAGCACGTTAACAAAGACACTATACAAAAAGGGCACATCCCCATAAGCGGGAACATGCGTTTCCCTGGGGACAAATAGCAGTGGCACAATGTGGCCATTGCTACCTGTCCCTGGAGAATGCCCATGCCATGCATGCTTTGGCAAATGTCACATTGCCCCAGGTGGGGTAGGGGAGGCTGGGGCTAGCAACTGTACTGGCCCCAGCAGTCTTACCTGGGAGCCTGGGGGTCTCTGGGAGCTGCAGCCACAGTGATCCTGCAGCAGGAAGCCTGGCCAGTAGCCAGAGTGTGGCTCTGGTTTTGGGTGGCACAGACTGCCATGTGTGCCGCCCCATTTTTTTTAGGCGTGGGATCTCCCAGGGTCACCCCCCACCCGCACTCCACGCTGCAAATTAGCAGTGCACGGAATGCCTGAATGTGCAGCTTGTAGTGCTACATACCGCACATCTGCACTCATCTGGACATGCCCAAGTCCTGCTCCTTTAAAATAAATTGTCTTTGCAACAACAGTGACAAATTAAGTCATGGGCTGTCCTATGTACAGACAGCCCATGAGTATGTGACTACAACTGAGACGCCAGTTAAGGTAGGAAAGAAAAAAAGTTACTTTTGATTAAAAAAAAGGGGTTAACTAAAGAGTAATTTCAAGTTTTGCTTAAGTTTAATACACTTATTGGCTTTAGGAAAATGTGTTATATTTTTAGTAATTCTTAAAACGGGAGCAAATTTAAAACTGGAGTTACTGTGTTATTAGCAACTTTCCAGCTTCAGTCTGCCTTGCTCTCAGCACCCTCCCTTCCTCTCCATGTTTTGCAAAGCTTTTCCTTTCTCTGCTTCCCCCCATTCCTTGCCTCCTCTGCCTGCTGCCGCTGCTGTTCCCACTGTCCTACATTGACTGAACAGAAGCAACTCTGGACCTCCCCCATCTGCAGATCAACCCGGGGCAGCAGTGGGCACAGGAGGAGAGGTGCTACTGAGTACGGAGGGCAAGGAAGGGAGAGGGCAAGTATCTGTTTTGGGGATTTAAAAAAGTCCCTGGCTGCTGCACCCAAAGCACGGTCCAAATGGGTGATGTGACCACACCACTAGACTCTCTCTGGACTTCCCCCTGACTCATATCAGAATGGTTAACAATTATACCAGGAGTACTGTAGCAGAGATGTTTAATGCAAGTAATAGGATAATATTTTTATGTAAGATCCTTTCACAGGTTATTGGAAGGACTTCGATGCAATGAAGAAAAAGAGAATCTGTTTCATATTCTTTCCCAATATGAGTTATGGAAACTTCAACTACTGAAAAAAATCTTGGAAAACTGTTGCAAGAATATATATATCTCAGGTGTTTGTAATGTTGTACAGTGAATGGTTTTCTCTATTACTCGTCAAATGTCATAGAAATCTTGCAATGATATTAACAGAAGATTCACTTTGTAAGGGGCAGATCTTAATTTCATAATCATGACTCTTGTAACAACCTCCACTAGCAAAACCATAAAAGGCATGACAACACACATGAACAAAATGTGGTATCACAGTAGTTTCCCATGGAATATTTGACTGAATTAGCCAACATCAGCCTGGGCTGAGCATGACCCAATTACACAGCTTGCAGTACTTTTTGAAGGTACGCATGTCTTTTGGCAAGTAGTGAAATACGGCTTAGTCAGCAGAAGAAATAATCCAGTCCAAATGATAACACTATCATTCAGGATAGTACTGGAAGTATGAACTCCAAGACTGGATTTAACAGCATATGATAACCCCAAATAATCTGTTACTAACAGTTATATGTCATGACATATGAACTTATATGTCTCTGGAACATTAACTCCTCAATGGAATATTTCCATTAGTTCCTCCAGTGGAAAGGAGCTATTTTAGGAATCCATTAGATTTTGGCTCTCTGCAATTGGCCCTAGAGTTTATCATTATATACTGGTCTGAGAAATGATTACACCAACTACAAAACAAAGCAGAGTATTGTAGTATACCATTTCCATTTTATTCAGATTGATTCACTAGTAGAAGTAATAGTAATAGAAGGTAAATCACATAGTTGCTGGAACAAATCATCACTATATGCATCCAGAAATGCCATCATCCAGCAGGGTTCCCTGTCTTCTAACATCCAATGACTATAAGGTTCACACTTGCACCATAAAATAATATTTACAATTAATATCACATCAGACCATTACAAAAATAGAATTTCAAAATTCTAACTTAACATACAGCATTTGCTACCTGCCAGTGTGTTACCTTTGTTCTATAACAGAAGTACTTGTTTTGCCTGTATATTGATGGCACATTGGTTCAACAAACCACAGGACAATATTCTAAGCCCTTACCACACTGTAGAATGCAATTCAAGTCTTGCCACTGCTGGTATTTGATTCAGAAAACAGAGAGAATGCCTTAAAAGTCCAGAAATGTATGTGTTTAAAGAAAGCATCATGAAATCACAATGTTAATTATCTTTCTTAATCAGTAGGTATATTAACATTTTGAATAGAGAATGTTCAAATGCATAAGAATAATTCTCCTGTTCCAACAGATAAAGTACAAATCTGAAAAACAGATTTATGAAAAACAGTTTTACAAAAGCTATTACATTTTGTCTTAGAAAACAACCACCAATCTGAAATTATCTACTACAATATTGGGAATTATCTTTACTTGTTTACTTAGAAGCAACTTAAATAAACGTGGGTTTGCAACATCTCATCAGTATCCTCATACTTGCAATGCCTATTCATCACAGGAAAAAACTATGCTGCTTTAGTAAAACTCTTTATGCATAAGTATATCAATGCTTATGAACAGCGGAAAACCTGGCTGCACAGTTCAAAAGTCCTTAAATTAATGAGTCTAAATTCAAGTATATTACACAAGGTTCCAGTAACTCTTGTTCACTGCTAAAATTAAATTTCCACCACTAAAATGCTTTAATTTTTAAGAGCAGCTATCCCTGATGGGAAAATATTAAAAATTGTTTTATTTGTATATATTCTGAGCAGTCTGGTGGTAAAGTTGGTCATTTGGTTAGTGTTACTAAATTCATATACGTGACAATGGAATCTTTACTACTATTGCTCATTTTCCACCTGAAATAGCAATGCTGCCTGTAACATTGGGGTTAGAGACATGTGGGCGGGTAGTGGGAATCAGTGACTAGAGCAAATTAATGCCAATAGAAAAAGATAATGTAAACTGTTTGTGGTTAGAAAAATAACTGAAGACAAATATATATATATATATATATATAAAAAAAGAGATATAATTGCAAAACTGACTCCCAGGGGCATGTTGCCAAAGTTTTCTATCGTAGATATGAGAGCTTATTTTAGAAATGACACTCAGGAGCAACTCAGGGCTGCATACTGGAGCTTTGTTTTCTGAGTACAAATTGTGGGCACTGATCATTGTAAACAGGCAGCAACATCAGATATTCACCTTACATCAACAAAAACAAATTAATACAGAGAAGCTGGATGCAGGGGTCAGACCTTTTCTTTCCTTTGTTAGCCTAAAATGTAAGTTATAACTTCTAAAGGGAGACACTGGAAAGATGCTGAAATACAGAACTGTAACTAGGGCTGGAAAACTGGGGCATGAGCCCCAGGCAGTCACTATGGGTGGAGGTGCTAGAATGGTGAGTGGAAGCTGGGCTCAACATGGGCTTACTCAAGGGCTGGAAGAGCTCCAGCTGCACAAATGGGGGCAAGATTTTTGTTGTTAGCCCCATTCCCCCTTTCCCTGCTGAAAAGCCAATAACTACTGGACTAACCCTTCCACAGCTGCCACCTGCCCCAACAACCTGTGGCAGGAGCCTCCAGTTCCTGGGCAAGCCTATGCCATGGCAGGTAAGATTCTGCCTGTGCCCCCATCCTGTTCTCTGCACTCAGTGCAAACTTCTCCCTGTCCCACCCCTGACCAGGGCACAGAAATAGCTAGCTATGCCTCTGCTGGAATACACTTTTATATGTCGTTTCAGGTAAAGTTGAAATAGTTTCAGCTTGTTAGCTCTTTGCAGCAGGGGCAGGCTTTTAATGTGTTTGTACAGAGCGGTACACAGTAGTATATCTGCCACTACAATAGGAAGTGCTTTGAGAAGTCTATCAAATAAAAAAATTTTAAGCCCATTGTAAGCTAAGGCCATGTGTAGATAAAATGGGGGACATGTGTGCACTATACTTTAAAGTAGGCTAAATGCTTTTGCACCTCAGCAGCATATTGCGCATTAATTACAGCTGCTGTAGGAAATTCAGCAGTGTAACTCACCTTAAATGACTTGGGGCACAGCAAACTAAAACTTCTCCAAGGAGTTTTAGTTTGCTGCCCTTACTGCCACGGAGTGAAGCACCAGGCTCCATGCAGCTCCATGACTCTGCAGGAAACCCTGCAGGCAGCCTGGCAGCATCCCGGGAAGGCAGGCTCTGCACAAGAAAAGCAGCGAGACTGATCTTCCCCATTCCTCCCCACTCGCCCCTGGATCCTGCCTGCCTGAGGTGTGCAGAGGCCTGGTGCTTCCCTCCACAGCTGCGGTGCCTCCTGGGACTGGCCAAGTTGGGTGCCTGCAGGTGGATGCTGCCTGAGGTGGGGGTGGGGGGGCTGCCACTGCCATGGAGGGAAGCACCAGCCCCCCCCCGCCACAGTCAAGGGACCACTCTGCCCACTGGCAGCTTGCCCTCCCCTCCACTCCAGAGAGACAGGTAAGTTAGCAGGGTGTGCGCACGACACAGGGGTTTAATTGGGCCTAAATTGAAGCAGTGTTTTTTAAAACCCATCACTTCAACGTAGCACCCCCGTTTCATTTACACATGCCCTAAGAAAAGACATGGAAGTTCTTGTTGTGCTCAACTGCTTTTCCAATATGTGAAAGTTGCACTGAGATTTCACTTGAGTTACTAGAACTTGAGGCAACGTGAGTCACAAAGGTAATTTGTTTAGCACAGTGGAAAGTAGCTGTTAACTTTACTCTCCACTTCATCACTACTGGCAACTGCTACAGAGAGAACTGCTTGTTAATTAAGATGCTGCAGCTGCAAGCGTGGAGCAACACATAGCATTTGCCTCTCAGGGAAGCAGTAGGAAGAGTAAAAAAAGTAACCAAAGCCAAAACAGTGTAGTTTTGCCAAGTCTTACAGAACTTATAGCTTTAAAAAACTGGCATATTTTTTTGAAGGACCAAGCAAGCCTTCATTGCTTAAGTTACTCAAGGATGATTTCCTCACTTCAAGAGAAATTATGCAGCAAGAGAGAGGGACTGGAATAAGCATGTCCAAACCTGATACTGTGAGGAGTTCAAATTGACCATTGAGCAGCGTGGTTTGTTCTGCACTTCTGAGGAAGATGGAGTCATAAGCTAAAGATGACTACAGGGAATTTTAAAGGGTGGGTCCATTGAGAAAAATGATGGTAAAAATGGCGTTTGGGGTTCCTTGTCTATTGAGTCTTAATACCTTATATATCAAATGTGCTCAGTTGATATGTAAAAAAGATGCTAACCGAATGAATAAGCAGTACTCCGAGTTATATACAAAGTCAATAAAAGCATTCATATCAACGGCAATAGGCAGGTTAGCAAATTAAACTTCAAATTCAGGAAGTTGATTGATGGAATGTCACCTGGTCTTTGTATTCTACCATCTCAGGAAAGTGTCTGAAATCCCGATTGAAAAATAAAATGGAGTTGCTGGTAATCAGAGAGGTTTTTGCAAGTCAAGATGACAGCAAAATGCTATATCACAGATGCTAGCACATATCTAAGCAAGACATTCAGACTGACTGTGAAACTCTCTTTCTGTACACATACTTTCATACATAATACACATCTGAGGAATCATGATGAAGCAGATACATGCAATGCTCTTACATTTCCCTGGTCCAAGAAAGATGCGAGTCAAATTTTCCAGTCTCTCAATATGTCAATTAGACTGTTTACATTCTTCTGTGCTAGACATAAAAGACAGCTGCAAGCTTCCAACAAAAATAGTGGGGGTGATGAAAGGACAATGTCTTGCCCACTCGTAGACATAAGTTATACTCCTGAGTAGCTAAAAATATGGAGGCAGAGACAGACTAGACTGGCATCAGAAAATGGGGATAGACTGAGATCTCATTTCGTCAACTGCTCATGTTGCCTCCCGATAGTGTTGTGTGTTGGGGGATGGAGGAAGAGATCCTAGTCAAATACAGCAGGAAACAGCTGTCCAGTCCTTGGTCACAGCTGTGCGCATCAATATTTGTTCCTCCAGGAGCTGAAGCAACTCTTGATTCAAGGAGGAAGGAAAGAGGACATCTCAGTCTGAAATACAGCATGAAAGTTCTGGAAAAGGGAGAGAGAATTAGGGTCAGGATTGACAGCTAAATCCAAACTGAGGTTCGGAAAACTGGCATAACTACTTTCAAATAGCTAACAAGGCAAATTTCAGTAGATACAAGGTGACTTCCTTGGTCTGTAAGAAATCCCATGGACACTGGCTCTGATCCTTGTCAAACCAGAGGAAGTCCTGCCAGCAGATGGGGAACCCATTAATCCAAAAGATTTTATCTTAAAGAACTCATACAAATAATTAACAATAATCAACAATCATCATGACTGTGTTGTATTTTTCCATAGCCTAGGGCAAACCTCAACTGTTGCTAAGGTCTCTTGTTCACAGTTCAGAAGTTGGAGAAGTGATCACTAAAAGCAAGCTGAGATCCTGCAGTATGAATAGAAATACATTATTTTTATATTTCAAATGTGTAACAAGTGTTTTATAATTTCTCAGAAGAAACTAAAGGCCAAGATTTTTTTTAGACACCTCAGTCTTCTTGCCATTCTTTCTTTGATCCAGACCAGTAAAGCATATTGTAGGCTTTGCAATTTTCTGCACAAAGAATCTTATTTTTTTAGAAGGGACTCTTCTTTAGTACTAAGAAGTGCTTTTAAATTACTTAGAATGTCTTGGGGATTGGCAGAAATAACAATAGAAGATATTAAAGCAATTGTACCTCGCAGAGGAGGTAAAAGCATTTGTGCTTGAGGAAGACTCCAAAAAGGCTGTAAACCTTCCAAAAAATACCATGGCAAAGGTTCCTGGTAGATAATAACGTATGGCACAGTATGAAGAATTAGGGTGAATAAGGACAATACACATGCCTTTGGATGACTTCTTTAAAAAGGATAAAAGTTTACATTTCCTTGTAATTATACAATGTGCAATTTGCACTACAATAAATTTTGCAGGATGAACAACATAATTCATAGGTGATTTTGATTAGAATATAGATAATTCTATGAATTCATGCAGAAGAATTAAAAAGTACCACAAAAAAAGCACAAATACATGCACTTTAAAGTCAACTTACAACATTGTTTCGTGTCAAAAGTACAGTAAAATCTGGTGTCTGATACTTCACCAAACAGAGTACTCTATTAACCGGAGTTTCTGGCCGACCGGCTGGACGTGTAGAGCGGGGAAAGCTCACACACAGCTGCTGCCCCTCCCACCTCATGTTATCTGAAAACCCTGCCAGGTTATTTCAGATAACCAGAGTTTTTACATAACCAGCAATCCCAGGGGGAGGCCGGATAACAGCGATTTTATTGTACATAGCATTACTTAAAATAAATTAGTTAAAGGTGGACTATAAAACTTTTCTTCTTTGAAATCATGGTAGTAGTATTGGTTATACAGCAGAGAATTGATTTTAAATATACGGAAAAATACAGATGAATTCAGTTCTGTCTTTGAAACATTGTTCCTTGGTTTCAAAGTTTCAGGCTAAAATTTGAATTCCCACTCTTTCAGTTTTTGAAGCTCTACCATACAACAGGCTTCCAGGCCTTTTCCATATGAAAGTACCTACGATAGTTGGGGCCTGAAGTTGGAACAATTAAGTTCAGAAGGTTAGTAGTGCCCATAGGGAAATGGCATTTATCGTTCTTTCACAAAATATACAGTCTTCTGAATTCCCACATTCCATTGGTCATTTCCTGAAGGGCTTGTCTATTCTTTCTGCCTTTTTCTTACAAAATCTGTCAGTTCTTGTATGAGAGATGGTCTGGCATATTTTAAGGGCAGCTGAGACGACAAACAGCACAAAAAACTTTCCTGACACTCATTCATTTTTTTTCTGATTTGTAGGAAGATCTAGTACTATCCATGAAAAAAAAAGAAACAAAAAAAGACAAACCCCAAAAACTCCTTTTCAAAGATTAGCAGATGAGCCACCGAATTAGTAATTTATTACAGGGGAAAAAGATACATCCTGCTATCATACCCTGGACTTGTAAAGAGTTAAAAATTAAGAGATTTTTTTTCTTTCTTTAATCACTGACTTTCTAGAGCAATATTTAAAGCACCCATTTTCAACATGTCTTTTCCAACTCTGCAGCACCTCTGTTGCTGTTTCTGTCAATTCAGTTACATTTTACACAGAATACAGATAGAGTCCAGGTAAATGACTCAGATCAGGGCCAAATACCTGTCAAAAATTCCCCCTCTCAGCTGTTACTGCCAGTGAACAAAGTCTCATAATCTCAGTCTAGTTTCTAGAAAGAATGTGCCCAGAGTACAAAGACCACCATCCCAAATAATATTAATTGCTCCCCCTCTTAAAATTCTCAGTAGATACAGTATATAAATTTAAAATTAATTACCACTGACCTATCCTGACACCCCACTAATGATGTATATCAGGGCTAAGTACAGACAGTCAAAAAACCTGAGGCAGACTTAATCTAAATCTATTAAGTCTGATACTACGTCCATCCAGGTTTATCATAAACTGGTTTTGGTCATTTTGAAAGCAGTTTATGTGCACTGAACTTCTGTTGTGTTACAGATTTGAACCAGTTTCCAATCACTTATATTGGTTTATGTCTAATTTCTGTCCCTAGCCCAATGGTAAAGTGTTGTCAAGCGTTTGTTGTAGCATCTAATAGTACAGACTCATAAATTAACAGACATCCTCAGTCTTGAGGAATGTAAGCCTAGCATCTTTTATAAGCACTACATTCTTTAAAAAAAACAATTAGACCATGTACCAGCAATTTTCCTCTACACATTCTTCCATACCCAGCTAAAAAAAAGTGGTCAGAGGGATGGTACTCTCCTAATCCAACACAATATTCTTAAAAAGTCCCTAGTTCCACATTTATCTCATACATCTTTGAGTCCCTATACTTGGCAAAATAATAAGACCTGTGAAAATACAGTATGTGGTCTTAACTCCATAAAATACACATTCTTTAAAACACATCAGTCCTGAATATGTATTTACACAAGCCTAAATGGTGTTTACCTGAGAGGCCTAAATTGCTCCATATTTTATGCAAACATATTTACATTGCTCCCTTTAAACAATTTTTCTAATAGTAGTGAATGTTCAGGTTTGCTTTTTGAAACATATCTCTTTTATGTCAATAAGTTTTACTGACATAATTTTGTTTCCTTGTTTCACCAAAGACAACATAGCCTCTCAACAGAAATTTTCTGTTAATGCTACACCATGGCACTAATAATAATTGACAGTCTTTTATACTCAATTGGAAAGGTCCATACACTGTAAAATAATTATAAAAAATATTTTAAAGTGAGATAGAACATGATTGTAGATGTAACTGCACAAAAACCAGATGCTATTCCAAAGCTTTTCCAATCATTATTGTTCTGCTTTTGAAAAGAAGCAGAATGATGTATTCATGTCTCACAGTAATAAGGAAATATGTTTTATCCCATCATTAACAAGGGAGGATGTTAAACAGCAACTATTAACCATTTCTATATCAAAAGGCCCATAACCTGCACTTAAGAGCATTAAAAGTAGGTCTAAGAATTCTCAGCCATTAATAAGGATTTTTAACACATTTTGAAACACCTGAAAGCCTAAAGAATGAACTCCAATTTATAAAAAGGGGTAATGGGATGATGCATAGTCATAACCCAACATTGATCACAAGCAAAATCACAGAAAATCAGATAGATATAAGCTCTAATCAGGACAAGTTAAAGGTTAGTAGAATAATTAACACCAGTCAAACACTGAAATTATTGTTGATGAGATAAGGAGTTTGCTTAACAAGGGTGTGTCTACACATAGAAAGGAAGTTCTAAAGCATGTTGCCATAGCAATGTCACCGTATGGTGATGTGTAGACGCACCCCAAAGGTAACATTACAAACTTAGACTTCCTCTGCTACCTGGCTGCAGCTTCAGCAGTCTCTGCAGGCGTTTGCCTCACTTCTGCTCCCTCCCCCACTCTCTGCTAAGCAGTAGGCCTGTGTGAAGCGGCTAGTATTCACTTCAGATTCGGCCAATTCAGGAACAGTGATTCAATTTGATGATTCGAATCACTGCCCTAAATTGATTCGGCCGCAGCTGAATTGGCCAAATCTCTGAATCAGCCCCATCCCCTGCTGGGTCTCAATGTCTGTCCCTAGCCTAAGTGCTCAGAGTCAGCATTTGACAGGTGTTTGTTGATTCAGCACCTTTGCTTACATGCTCTGAGGCATATAAACTCCGTCCTTACGTCAGTGATAAATTCACATTTTAAAAGGAAGGAGCTGTAAGAATAACACCTACTTATTCAGATTATTGGGGAAACAGAGAGGCAGGATCTTTAGTATATTGGATTAGTGAATATCCATGTCTGAAAGGATGCACATATTCCCTTGGTCTTAATTAGATTTGGAAAGATTTTTTTGCTTTGGCAAACATGCACCTTTGAGGGGGCAGGAAGTTATATACCTAATCAGATGGGTGCCCCAAGAATCAAATAGGTGATAGACATGAAGAGCTAGACAGAAAATTGTAATTAAGCCTGCTTTGAGAGTAGGGTATTGACTTTAATTTTCCTGGGTACAGGGGAGGCTGTAGTCCCTCCTGTAGAGCCTGGGTAAAGGAAGCTGAGTAAAGCAAGGTGGTAGGAGAAATTGCAGGAAGCCCTAACCAAGAGATCAGAGGGAAAAGCTGCCTTCTATCTGTTGAAGCTTCCCAAGTACTGACTGCATCCTTGGATTTCAGATGCAGGGTTAAAAATAGGTTTTTGTTCAGATATTTTCTTCTGCTTGTTTACTCTTATATCTCTCTGTATATTTCCACTTATGATTACTAATTTCTTGTGCTGTTTATTTTTTTTCCTGATGTATCCTTTTTGTTATCTTTTTACATATGTATTGACCACACAGGCTTACTAATTCTATGGAAAGGGGGGATCCATCTTTTCTGAGTGCACAATGGGACAAGGGTGTGATTCTTCTAGTCAGCAAAATCCCCTCTGCTCAGAGGTGGCAAGGCCACAGAGAGACAGATAAGGGTGAGATGCCACAAGCCAAGGAGTTGGCTCCTGGCACATCTCAGCTGGTTCTCAGTGGCCAAGCACAGAGGTGAGGGTTTTGGAGCAGAATGGCACCCCAAGTACGTGGGAGTGCCCCAGGAATCTCAAAGGCATGTCTGGAGTTGGGGCACGTCACAGAGTCCCACAAGGATTTTCTCTTTAAAATGTGTTTATGGAGTACCTGTGCTTAAACTTGCTGCGGTTTAAAAAAAAAAGGTAAAATACATCAATTCTGGATGAACTAAGTCTATTGGTACTGTATACAAATTATTACATCTATGGTTATTTCAGTCACTATTTTCAGATTTACTTCTCACTTCCATATGCTCAGGGAGAGCAGGGTGTGACAGTAAAGAGAAAGGGAAAGGGCTACAGGGGAAAGAAGCTGGGGTGAGGCAGAAGGCAAAGAGGCTACCTGACTCCCCACACACAGTGGACATGTCTACATGTACATATTAATGCTATGCAATAAACTCTGGTGAATATCATGCCATAGTTTATTACTTCCTAGGTGCCATGTTTACACATGTACCTGGGACCACAGCATACTGAACCATGTCAGAGCAGTCCTGGATGGCAGGGACCTGGGGGGTCAGCCTGCCAGCCTGGGGCTGCTCTGACCTGGGTCCACCTGCTACAGAGGGACTGGCTGGGGCACAAGAATGCTCCAGTGTGTGGCTAGTCAGCAGGCAGCCCCTGCACTGAAGCACCTCATGCCCCAGCCAGCTATATAAGTGTCTACATGTGTGATGCTGAGGAGTAAAAAAATCTGTAGCAGGACTGTACTTTTATTTACAAGTACTATCCTGCTGTAGATTTTATTAGTTTACTCCAGCCTAATAGCTCTGCACATGTAGACACTGAGACATTTACTGTGGAGTTAATTAGGCAACTGTATAAATGTCTTGTGTAGACATGCCCAGAGTACACCATTCTTCAAATACTGTTTATTTTTTAAGGGCTTCTATAGGACTAACAAGAATAAAGCCGTAACAAGTGCAGATCGCTCTAGATCTTATATTCAGCTTGGTGCTAAATATAGTTGTACCAGTGGTCATGGATGGGAGGCCAGGCTTTACCTCAGTTCATAGGACGATGTGGGATGATGCCTTCATCAAACTATAGCTCAACAAACAAAACATAAAACCTTTCTTCATTTACTTCTACAAAGACCAGGGAAGACACAGTACTCTGACATCTTTTTCTGTCTCTCTGAAAATATTTTTCCATGTAATACCAAAAGTCCAGTTCATCTGATATTGTCACTGCTTTGCTAAGATAAACTAAAATTGGAATATATTAAAGATAGTATAATTTCATGTTTCCTATATTCACTGCAGACCTTTTTATATCAACTAACCAATAAGGTGTGGTTACTGAGGACTTCAAAGCTTATAGTGGGGTTCTTCACTAAAAAGTAACCGAGTGGAATATTTAATCCACTGATTTCCTGCATTTGTGTTCACAGTTAGAACTGCTTATCTTTTATTGCTTTAGTAAAGATGCATTACATTTTACTTCTGTTAGCTAAAGGGCAGTGAGCTGGACTCCATTCTGACTTGTACATTAGGTAAGAATTGTTTATTGAACAA
Source organism: Crocodylus porosus (assembly GCF_001723895.1). Taxonomy (NCBI): domain Eukaryota; kingdom Metazoa; phylum Chordata; order Crocodylia; family Crocodylidae; genus Crocodylus; species Crocodylus porosus. The sequence goes on from NW_017728943.1 coordinate 57,619,151, forward strand.
TTCATGGCAAAATCCATACTGTTAGTAGTGATGATATACAAGCCAAGAAAATGTCATGTACAGGGTTATTTTTAAGAGTGTAAGCACACTTTAAAATGGTTTGGAGCCATCTTCAAAATTCCTTTCCACAATTTTTATCAGCTCATGATTTGCATGCTACCATCAGAAATCAGCCTTAAAGGATACGAGAGAGTCACCCAGTGTAGACAAAACTCTAAGTGGTTCAGTGAAACTGATTTCTGTCTTCCATGCCGTGGGCATACATGGGAAAGAGCATGTGGACAAGAAGCTTCTACATGCCAGCTATCCCTGTTTGCCAGAATGACACCTTGGGCTGTGAACAACCTGCCATTAGATATTCTGATTTAGAGAAGGGACTTGATTGGTTAACCCCAGACTATTGGGCTGGCAAGATGGCTAAAAGCTATTTTACCACAAGATGGCTAACCATCTCTCCCTTGATTTACAACACATGAAATCAGAGAAGCTGGGGCCAGTATTTCAAACAAGTCATGGATCCATACACTGATTGGAAATGTAAACCAGCAAGCAAGCACTTCACTATCCCAGCAATCTATAAATTAGTACAATATGGAAAAAATCATAATGCTCTTATACAAACCATCCACTGGCTTATTTTATTGCTCACGGCAAAACAGTTGCTCAACAATACAAAAAGCTTCTATTGCAACACCCTTGTTTTTATTCTTTTCCTTATCTTTTTTATGCAAACATTGAGGATTAGTCAGAAGAACTACAACGAGTAATATTAGTTTGAAGACTCTAAAGCCAAAGTAATCTTTTGAGATGGATCTTAAAATTGAAGCCAGTTCTAGTGTATTCCACACCACCCATGATGACATTTAAAACTAACAAAACAAACTAAACACATCTTGTACTTGTTCCATGACAAAAGGTCTTCTTTGGTTTGTACTCAGAGTACATTTATTAATGAGAAGGTGCTACTTTTCTCAGTGAATTTTACATAATATTTATAGAACTGCATCTTTAACAGTTATTTGTCTAGCAGCCTACTTCTTTTATAAATCAATGATTCATTATTTTATGTGGCATGCTACAAATGAGCAAAGTCCTACAATTTCAGTTTTCCAGATTTGTAGCTCTGCAGATTGAAGTTTTGTAATTCACGTAAGAGTTATAAAATATATTTTGTTAAAATCCAAGCTTTACATACCATCAAGGCCATTATGATGGCTGTAGTTTCTCTTCCCCAAAATACTTAAGGATGAATGATTAGAAGTTGCAAGCATTCGTTTTGCACCTGGGCTCTGAAGGCTCGGCATTGATCTGATTACATTAGGTTTTATTGCAGGATGAATCTCTATTAAAAAAAAGGAGAGAGAGATAGAGTAAATACTGCATTCAAAACCCTTTTTTTAACCTCTTTTTACCCACTAAATATACATTTCATTTTTCTAATGAACTGAAAGTCAATTTCTTCAGACTACTAGCATGTTTCCAAGGCCTTGCATAATGAATGAATCAATCTTTGTTACCATGGTTCTCCCTAATATGAAAAATCTGGTTCACTCAGGTCTGCCTGAAGTAAGTGCCATGACTGATTAAATGTGTGGGTTTAGAAGGTGGGTAAAAGACACCACAACAAATAAATCTGAAGTCAGTTTATGCTGAACAAAAATCATTAGTCCTCAATGCCAGAGTTAAATACAAGATAACAGCTACTCGTGTGTGTGTGTGTGTGTGTGTGTGTGTGTGTGTGTGTGTGTGT
>NW_017728943.1:57621000-57627577 GCF_001723895.1 Crocodylus porosus
GTGTGTGTGTGTGTGTGTGTGTGTGTGTGTGTGTGTGTGTGTTTTCTGTTACAAGCAGGGCTGGTAGCACCATCTGTTACTAAGATTGGCCAGCACTCCCTACTATAAAATCCTGTTTTCAGTTGCTTGCATTTTTACCACATTTGAAATTTTTGGGATGAAATTACGGTATCAGCTTGCCCCAGGTTTAACTCTTTTAGAAAATCTCAGTGAAAATAGTTCTGAGAAAGAGGCAAGTAAAAACATGGTAATGTTGCTATGCTTTGTTTGAAGTTATAGCAATCACATGCTTTGGATCAGAGGCTTAAAATTTAGCTAGAGAAATGGCTTGTGTCAGACATGTGCCTAGTGCAAAACAACTCCAATTTGGCCAAGTTATGAGCTACTGATCACAGCCCACAGCCCAGTAGAGACACTTTAGTGCTCTGCTGACAAGAATCATATCATTTAGTTATGGGATCCAGGCAGTTTATGGATACAGATGGTCTTGAAGTCCTATAATCCCTGGGACAGGTGTGGCTAACCCCAAGCTGCAAACCATGGAAGCCTGCCCCAGGCTAAAGCTAAGATTCCTCGAGATTCCCAAGCACCCGGCTACAGAGCAAGGAAGCAGGACTCCATAAAGAACTGAACCTTTCAGCACTTCCAAACTCCCTGTCTCTGACCTCAGCACAGTCCACATAGCAGGGCTGCCCCAGAGCTCACAGTCTAGGCTTCCTGGCAGCCCACAAGTGAGCAGACAAGCATTTCCATCAGAGCCTGTCTGTTGCTCATTAAAAGTGTGTTCCCCCAATGCATTTCCATGAAACACACAGCAGAGCAATATTTTCTGGTTAAATACCTTTGTATTGGAAAAATTGCATTAGATCTTTCTTTAGAGGAGTGTTTTAAAAGCACGCACAAAGCCATATTCTGTATAAAATTCCAGGAGTAACACAGCAGAAGTCATGAATATACCAACCCTGCCCCAGGACCCATGCAGACAGTGATAAAGAGCTTTTTACAAACATTAGTAAGCAGGTACGTTAGATGAGCAGTCCCACTCAAGTCAAATAACTGTTCATCATTGTGAGTAAAGGGATTCTCACTCTGGCCAAAATTGGACAGGAAATGAAATGTTATTCGATCCTGTGTAGGCACCATGTCATCTTTAACACAGAACAAGCCAGAACTAAATAGTTCCACTAAGCAAGCTGACATCTGCTCAGTGGGGAAAGCCTAGTCTTCTTCTATTTCCCAAGGGATAAAAAGTAAACTCTGGAGATCCTGTGTGTGCATGACAAGATAGCAGTCAGGAGAAGTGCTCAGGATGAGGAGGGATGAGGAAGTGGGAGGGAAAAGAAAGAGGTAGAGAACTCAAGATTTCTTGTAATTTATAGCCCTGTTTTACACCCACTGAAGTCAACACATTTTTGTTCATTTCTGTTAAATAACTGAAAGTATATGGAAAATTGTAATCTCAGACAACATACCTGAAGTCAGGATTACACCTTGGATCTCTCATTGATCGTTCCATGAAACAGAAAACCTTCTGCTGCCCACCAAAAATGGACAATAATGTATGAAAGCCTTCTAAAAGCTAAGCTAATTTGAAACCTCCATGCCTTAAATGTTAAATGGCTACCAAACAAACCACTGTACTTCAAAACTGGGGGGGGAAACCACAGTCTTTGAATGATCCTGTACAGTGATGCTGCTCAGCCTCCAGGCTGTGGACTGAATCTAGCCCATGGGGCTGTCATCAGGCCTGTGGGCTTTCCTGCAGGTCCAGAAATTTTGTGACAAGGGAGCAGTGACACCATGAATTGCCACAGTTCTGGGAGCTGCAGCAATTAAGGATGTCACTGCTCCCCTGCCCCCAAATTCCCAGACCTAGGGGGAGCCTTGAATACTGGATCATGCCAGTGCATATGGTTGCTCCATGGCTGGATCTGATGCATGGAGTTGGACTAGCACGGAACAGGGCCCTGCAGCTGGAACCAGCATACAAGGTGTGGCTTACGTGCTGGTTCATGCCCACAGACTGACCTTGCACACTGACTCCACACTGGATCCAGCCTGCAGACCAACCCCGCACCACTCACGCAGCCCAGAAGGTCAAGCAGCACTGATCTTGTGGACACAGCTTTATTGTCAGCATAACCGTTATAACAGCAGATAAAAGAAGGCAACACACTTGATAGCAGAGGTGTACCTAGCTATTTCTGCTCCCTAGGCAGGGCTTGGGGTGGGGAATGTTGTGCTGAGTTCAGGAGAGTTGGAGGGGGCAGAATCTTGCCTGTTACAATGCATGCTCACCCAGGGCCTGGAGACAGCTGCTGGAGGTAGGAAGCACCCAGTTCCTTCCTCAGCCATTGCATTAACCCTCCCACAGCTTCCACCAACTTGTATGTGGAATGACACTGTCAAAGTCTTTATTCTGCAGAGGCTTAGAGAGGGTTAATGCAGCAGCCATTGGCTGCATAGCAGGGGAAATGGGGTGAGGCTGAAAAGGGGATTCCTGCCTTCAGTCTGGACTGTCCCTAGGAACACCTGTGCCATTAATAGTCCCCTGCCACCACCGCTCTAATGCTCATGGCCTCTATTCTGGAGCCCCCTCTTGCTCCAGGCATCTACCTATATCTACACTACTGGCTGAAAGCATCCATAAGCCATCAGAAATTAGCATTATAGCTTTTGGGAGTTTTCATAAAAAATGACTCACAAATCTCCAGCAGCTCAGAGTAAATACCAGCTCCTAAGTATGCAGTGCCAGACCGGAGATTAAACTAGCTATTTTTATGATTGAAAAAAAGCTTGATTGTAAACAGTGATCCTAATCCTAGGGTGAAATTAAGCTCTTAGGGTGCTTATACAAGTGCAGTGAGGCTGCTCCAATATGCTGCAAGTACAGCACATCGGAGCAGACTCAATTAATCACGTCGGCTGGAGCACAGTAATTACTGACTCCAGTGTCACGTGCATCAGTGTCCCCTCACTGAAAAACGGCAGCAGGGGACGAGCTTTAGTTAAAATGCCCCCACCGGCATTTTTCAGCGTAGTGACACTGATACACGTGACGTTCCAGGTGCTTTAATTAGAGCAGGTCTCAGAGCCATTCTAATTAAAAGACCTTCCCTGTCCAATCCTGGAGCACATGTATAAATGCCCTTGACCAATTTACATTCGATTCAAGGAGCTGCAAATAAGTTTAAACAAAATACAGAAGTGACTAAACAATAGGCAAGAGTAAAAGACATTTGTCATTCACTACCAGAGATGAGGATTTTGATAGCCAGATATTATATCTCCTATCCACAATGACATAAAACTAGACAATTTAGTTGTTTATTCAAAACTGTAATTCAAGATAATAACTATTTTTATGACTGTTGTGAAAGCAAAGCAACTCTGACTTTGTGCCAACTCTATTCATAGTTGGTTTAGTTTAGAAATTATTGCTTCCTTTCAGCCTTATAGTATCTATGCATGTATCTACCCCTCCCACCCCTGCGTAATGTAGGTTGGCAAATGCCAAGTTCCTAACAGATTTCATGGATCTTCTGTTGCCACTCCTTTTTCAGACTGTAGAAAGCAATGCTTTATTGCTTGGAAAGTTTTATGTTTTTTAAAAAGTGGGGAGTGAACTGTAACAAAATAGAAAGGTATGTTTGTAGCTTTTCCTAAATTAGGTAAGACTGCACTCTCCAACGCTCATTCAGCCTACGCTTTTCAACTCTCAGAGGAGAAAATTCTTGAACCAGGTCTGGGTTTTTCATCAAGCTCCAACAAAACATTTTCCTGCTATGTCATGAGACAAATTATGGACTGATCTCTGTAAGCCTGCTGTTATGCATTGCATCTTTCTCCACCGAAACAACTATTCACCCCACTCCCTACTTTCACTGATTTACAGAAGTAAATTTCACAGTAGGATGCAGGTCACTTGCATAATGGTGTAGCCCCTAACTGGCAGGCTGATTGGCATCACTTTACAATACCAGTCAGAAATCAAAATAAAAATAGTAAATGAAAAACAGGAAATCATATGTTAAGTACATATTAAAGGCATTTATGCTGTGCTAATGCCTTGAGACCAACTAGGTTGGAGTCCCATTAGGCTAAGTGAGGTAAAAACATATAGTAAGTGGCAATCCATACTCATAGGACCTTATTTATCTGAAGTAATATGGCTGAAGAAAAATAAAATGCCAAGACAGGGAAATAAATTACAGCCAATTCTCCCAGTCCTCTCAATTCAGCTCCCTCAGTTGGCCCAGCTCAGACAAGTGGTAAAGCAGCAGTGCACTACTCAGAGGTAATACAGGGCAACCAAATAGTTAAGATTTGCCTCAACTCTTTTTGCTTCCTAAATATGACAAAAACTAAAATGATTATGGATGAGTTAACCCTGATGTGTCTGTGGAATGGGGAAGATCTACCTTTAATAATAGTCTAGCTCTCCTGTGAAACCAGCTTCTTACATTAGATAAGAATTGGGATAACTGAGAAAAGGGATAACTCACAAATGACATAGTATGAGTGGGTGGGTGAAAACATTTTTAACCTTTGTGACATTCTTACAAGTAGGAATGAAGAGGAACCGTGATCTCCTACGAGGCATAACTAACTACAGTCTAATAAATAGTTAATGGAGTAGCATGGAATCACCCAAGCAGACCTCCACGACATGGTGTGAAATGATGAATTTCAGGAGAAAAACACAATAGCTTAATAATTGTAAAAGGTCAGGCTTCATTAATTTATTTAAATATGGAAAGGTAAATGAGACTAAATGCCAGCCAAGTAGCCACTTCTTCCAAAGCGGGTTTAAACAGTGATACTTCTTTTTTTTAAAAAACCAAAGCAAACTGATCAGGAAAACTTAAACAGAAAGATTATTTCCATTAGTTATCTTTCTATAATACCTGTATCATTTTCACCATACAGCCTCAAAGAAGAGACAATAATACTGTAAAAGCTGCAAGCACCTACTAAGAAGGTAACAATTTCATGGAGCTGTGCATCCCTGCACTACCCCCACTCTGGCCCAGGAAATATTATGCCACCTGAGAAACTGCAGTGCTAAAGTTGAACTTTTAGCTGTTTAGGGTACAAGTCATTGTGTTTCTTCAGATAAGCTTCAGGAAATTACTTCAAGGGCAAGAGTGTATATTTATGAATTCTACTGAGGCCCAAAATATTTTGAGATGAATAAACAAGGTCTGCCCACAACACTAAAAATGGGGAGTTCTTTTCAACAATGGAAATTTTCTATAAGAGTCCTATTTATTTTGGTCAAAACTTAAAACACAAAGTCAACAATTTCAGTTTAATGTTCAACTCTTCTAAAAGTTCTAACACCCTCATGCTTACTCACATGGCCCTGAAATTTAGCAAGCCTCCTGGGATGCACAGGATTCTTGTGATACTGATCCCTAAAAGCAAACCATTTTTCTTAAGGTTAGCAGATTATGTCAACTTTTTTAGCACAGCCTCGGGGAGCAAACCATAGCCCTGACTAGGCATGTCCAGACAAGTCTGGACTTCTGTTTGTCTGGAGACAAGTAGCAGCAGCACACTTTGTGCCCCTGTTACTTGTCCCTGGGGAACACCTGTGCCACATGCACTCTGGTGCATGGTAGGTTACCTCAGACGGGGTAGCGGAGGCTGGGCCAGCAACTATGCTGGCCCCAGCAGCCTTGCCTAGGGTCCTGGGACCCTCCTAGGGCTGCACCCATAGCAGGAAGCTTGGGCAGCAGCTAGAGTGTGGCCCTGGCTGGCCAGGCTCTTGTTTGGGGCGGGGTTTCTATCACCACATGCACCAACCTGCTGTTTTGGTGTGCGTTTTTTTTTGACCCCAGGATTTTCTAGGGCCACCGCCCCCCCCACCGCAAAACAGCAGTACAGGGAATGGCACAAAGTATGAATACAAGGAATGCCCGCATGTGCAGTGCACAGTGCTGCAGATAGGTCTGTGGCATCACATACCACATGTCTGCGCTTGTCTGCATGTGCCCATTGTGTGCAAAATGATCTCAACTAGTTGATACTTGCCCCACATAATACATGACTCGCACTACTTTTGGAGGTAAAAAAATTTTAAAATGTATTCATGAAAGAGTTGGGTTCTCTAGAGAGGTACAAGACTACCCCTCATGGAGCAAACAAATGGCATTGTGCATATGCAGACAGCGTGGCCAAACACTGTCTAGCGGCCTGTTCAATTTTGCATGAGACAGATGGTTCAAGAGGGCAAGCAGTAACCAATGAACCTGGTCTACATTCAGCTAGTGTCAGAAGATAGAAACTTGAAAATAAAGCAAGAAATCTTGATACATTATCTGTATCTGTCACAGATAAAGTGGGGATGTATCTGAGTACAGCTGAAACTTCAGAGAGTGCTCAGATTTTTTTTAGAAAAAATATGCATTGTGTGTGCAGTGCTGCAAGGAGAACATGGGGATTAATGGATGGAGACTTTTTTGTGGGGCAAGAATGTTTTGGGCTGTGATGAGAATAGGGAGGTAAATAAGGAAGTACGGTAAGGAAGAGGTCTCAGGACTCAAGGGCAGAGATTAGGTGGAGTGGGAGAAAA
>NW_017728943.1:57627767-57732903 GCF_001723895.1 Crocodylus porosus
GTGGGCATGAGACAGTAAATAGCATCTTTTATGTACTAGCGGCATCCAAAATGCTGGTGGCTTCATGGGATGGGAAAGGAAATAGTGGGAGAGAATAACAGGAGAGGGAGTAGAGAAAGGAGAGATACACCGATCCTTTCTAATGTGCTTAAGCTTACAGTAACTCAAGTAATAAAACTGTTAGTGTCATACATCTGTCACTTGCCCTGGCAGCATGTATACATGCCCTACCACAGCCCACAGTCCCATTCTACTATAAATCCTAGGAGGACACAAGATGCTACCATCAACCTGAACATTTTGCTAATGAAACTGTCATTGATTAATACTGAGAAAAATAATGAGCAACTATTTAAGTCTGTTCTTATGTAACTCCCATGGATTGCAATTTGATAGAATGTTGTGGATTCAACTCTCATTTATACCTGTATCAGCTGAGGGCATCATCACTGGTTTTATGAAATTATTCCAGATTTACATGGGGGGGGGGGAAATGTGAGCAATATTGGCTCACTATTTGTTGCCAAGGTGTAATGCTCTACTTCTATACAACTTAGGCTGATTTCTGTATTCATTTATGGATTAATAGAACTTAAAGTGTATTTCTTATGTCTGCAATTAGCCATACATATTTAATTGCCATGGTGGTCTGTCTGGAAGACTACGATAATTTTATGAAATTATTTATTTTGAATTACAAATTCTGATTCTGGGGTCACGGTTATTCTTTTTTTCTCCAACACAACATTCTACTTTTCTCACCACCATCTATGAGCTCTGTATATTACACAGATAACAATACCTCTTCATAAGCAATTCAATCAATAAAAACATTAACACTATCTTAGTGAGAAATTTCTAAAAGCACTCAGCAAAGACTTAACTTTATTCCCTTCGAAGTCAGGAGGGGTTTTGGCATCAGCTTCAATGGAAGCAGAAAGGGAGCAACACTGAGCACAGTGGAAAATTCCACTTTTAATAATTAATGATTTGCATATCAGATTGCGAGATTATGTTGGGTCCTTTCACCATTTTTACATTACTTTTAGAAAGGTTTTCTGATTAAATGAAGCATTTTTAATCAATATATCTTCTTTGGTTCTAGTGCCGTGTTGGTATAAATTTCCATAATTTGGGCTGAGAAATTTTTTAATATGTTAAAATGCCGAAATCTCATTTTACACATTTTCTTCAAAATGAAAATACCCACCTAAATACCCAATGATATACGATAGTGGTTTTCTAGTGCTTTTGATCTTCAGGGGACTGCCAACGACTTCACAATGTCTGTCAGCATCTGACAACAGAAAATAAAGTTATTTTAATTTTTTTTAATACCCATACAAATTACACATACAGTTCTGACATACGTACAAAGCTTTCCCTCTGTAGTCCAGGCACAAAACTCTACTGTGCAAAAAAGAAACCATTTTCTTTTTGTATGTATTTCTCTATTGCATATATACTATATACAGAAGACAAAGCTGCAAAACTAGCTTATATGCTCAATAATGGAAATGTAAGTCAATTAAATATTTTTTCATTTTGGAAAGAAAATAAAAATTGTATCATAGTATTGTTTTAAGTTTTGTCTATCCAAAATATTTCTATTAACAGACACTTTAAATGATCAAATTATATGTAAATACTTTGTTGCATTTTCTTTTTCTACACCTTTTCCTGCCCTCAGTCCTACACTAATGTAAGGAAAAGCCAAAACAAAAAGATCACAGAAAACAAGTCCACCTGGCAATAACAGAGTGGAAGGGGGCAGAAGAGGTCTCAGAAAGTGAGGAAACAGAAGCAGAGAACCTCTCCAAAAAGGAGAGCATAATGCACTCACAAGGAAATATAAGAATCTTAAGAAAGATGGTTGAGAACCTCAGAAAAAAGGAGGGAGGGGGAGATTTGGCTGAGGAAATGGTAAGGATAGATAAAGAAGAGAGGGAAAGGGAAAACCTGAACCCACATGGGTGGCTGTTGCCTATTGGCTATGGGTGGGGTGGGGTTCCCCAGAAGTTAAGAAAAGCAATAATTCAGACATGAAATTCCAGGGGGGCAAAGGGTCTGGGATTCCCGGGGAGCCCAGAGGCAAATCAGAGCACCTGGGTAATTCCCTACTCATGTAAGTAAGCAGGTCCCCACAAACCCGCACGAACCAATTGGGCGAGCCACTGTCCTGGAAAAAACTCCACAAATGGTGGAAAAGTTGAGTTTGGACATGAAAGAGGACCTCAATATAGATAAAAAGGAGCATGAAAAGGCTACAAGTTCCCCCTGCCCTTTGCCCCCATGACAGCTTTATTCATGGGGATTCTTATAACCTCAGTACATGTAAGCAGCCTACTTAAGATGGAAAAATGGGACACAACTGAGCAGACCCTCAGACAATTGCAAGCAGACATACTTTGTTCTCAGGAATGTGGCCTGCCTAGCTTTAGGGACTATGCTTTGTTCATTGAATCATAGAAGTCGGGTTGGAAGGGACCTTGTAGATCTTCAAGTCCGACCTCCTGCTTGGGCAGGAGAAAAACTGGGCTCAAATGATCCCAGCCAGGTAGTCATCAAGCCTCTTCTTAAAGACCCCCAGGGTAGAAGCCAGCACCACTTCCCTTGGAAGTTGGTTCCAGCTCCTAGCCGCCCTAACTGTGAAGTAGTTCTTGCGGATGTCTGATCTAAACCTACTCTCTAATAACTTGTGTCCATTGTTCCTTGTCATGCCAGGGGGCGCTAGGGGAAACAGTGTCTCCCCCAAACCCTTCTGGTCCCCTCTAGTGAGTTTATAGACAGTCACCAGGTCCCCACTCAGCCTTCTCTTGTGAAGGCTGAACAGATTTAGGTCCTGCAGTCTTTTATTGTTCAGGAAATGTTGGCAAAACAGACCCTTTTTCTGGTCTGGAACCAATGAAGATCATGCAGCAGGGTAGCAGTCCTCCTGAGAGGAGACATAGTGCACCCCTTGCAGCACAGAGAAATTATCCCAAACAGGTTACTGCAAGTCACCCTGGAAACAGAGGAAGGGAGATTTGACCTCCCAAACATGTATGTGCCAGCTAACAGAACAGCAAAACACACCTTCCTTAAAAAAAAAGACGGTAATAGTGCCAGACACCTGCAAAAGATCTAAACTACTTTATCAAGGTAGGAAATAGAATAAGCGCAGATCCTTAAGGCTGTTGAAGTAGCCTTACCTGCAAATGCAGCCTGGTGGACGCAGACAAAGAAACCCAATGACTGGGGAGAAATTTCTCCCTTGGGTCAGTCAAATTCATGTATCAACTTAATTCTCCTCCCAAAAGGGTGGACAGTAGTTAAAGCTGAATTCACACCTGTCTGCTTCCCAAACCACTGCCTCCTGACAATGAAAGTAGAAATGGAGGGGCAGCTCAAGAGAGGCAAGAGCATGTGGAAACTGAATGTGAATCTTCTGGACAATAAAAAGATATAGTGGGAGTTCAGACAGCACTACGCAGGGTGGAAAACCTCTGGTACCCTCTGACCCAGATACCAGACCTCACAGGGTGGTGGGCCAGTGTGAAAGAGAGAACAAGAGGCTTCTTCCAGAAGGCTGGAAGGAGATGAGCCTGGGCCCAGAGAAAGCAACATGAATGCCTAAACTGCAAGTTGAAGAGCCTGCACAAGCAGGCAGCAAGGGAGGCCATGTGGGAGGTGGAGACCCAAATTCAGGCCTGGTCTTCCTGGCCTAGGCTCCCTGGGTAGAGGAAGGAGAGGAGTGGGCTGCTTATTTTAGCAGGATAAAGCAGGCCAAGAAGGAAGCTATGACCAGCCTGATAGATGGAAGGGATGTAGAGTACCAGTCAAATAAGGGGAAGCTGGGGATAGCAGCAGCCTTCTAACAGTAGCTCTAAACTGTATGACCAGAGGACCCAGGGCAATGTAGGCCTGCGTGCAGGAGCTCACTCAGGTCTTTGGGGAGGACAAGTGTTGGAAGCTGGTGGAGGAGTTCAACAAAACTCTCCACAGCCTCAAAAATGATAAGATTCCTGGGGCAGATGGCCTGCCCAAGGAGTTCTACATTGCTTTCAGGGACCAGATAGGCCAGAACTGCTGGAGGTTTGTAGAGAGCACCTGCAGGAGGGCCAGCTGGGGGCAGGAATGGTAGAGGGCCTCATAACCCTTCTTTATAAGGGTGCTCTATATATAATGTTTCTGAACTTTGGCTACAAACTGATGACCAAAATCTTGAATTAGTATTTTAAGTCTGTTATAGGTGCAGTGACCCATGAGGACCAGTTGTATGGAGTGCCAAGGTGACAGATCAGCCCTGATGCAGCTACAAGATGTGCTATGATACCAACAGGAGAGAGGGCTGAACTCTACCATGCCCTCAACACAGAGAAGAGAAGACCTATGACCAGTTATCCCATTGGTTCCTATTCAAGACATTGAAAAAGATGAGGGACCCTGCAACCTTTGTCACCTGGATAGAGACATTGGACACCAGCGTGAGCAACAGGGTACTTGTAAACAGGTCCCTGATAGCCCTGATTGCAGTGGAGTCAGGAGTCCAGCAGCACTGCCAACCCTTCCTGATCTCATCTGCATGAAGGAACCACTAGCATAGTGGCTCACGTGGGATCCCTGGGTCAGTGGAGTACAGAACCCTAGGAGTAATCAGGAAGAGACAAGGGTCCTTGCCTACATGGATGACCTCAATATCATATGCTGGGACAAGTGGTAGGTTGAAAGTGTGTAATAACATACCCAGGTATATGGAGCAGTGATGGGGACTGAGTTCAACATGAGCAAAAGCACTTGCCTAGACTGGGCAAACTCAGGGACCTATCAGCCCTGGGGGTAAATATCCTCAGGATAGAGTTCAACCCAGAGCTGACCAGATAGAGGACATGGAAACAGATTGAGGTCACAGCTAAATGGAGATTGGGACTATAGAAATCATGCTGCCTATCAATGGGTGGTGGGGACTGTGTGAAACTCATGAGTACAGTGTTACTACTGGTGCTTCTGCACATTGCGCTAGTCTCCTCCCCCTTAGAACATGTCATTCACAGAATCCAAAGAGCCACATGTCTTCTTCTGGGGCTCCAGATTGGAGAAAGTGGTGGGGACTACGTTGTTCAAAATAAAAGATCTGGAGGCAGAGGAGTGCCAGACATCCTGCTGTTCCTTGGGGCCAAGTACATGAGCCAGATCTGCAAACTGGTGATGGGGATAGAATCCAAAACAGCCCGCTTTGTAAACTATTTTGCAGGGCAGCTACTGCACACACAAACCTTGCAGTCATGGGCTGCATCAAAATGGGACCGAGCGAAATGTACTGGTACTACAGGAAGATGATAGAAAATGATGAGCAAGAAATGGTGGACATCATATGGAAGAGAGGAGACTGGCACAGACGGTTCAGAAATGGTTTCCCCAAAGACAGCAAAGATGATGACAGTGGAGATGATAAATACAATGACATGTGAAAGTTCTGGGGAAATATGTAGGAGTTGGGAGGGGGATGGGCACTAAGGTGCTCCTTCATATAACTGTCATGGTTAAAGGTGACAGTAACAGGCAAGTGGGTGCACACGCACATGGAAATGCAGGTGCATGGTGCAGATTTGTAATGGGAATGAAAATGGTGTAACCTTAACGGTGTGTTTTGGACTGTCAGGGGAACCACAGCAGTCACAAAACAGGTTGCTAGAGGTATAGGTATATATATGATATGTAAGATAGAAATAACTATATGAATCAATCTATCCATACATAATATATCTATCCATACAAATTATATCTACCTATCTATACACATCTATAAATACAGACAAACATATATGCGGCTTATGTATAGAAATAAATATTTTTGCAAAAAAAAAAAAGTGGTATGTTTGCTCTATATGGGTCATATGTTTTATAGTCATGCTCAGTGTTGGCTGCATTTAATCAACTTTATAATTGGCTTCCACTGCTAAGCACATGCTGCTTTTGGCAACAGTTTATTAATAAATATATAATAGATTTAGTAATATTTCCTTGTATGTAAATTAGTGGTTCTATGCTGATTGGGGGAAAAACCTCATCTTATATTCAAGTAAATATGGCACTGTTCATTATAGCCTGAACTTGGTCCTCCAACACATGACAGAAATGCCAGGTGGTTCTGTCTCACCTGAACCTTTGGATATTGATATGTAACCCCGTCCTGCCCTTGGATATTGTTCACATGTGTTCCTCAGGTTAGCAGGCAGCCACCCATCATGATTGTCAATGACTGCTGGTAAGAAGGGAATGGGACCTCACTGCAAATATTGGCTGGGTCCTTCCTCTATGCAAGTGAAGACTTAAGCAGAAATGGAGTGTTTACATCCATACTCAAGGACATCCTTCCAAAAGATTAGACAGATCCCCCAACCCTTTGCTAGCCAGTTGTCTAAGGAAGAATAAGTTATAATGTTGTCTTGAATGGGGCCACCAACACCAATAGGATCTGATGTATCTATCCTCTCTTGGGTGTTGAAAGGCTGGTGTAATTGATACAGCCTGGTATCATTAGTGGTTCTTGCCGACTTGCCACAATAATGGTTTTTCCTGTAGGAAGACAAGATGGCAAAATGAAAATAAGTATCCTAATCATCAGGAGATGCAAACCAGTCCCTATGGAGTAATGGAATCAACATCTTGAATTCAAGCTTATAGATAAAAGAGTCAAGTTGCCTTAAATCAAAGGTGGGATACCATCCTCCTTTTCTTTTGAAGACCAAGAAATAACTCCTGTAGAATCCTGTTCTGCTCTGTGGAGGAATTTCCATGGCTCCCAAAGCTGGGGAAGTGAATGCCACTTGAAACAAAATCTTAGGTCTCCAAAAAGGAAAGTGGGAAGTAGAATTGAAACACTCCATGGTAAACTGGATTGCATAACCAGCCATGATGGTGTCTAGGATTGAACAGGTGTGTCTACATGTGACACTATGTCACCAACATGGTACAGCAACATGGTACAGCAACATAGCACCTGCAGGCAAGAACTATGACACGGCAACTATGTTGTCATAGCAATGTGCTACCTCATTATAGTGCATTGCTATGGTGACAAAGTACCTAAAAATAACTGTGTGGTGCACGTGGTGCAATACAGGCTGTTACTACGCCATTTTTTAGCACTTCCAAAACAAACAATGTCACCACAGCACCACATGTAGATGTGCTCAGTGAGCAGCTGGCAGAGTCCTGTTGCAGGAGGGACAGTTTAAAATCAGGTAACCTGCAGAAGCCATGCTAACAGTCCAAATGAGGGGGGAATGGAGTTTATGTCAGCTACAAAAAAAATGCATGGCAGAGGCCAAGACAGCAAATGGTCTCTGCCATAAAAATGGTAGGAACAAAAAAGAAGAAAATGAAAAGCAAAAAACAAGGCAAAAATCAACATGAAGGGTTCAAATTGTGTTTTTGTCATGTAACTACTGTCTGAACAGACAACAGACACTCTATTTCAAGCCACCAGCTGAGAAACTAAGGAACAGGATACATGTCCTTTTTGCCCTTGGCATGAAGCAAAAGGAGAGTCAGACTGCATATTCACTATATGGGTATTGCTGTGGCTAAAAGTCTCCGAGTGTCTGTGGTGCAAGCAACACCTAGAATACATACACAGATGGACATCTGAAGGAGAATCACAATTTCTTAAATACTTCTCCTATACTACTTCTGTGACAGTGATTTATGTCACTGTCAGTAAATGAAAGACAACATTGTTGGTGATAGTGGGTGCATCTACACATGCAATTAATGCAAACAAATAAACAACAATGCAGTTTGTGCCAGAGACAACTGCTCCTGAGTGCAGCTTTTAGACATGTGCCTCAGACAGCAGCATTTTTAATGTGGGGAAGAGCAGCCCTGGGCTGACAGGGGCATGGGGTGGGGTCAGCCCTGGGCTCTGGGTGGTGGTAATGGGCAGCAGAGGGGCTGGCTAAAGTGTGGGGAAGCAGGCCCCGCACTTTAACATCCTCACATCCTGCCAGCCCATCACCATCTACATGTGAGTTTCAGTGCAGATAAGTACTCCACTGTAAGATAGTACTGTCTTACAGCAGAGTTAATTAATTTGCTGCACCCTAATACCAGTGCACATGTAGAGAGTGACACTTTACTGCAGAGTTAATTAGTCTACTGTATAGTAAAGCTCATGTATAGATGCATCCAACATGTAGGCTCCGTGACTGATAAATATATGGCATTATACATTATAGATTAACTCATTTAGAGAGCATGTGTTTTCATAAGCTTTAGCCTAGGTTATCAGGTGATAGATTCAGACCAACACAGCTAACTACCTCGCTATGCTTAAAAGAGAGAAGTGAACTTACTGTTCATGACAGTATGTCAGCTTTATCAATCAATATGTTTGGTTTGCCCCCTCCTATTCTGGTAAAGTAGAACTGAACTACTGTAACATTAAACCAAAATGAAACAGGTTTAAAATTACAACAGGCTAAGCTGCCAGCTAGGGTGCATACAGAAGCGCAGCTCCCAGCTGTAACTTAGAATGATTTCTGCAACGTGTTCTGAGTTGCAACCTTACCCCAGACCAAACAGAAGTTCACTGTTGGTTCCAGAGGGGAGGGGAATCTAGCTGTGTGCTGGGAGCCTACAGCCAAGTTCTCATAGCAGTGGCTAGGGCTTTGCCAGTGCTTGCTGTTTTCAGAATGGGAGGGGGGAAAGGCAGTGGAGGGAGCTCATTCTTGGGGCTCCTCAGATAGTACTGAAGGATGATGTGGGTGAATTGGAGCACCCCAGCTCAGGAGGGCTCCAATACACCTGCCCCAACCTCCCTCTTTTGAAAAAACCCCAGCCTGAACTCCCTCTGCTACCTTTCCGACCTTTCCATTCTCAAAACAGCAACAGGCTGGTTGCTCTTCAGACACAAGTTTGAAAAGACGCTGCATTTTGAAATGTCTTTGTCTGATACCTCATGCAATGAGGGGTCAGCTTTTCACCTGATTGGCCATTTCTGAAGCTGTCTGCAGCCACGCACTTGTGTTTGGTCACAACTATAAACTGTTTTCTGTAACTAGATAGGGCAAAAACGTCACTTCTGTCTGCACCTCCTGAGCAGAACAGAGAGGGATGGAACTGACCACAGCTGAGTTGTAAAGTGCTATAATTTTGAAGCAATTTAACTGTTTTGCCTGTCCATACCCTTTGATAAATAAAATTATGGAAATTTTACTTTTGACTTCAGTAAGACCAAGATCTGATCAGTACAGTATACTATATTCTGATCTCATTTTATGCTTTTTAGGAGTTCTATTGATTTTATTCATTATATTCTGCATATTTTTGTATCACATATCAAAGTCATTACATGGGGTGTTTGAAGAGTTACCTGGTTCCAGGCAGAGGGCTTCATCCATTAACCAGAAATTAAATCATAATGGGGGAAGTGTTTGTTGTATTAACCCATAAGCATACTCAGAATACTTATAATCCACTCTTAAGATGCAGACAGATAAAAAATTAAGTACTAAACACAAATAATCCAAGTGTTGAAAAATTAGCAGTTACCTGGATGAAAAACAGGATTCAAAACTCTTCAAGTTTTTCATCAAAATAATCATTCATGGGAACCAATATATGTAGGGGACAAATTAAAATCAACTTGCTTTAATCTTGTTGTCATGCAATTTTACTAATACAGGTGAACAGGTAACACGAGGGTTTTAATATTCATTTAAACTGAGTGGGAGCCAAACATTTTCCCCCACCCTAAAAATAGTCGAAAAGACCACTATGGTCTTCTTTTGACATTATTTCCCTGAGTAAAGTCTTGGTCCCACTGAAGTCAATGACAAAATTGGCATCGTGAGCATCTACACATGCACTTTAATGTACATTAGCTTATGGTAAGGCACATTAAAAACATCACAAAAAACTGTGCTCTTCAGCTAATATGCATTAAATAGGCTAATGCGTCCTTTTCTAGCAACTCACAATGAAGGTATTAAATTTAATACACATTACCTAAAACACATAATTAACATATAAATGCACCATTGATTTTGGTGGGCACAAGATTTTAACATAAGCCTGTCAGAAAGTCTTTGTAGAATGTGGCTTCTTTTTTACTATCTTTATTATAATTATGTCTTGCCTTTCTTACTGGGAGGTAGGTAGATTTATAAATCTCATATAATAAATAGTAAAGTTTCTCTTAAAGCCAGATATCTTTTTAAGTTCTGATGAAAACCTGCTCAAATGGATCTGGTGGTTTATAATAATAAAAATAAAACAAATCTACAAATCCAGATAATTAAAATTGCACACTGTTATGGAATGCATTGTCAAATTAAGAACAAAAAAGCTCATAGTTGGTTAACTTTTGTCATATCCACACTAATTTTCCAGTGCTAATTAGTTACACTTCTAACTTCACACAGCACTGGGAAAGCTGTTACAGTAATGCAAAAGTTTCCTTCTTACTTCTCATTCTGATTCAAATTGTTCATGCAAATAGCATTTTTAAGAACAGCCTTTCAAATTAATCAACTCAGCTAAATGCTTACTAAAAGAGATAAGATTATTGCATCCACTCTACTGTCTGGTTTTGAGAGCACCTTTCTTTTTTGCCGAGAGAAACAGCTAAGCAAGCCAATTAATCAGTGTTTCTTGGGATTTTCTTTTTTTACCCAATGCCAAGGGGGAAACAAGAAAAGTTGGTAACAATAACAGCTTAACCACAGTAGTGGCCTCACAATTCCTAAACCTTTGCATTTGATAAGAAAAGCCTCATTAGTAATTCAGCTAACAGTTTTTATTAAAACCTGAAGCCAGCTAGCATTTTATACAGTTACGTCAAACATGCTTTTACTAAGCAATTGCTAAGCAGCAGAACCCAGGCAGTAATAGGTATTGATCAAGTACTTACAACAGGACTGGCTTCAGATGGGTGGTTCAAACAGGTTCAGCATACATTAGCAACTGTCTGTAGTTGGTCTGTAAAGGACAAGCTAACAACCTGTGACTTTTACATCACTAACTTTTAGGTTTGTATCTTTGCAAAGCCAGCTGGGACCCACTTTTCATAACTAATCAAAACCATCTGTGCTGTTATTTGTCCTGGGACCTTGGGGAAGACCTTCACTCCTCACTCCCATGCCTCACCTCTCTTTATCGAAGAATTCCCTTCAGCCTGGCTAAGAGAAATTCACAGATTTATTCATTTTATCCTTACATTCCTTGCAATGTGGGCTTCACCACTGCATAAAAAGTTTTTGCTATTACACAAACTTATATACTTTGTGAAGTCTACAATGCAAAATAATTACAATAACTATTATTTGCATGACTATTGAAGCTATAAATAACAATGTCCCCTGTTGAGGTAATACCACATTACCTACCTTCTCCATCCACACTGGGCTTGCTAATTCCTTTTTACATTTCTTTACTTGGGCTTTTTTCTGTTGTATTGTTACCGGCAAGTCAGTTCTTTTTTGCCATTTGGCTTCTACATTCCACGCTGAATGAAGGTATGGGATATCCAAGTTGGCACCATCTTAAGAGTTTTTTCCTCTGGTTTCATTTTGCCTTGTATTGCTGTAACACCGCAGACCGCGGGTACCAAGATGTGTTTTCAAGGAGCCAAACAAACCACTAGACAACTAAAAATAACAGTCTCTTGGTCGGTACAGGAAAGTTCCTTGCAGCCACCGTGAATTACTTACTTTGAGTTTTTACCTCATTTGCTCCCCACTGTCTCATTTATACTGAATGGTTCACTGAGAGTGCCCCAGGAGTGAACCTATGTGCCGTATTTTTTGTAAGACATTCTATCTGCACATGTAGCTGACTCTTTGGTGAGTACATCAGGCAAGTCTAGGGCTCTCCAGAATGTGTTGTTAACTTGTAGTAGTATCTGAAGGACAGGGGTTGCTGTGAAGTCTTTCCAAACGGTGCTTATGGTACTGCCTTTCAACACACCTATTGGAAGCATTCAGATCAAGATTGTCACAGCCAGATGCTCTACAAACACTGGAACAGACGCTGTAGAAAAAGAACCATCCCTGCTTGATAACCACAAAACAAGTGACAACCGACTCCTGTGAGCTTTCTAACTCAATAAGCTACTCTTCACTGTGCAGTGAGTTGCCAACAGTTCAACTTAAAGGCCAGAGCTGCAAATAAAATATTCATACTTCTAAAGCATGTCCCCACCACAGCCCTGAAAACACACCCGTCTCTTTGCTTCCTATCTGCAGATGCCAAATGCTGAAAAAAAAAATAACAATGAAGCTGCTGGTTGGTACATCCCTGGAACTCTTAGGCTGTCTGTCTTAGGTGTGCTTATTGCACCCAGAGCTGCTTCGACAGTGCCTACATGTCAGGGCATTCAGTGTGCAGGGAGCCGGGGTTGAATTGATAGGTTGCACACCATGCCTATGCAGATCAAATCCTGTTCTTTTCAAGTCTTTTAAAGTTTTCTGCCAGACAAAGCAAAATGAATCCATCTTCATTCAGCCTGCTTTTTGTGGGGGCCCCCCATCTGTGAAGGTTCCTGAGGACAGCCGAGTGCAGAGGAAGGGGCTGACTGCCCAGGGGACCCCACTGTCCCTTGTGCTGAGAGGGCAGTCACAGTGTGCCTGTTCAGTTTCCATTGTGCAAAGGGTCTTCGATTTCACTTCCAACCTGCCATATTGTATCAAAAGACAGAGCTGAGCTGGAAGTCCACATGGTGACCTGCCTCCCTGCGGTAGTAGTTTGATGTGACAGATGACCCCCTGGAGTTGTAGGGGATAGCAGGGAAGGAGCAAACCCTTCTGCAATGCTTGAAGCATCAACCCATGCCCTCTGGTGCTATGCATAACCATACAGGCATTACCTGAAGCACTGTAATTCATCACACTACCAAGAAATTGCTGTTAAAAAGAGCTAACATTTAGTCTAGTATTTCTCACTTTTCAAATTCAAGGCATCCCTTGTCTCGCTGAAGACACCCTTCAGAAAATGCCAGCTTTTAGCTTGTACTCTTTTTTTTTACTACAGAAAAACAATAGATCAATTCTTCTGTTACACAGAACTTAGGAAGACCACAACAGGCCAGGATGTTTTTTAACGCTACAAATTCGTGTTTCAAATCTCTGATATTATCTTATGAATCATGTTCCTACTCCCCCCAAAACACTTTTGAGAGTATCTCAAGGTTTCCCGATTGAAAGTTACTGACTTAGCCACAGAACTGCAATGGTTCTTCTTCCACAAACTACTTAAACAACTGTATGGTTGATTTTTTGTGGTGCTAAAAAGGTGTATTTTCTCACTGCAAATGTAATGCCTGTCTACCGCCTTAGCCTACTTTCACCACACTCCTATTTCTCTTAACTGCATATGAAGTCGTTCATGTTTTCTTCAAGGGCTAATGAAAAATAAGTTTTACAGCTCATAAGACTCTAGTGTTTCAAGATCCAAAGAAAAAAATTCAAATTACACCAAACTGGTCTACAACCCACTTTAACTAATAAGACCTCATTGTTTCTTCTAACAGGAAAAGTAGAGAAGACTGACTTCTCTGGGAGCAGGGAGTTGTAAAGGCCTTTGGTTCTGAAGAAACAAGTCTTCTCAGGGGAACTGGTATCTGGGTGTAAACCACTGCTTTTCTCTCTCCATGTGCACAGCTGGAATATGCATAGATTTGTGACTACTGGCCTCCATATTCAGGGTTTGCCAAAAACCCTTATGTTGGCAAATGGGGGCAGGGGTCAAGAAACCTAAATGTTTTGCCCAAAGGCAAAGGGTAACACTTGGGGTGCCTCTACCCTCAATTAATTGAGTCTGCTGGAGTGCTCTAATTAGAAGCTCATTGAATGAGCTTTAGTTAAAGCATGCCATTCCCCTCCCCGCCCCACCCAGTTGTCCTCTGTCCTCTATTGATACAACAGTTTGGTTGCCCTCTTTTCTTTATTGATATGAAACTGGACACCTTTATGTCCCCTATCTTATCTCTTCAAGAGAAAACTAGAGGACATAAAGGCTTGGGGTTTCATATCAATAGAGGACAGAGTAGCAGAAACCAGAATGTCCTCTATGATGGCCACCCCACCTGGAGCAAGTATATTCTTGACAGTCACCAAGGGTCCCTATAATGTCTTATTTCACTTGGTATACGCTATATGGATGAAAAGTAGAATAGCAAACTCTTAAGGAGGATTTGGGTCTTACTGACATTTCTTTGTAGCTTTGCTTAAAGCAGAGACCATCATGCAGTTGGCAATGGAGAGGCTCAAGAGGTGACGCTTGAAAGGCAAAGATAAACTGCTGCAGTTTCTCTTATCAGATTGCTCTGCATGTCTACTGGTTCCTTCATGGTTGCCATGTCAACTGATATCAGTCCTTTTCAGGAGACTGGAAGTGGAAGCAACCACTCATTTAAAACTGCTGCTATCTTTGCATGTTTGTCCTTTTGGATTTGAAATGGAGATCTCCTGCCAGGCTTCTGCTCTCAGGTATTAGGTTGAAAATCCCTGATGTTCTTGTTTGGGAGTCCTCTTTAGGCAAGTTGACTCAATCTCTAGCAAAATTCAGATCAGGATGTCATAAGTACTAAGTTGTCTTAGTTTTTTTAAAAGAAAAAGTTTTGTGAATGTTATATTTTTAACTATAAGTGTCTAGCTACTATAGCAAAATATACATGGGCTTTTAAATACATCATTTTTCTGATATGCGTGTATCTTATCTACTTAGCATAAGGTGGCACAAAATGTAATACATTACAATACATCAGTGGAGAAAAAAAGTATTTTCAGACTGGATTCAGACAGTGGTTTGTTTTCTTTGAAATCAAATCCATAAATAGTCAAAATTTGTCATACAAGTACCTCATAAGAATTAGCAAGCTTTAATTTGGGGAATGTACAACCTATGTTTTACTCACAGAAAAGGACAATAAGTACAGAAATTTGGAATTTAATTTTGTTTTCAATAGCATCTGCATAAATCTCCTGTAACTTCATTGTATTCTGGTGAGTTTAGACTTACAATGTTGTAAAGATGAACAGAATAGGAAACTTTACTGATGTTTGGGAATCTCCTTTATTCAAGTAAAAAGGCTCATGGATCCATTACTGTGTGCAATAGATGGCTTGGATTTTGAGGATAAATCTAGACTTGTCTGTCGCACACAGCAAGAAAATGCTTAAATCCCTGAAGTTTCCTGTAATTTAGATAACATCTACAACTGAGATAATTTGGTTATACTTTGCTGAATTTATGATTATGTTAACATACTTTGGGAGATCAGAACAATTTCTTCTATTAAAAAAAATACAGGAAATGTGCCTTAATACAACAACTCTTCTGAATATTTGGTTGCCTGGCTCTGTGGACCCTATTACACCAAGAAAGAAAAATTTCGTATAAACACAGAAAAAAATTGTTATTCCCTATCTTGTGATTTTTCAGAAGTCTGCTTCTGGGTGAGAAGTAAAAATATCCTTTTATTATGAATACCCAAAGTGCTTTAAAAAAAGTGTATGCATTATTTATTATTTATCCAAATCTTATACAGACTCCATCTCAACCTGAGATGGGGCTGACTAGGTTCTCCCTGGTTTATTTCTGAAAACTCCATCAGACAAGCTAATTATCACAACCAGCACAATTTTATTGTCTCTGAGAGGACCTGACTGAGTAAGTATGCTCCAGCTGGTGAATACTGTGTGCTCTCTCACTTTCTCTTAATCATTGCTGGATTGCGTGGACCCAAGTGAATGCTCTTCTCCATTACCTCCTGATGGCAAATGAGGATTGTAAATATGCAGAGCAAGCTAATATGACAAACTGTTCTGCTTATGTTGTGAATGAATGGGTCCTCAGAAATCTTATTCTCGCACTAACTGGCTGAGGGAATGGAAAATTTAAAATAGGATCTTGTTTTCTACCAATACAAGCGATAGTGTGAAGGGGATAAGGTATGAAGGATACAACAGAAATTAATGGATAAGTCTTGTAAGGAACTTGGTTCACTGAAGTACATCAACATGTGAGATCAGCATTTCCAACAGGCTCCAATAAGAACTGAATTTTTGTTTCTATGACACCACTGATTTCCTTTATGGCAGCCTTCATCACCTGTTAGCATTCATGCGAGAGAGACTTCGTACCCAGCAGCATTCATTCCCAGCATAGGGTTTTGACCAACTTCCGTGGCAATGTTTCCAGAAAACTTATTGCTGTCTGTTGCAGCTTTCTCTCTCACCAGAGTCCCTATCAGAAAAATAAATAATGCCATTCTGTTTTTAAAGCCAGAATGATCCTGGAAGAGACCCTAAAAACTTTGTCACATCCAAGGGTACTAACCTGAACTGTGGCAGGTGGAAGTAATACCACCTACATGCAAAATGGAGAAAATGCTTTGGGAAGGAATTTGAACAAAAGCCTGCACTGGAAAAATATTCAGATTTTCTAGAGATTCCTACTCTGTTAGTCTCCAGTTTCCTGGTGGGCTGAAATGATCCATTCCTTGCATCATCCCAATAGTTTTATTCACATCTTGGTGTTTCCTTCAGTTACTTGAGATCAGAAATGCAATCTTTGCATAGTGCAGTTCCATAGTGTACCTTTGCTGAACAATGTTTGGTAGCTATTTGCTCAAAAAGTGAAAAAGTCTGGCATTAATCAGGGCTCTAAGTCAAGGCATGGCTGAGTAGAGATGCTGCAAGGCAACTGAAGGTAACTACTGGTCAGCACCAATTTGATCTATTGTACTTCAGAGCCCTTTCAAAGTGCCACACCTAACAATTCTTTCTAGCTTTAACATCTATAGAAGGTGACCTTTTTTCCTTTCTACAGTGCCTAGTGGGAGCCAAATTTTAAAGGGACCCTGCCAAAAACTCTGAATAGCCTCAGTGTTCATAGTTTCCATTGTAGCTCAAAGAGTGGGTCTTAGTGTCAAACTGAACACTTGACATCAAGAACTAAAGGCAAGTGTACCTGCAGGAAACAGATTTGTATTTCACTAACTCTTTGAGGGAAAAGCCTTGGGTCTTTTAGGTTGAGTTTTACTTTATGTTACTATCCACAGATGTTAGGAATCCTTGTGACAGATGCTCGTTTCCTTCAGCCCTTAATGGCTCAACGCTTTGTAGGCAGAGACCTTTAGGCAGCGACCTTCAGCAAGACATACCTTTATCTATTTAAAGTCCTTGCCAATAAATAAATAAAGCAGCTACTACATTCTAAGCAGGTGACCACACAAAATCTCCCTGATGATCAAAGGGGGGAGTCTGGCTTATAATCCTGACTACTGTTTCTGACTAACATGGTAAAGAAATAGGTTGGAAGCTGGGAGTTCTGCCCCTCTTCTTCCAGCAGATCTGGAAACAAAGACCATGCAGAGATGGATGATACCTTTATCAGAATATACCTTCCTTCTATGCACTTCAGGCACATCTTACCCACTGTAAATAAACCTCACTAGTGTCCAGTCTCAAAAGAAACTTTTGGAGAATAGCATGGTTTAGTGGGTTATGTGCTCAGACCAGACATCAGGCAACCTCACTGTATCACTGGCATATTCTGTAATCTTTGGAAATCATTGTCTATTAAGCTTGTAAGATTTAGCAGTTTTTGTTAACATATTTGTATTACGTTTGTGCTATTTAGCTGTGAGTTCTACTGGTATTTCTAGACACTAGTACTACACAACTAAAAGAACAAGTGAGCCTTGCTGAGAGTCCTGGTGGTCATGTGGTCTAAGCTTGGACAAGATAAGAAGCAAGGTCCAAAGCCCAGATATCCCCAACCATTTCATGCCTTGCCTGACACTTTGACTGGAAGACTTAGTTCAAGCACCTCAGATGATTACAAGCATTACAGTATCACACAATGCTGTCATTCGTTTTCATTATTGCTAGCTCCCTCCTATTCAGCATGTTCTCTCATTAAGGTTCATCAAAGTGGCTATGCTTCACATAAAAGTGTATGACCTTCAAAGTTGTTTTCAAAAAAGATACAAAAGATTGGAAGAGGAATTGTTAAAACAAACTCAGCCTCAATTAAGTGCACTGTTAAGGTCATGCACAAGTAGTTAGAAAGAAAAACAAACAGCTGCAAGAAATTCCAATTTTATAGTAGCTTAAAGTTATGTGGGCTTTGTGTCATTTGATATGATTGAGTGAAGTGCAAGACTGGTTCATGGTCAAGCTATGTATGCATGTAAATAGGTAAAGAGAACATTGTGTGTGTGGGGGGGAGGGGGAAATATAATATGAAACCAGTCATAAACATACTGTTTGGATCCCATTGTCTCACATGGCTTGGAGGTTTTTTGTTTATTTTTTCCAAAAGCTACCCTTTTACTATGTGCTTTTAAAATCTATTTTAGGGCCAATCAGATAATCAGTAGTATCAAAATATAAAAGACAGAACATAGATGCAATTTTTCCTTGAAGCAGAAACAAAATCCAAGGTCAGGGTTTACAAAACAAAGTGATCTTCTAACTCCTGACTAACGTGTACTGACAATTATTCAATCAAAGAAACACGAATGAAACACCCAAGACACCGTCAGGCTGATGGAAAAATGCCTATTTCCTTTTGAAAAGTTCTGCTTTTCATTTCCATTGTTTTAAAAGTTTGAATTCTGCATTAAATAACATCCCTTTTGGGATAATGATTAATAGCCAAATGAACCATTTTGTTTTATTGCTCTGAACAAGAAAATAGGATGTAATGCCTGTTAAATCCACAAACCCAGAGGAAAAAACAGAAAAGAAAAATGATTCTAGTCTGCCTGTCAAAAATGAATCTAATTCTAAAGGCAATTTTCCCCATGCTGTCTTCAGAAACCAGTGCCAGTTTATACCACTTCTAAAGGGTACAAAATTTTATCTTTTGGAGAAAAAATGTTATTCTACTGGACTTCGAATCTTTCAAATTTTTTTTATAATTTGTATTCAGGATAAAAATGTAAAGAATAATTCTGCCTTGGACACACCTCCCACCAAAGCAGAAGTACACATCTTTCTCATTTTACTTGCACAATAGACTTCTGGGTCTCCTCTCCCACAGCCCTTATAACTCCTTTGACTTCAACAAAGTTGTTTTGACTTAGGTTAGCTTAAGAGAATGGAGAATCAGGCTCAGTGGGACTGTTTTCCTAAGTAAGGCATACAGAACTAATTTCTTACGGCCCAATCATGCACAGATTTAAAAGTGAGTAACTTTACTCATGTGAGTGGTCCTATTAAGGTGTGGGTGTTTACATGATTAAGACCATTGTTTGCATGACCCCAGATGGAAACAAATGGGGAAGAAGTGAAAAAAACACCCGTAATGGTCTCAAAGACCATAATCAGTATGTTTCTTATGCTTAACTGTGGAAAATGATCAATAAAACCCCTATGATGCCTGTTAAAAACCTGAGAAATTTTCCCTATTTTTGTCTTTATTGATTGTAAAAAATCAATTCTAATGCTCAAAAATTGTAATTTCGGTTATTGTGGCAATGAGCGAACACAGCTCACCTAATCCTGTTAACCCTTTCACTACCTGATCTGTTGCTTCTAGAGATGATGTGGTATGATTTCACAATGGTGCATCAAACTGACTCCTGGAGATGCCATCTAATGAAAATAGGATAGTCTTGGTCATACAGCACATGTATTAAATAAGCTTGCATAAATTCTCTGAAACACACTGAATTTTACTTCAACGGACTTTGGATTCAGTTCCAAGCTTTCAGAAGCATACAGAAATCATTATTTTACTATTTGTATCCTTTCTTAACTTTTTGTCTTATCCTACCTACAAATTCACCATTTTAAAACAATACAGCAAGAGCCCCAAAATAATACTGCATGATTCAAGACTGGATGAAACAAGTAAAATTTGATGAAAGCATAACTGTGACCATCACAGAACTTACAATGAATAGTAATTAATAATATTAAGGGCCAGAAGCTATCATTCTCTATTCATCCAGAAAAGTCTGCCTTATTTCTTGTATGCATGGAAGATTAACAAAATCTGGCCCTACACCTTTAACTCTAAAAAACAAAAACAAAAAATAAACCCTTATAAAAGCCAACTCATTTCACACACTACCCAGTCAGACTTGTATGTTACAAAATATTTACTTCAGTTTCCCATAAGATTCCAGGAAAATTATGAAAGCTAAAACAACAATATATGAGAGGAAGATGAGATGATACTCCCTTAAATTTATATACATTATTCCCTTTTCACACCCATTTTATTCTTAAAATAACTTTCAATCTTTTTAAAAAGATACTATTTATCTGAATCCACTGGTGATATGTTGGACAAATGTAAACTTAGACCTTGGAAAACAAATAAAACAAAAAGGTAGACAAGAAATGTTTATTGAAAAAGAAAATAAAATGAAAGACAGAAAATGGTTGGAATCACTGCACACAAAGCTAGGAATTTAAAAACATCTTACATTCTGCCTTAATGGCAGCACAGTTAATAGGGACAAATGGACGTCTTGCTGCCTGCCGCAGCCGGAGGGTATTTTTGCAGACCTGGCGTGCAAGTTTTGTCAAACACGTTGTGTGAAGGAAGAAAGCTTGGCGCGTTTTCACTGATGCCTTTGGACTACCAGTGTTACGAACTGGCGTTCCCTGTGTGGCCTGGCGTGACATATGAGTTCTAATACAAGGATCCTACAAAAAAAAATCATAGGACACATAACTGGAAGGCAACAACCAAAGCACCCCTTTATAACTGCCAAAGCAAAATATTTCCAATGTAAAAAGAATCTACTACAATAAACTAGAATGCCTAAGAACTGAAATGAAGAAAATAGTATATTTTTCCCAAATACTTGAAGAAAACAGACTGGGACATCAGTTTATCTGGCTAAGTATGCACATATTGACATTTGAGGCTGCTTGCAGTCATTAAAAAAAAAAAAAAAAAGCAAAAAAGCCACGCTTTACCAGAAGAAGCAGTGCATTAGTTCAACCCAGCTCTGTAGCATCTGAAAAGAGTGGGTGCTTCATCAGGAATTTTGGCCCTTTGAGCTAAATTGAATCAGCTATTAGATAAAAGCGCCAAAAAAAGCCCCACTAAAGCGCCCAATCTTTATAGATGTCAGGTAAGTCGGGCTGAAGTAATGTGTTGCCTCTTCCAGGCGTGCACAGGATTTGGTGCAAGAACACGTTAAGTTTAAAAGCAAAGCACTGGTTTGGGGGTTTGTTTGGTTTTTTTAATACCTGCAAACACATAACAGACTTTGAATGATAAGGTGAGACTGAATAACCCATCAGAGATGCATGAAGGACTGCATTTTTCTACTTTGGGCTGTGTTTCAAAGCCAACAGAAGACCTATATGCCACTCAAACCAATTTTAAAAGTCCAAATAAGGACCCAGTAGTGCAAAGATCCAGACCTAGTGCTGGATCTCTGCTCAGGTGCAACTTTTACTCGGTTCCAGGGAAATCAGAGTGACTCTGCAAGGGATTAATTGCATACAAAAAAGTAAATATTTTCTATGTAGGTCCTTCAGATTGTAAAGTATTTCAGGCACCTTTCACCCTGTTCTTTGTACAGCACTAAGTACACTTAATCTAGAAAAAATATCTAACAGTTGTATTTCCTAAGGAAAAAAGCAAACATACAAAAAAAACACAACCGAAAAAAAACAAACCCTGGGGTTTTTTAGCATATGTCTGAGAATATTATATGCCAATATAAATTACAGCACCTTCTGAGAATGTGTCATTCAATGTTTGAGAAGTTTCCTACCTCTGTGGTTTGGCTGGGAGCTAGTTTTTCTTCATCTGTCTGTGTTGGCATTTTCAGGCCACCATATTTCTTCCAATAAATCCAGCAAGGTGCACATAATCTACACTGCATGTTAGGGGGGCCCCAAGAATACCACTGATGAGACTGTGGAGCTAATAACAAGAAAATAATACAGATAACATTAATGCATTATGTATACAATGGGCCAACTCCAATCGTGATTATAAGAAGCCATTATATAGCTTTTAGGCATCCATCTGAATAAATACCATCCTAATTCACCTTGTGTCCCTTCATAAAATGACACGAAAATTCTGGCTTTCTGAGCATACTTGGAATTGCTACACTGAGGCAGGGAAGGTAGCAACTGTTACTCTCCTGAGACCCTAATCTTCCCTGGAAAATATCTAAAATTCCACATAAGTCCCACATCTTTAGACTGAGAAACTATACAACTAATGGTAGACCCACACACCTTTCAATTCAATAATTTAGAAGTTAGCGCTCCTTCTAGCAAAGGGAAATGGAAAGTCACTCTAAAATACTAAAAGTTAATCTATCTACTGGAGTACTTCCTATTTAAGAACTGGCTGTAAAATATTTTGCGCTTTTAACAATCAAAATTCTTTAGAAATTGACTATAAATTGCTCATTGTGTGATAACAGATAAGCAAATACATGTGTTGGGGTTTTTTGTTTTAGCAGAGAACACAAATTAGCCCTAGCAAAAATATCCCCTTTTTCAAACGATACTTGCATTCCTAAAGAAAAACAAAAATCTTACTTACTGTAACAACTTTCACAAGCCCGACCTATTAATGAGGTTTGTGTCTGAAAAGATGCTCCCATGGTTCCATTCACTGCACTTGGCTTCCCATTGCTGCTGGATATCTGATTGGGATTTGGCTTGTTGCTTTAAACAAAACAAAACAAAACAAAACAAAACAAAAAATGATCTCTCAGACATGATATTAATAAGCAGTTCATTAATATGAGCAGAATGTGGTTCTGTGCATCTAATTTATAAACATACCACCTATACTTCTGAGTAATAGTTTCTCTAAAAAATGTTTAGTTTAAAGACAACAAACATGATCAATCAGATCTGCAGAACCTGTACAATGTTAGAACAAAGTCACCAATGGCTATAACATTTAACGTGCTGCAGCACCTCCCCTCCCTCCCGCCAGTTGTTCCTGCAGTTATTTCTATAAAGATGCTTTCCCTGAGTGAGATGGAGGGGAAGCAGTGGGGACACTAGCCTCTACCTGAGGAAAACCAATTTTCATACATTAAGAAAAGTTTGTACTAAAAAATGGTGAATTTTCTCCCTAGGGCAAATGCATGAATATTATTACCTTTAGGAGAGAGATATTTAGCATGTTTTCACCATCAAATGCCCCCAGACCTATAAAATGCTGAAAATGACTAAACTTGGTAAAGGTCACATCGCATATGCTCTTGCAAGCAATGAACATTCAGTGCTGCTTTAGGCCTCTTGACAGCTCTGTACCAAGTTATCTAGTAGACACCCGAAGCACCACAAATTGCCAATATAAAGAACCAGTGTCAAATTGAAAAGGTGAGGTCTAGCATGTGAGTTCCCAAAATGATCAGGTCTTCTAAGGTAAGTTTGGCCTAAGAGATGGACAGAAAAGGAAGTTCAGACAATATGTGATTGTTGTCGTTGGACTAGTCTGCCCATGATTCATTTTATGTGAGAAAATTTGCTATATGAAAAATTAGCTTGGTATAATGCTGCATAAAGGAACAATAAAATTATTTTCCTTACATGAGAGTTTATGTTAAAACAAACAAACAGATCACCCCCACTAACCAAACAAACAAACAAAACAACTTATGCACACACAGAAAAAACAATATCTGCATTCAAAAAACACGCTACACTCTAGACCAGTGGTTCTCAGCCTTTTTTGTACCAGGACACAGTTATAAACACCAGTGACTAGGCCTGACACAGTGCTCCTCACTCCCAATCCACAGCCTCCTGCCCCCCAGTGTGTGTGTGGGGGGGGGGGTACAGGGAGGCCCCAAACAGCCCCTTAAAGACTGGAACACTGCCAGCAGCAGCCCTCCTTTTCCCTTTTAAAGTGGCTAAAATGTATGTTTGTCTGTGCCCCTTTCCTTTTCTTCTTCATGTTTTGCGTGACAAGATATTTGGCAGAATTCACAGATTTGTTGGAATCTGACAGGGCCGTGCTGTGAGCACTTCTGTTCATACCCTAACAAATACCAAATGTAAAAATTAAAAGGAATGATGTTTCCAATCCAAAAATATAATTCTGGTGTAGTGAAAGTATCATACGATTAACTTATTATTATTAAGAATAACTATGGGGCAAAAGGACAAGTTCTGACACTTAAAGTAGAACTATATTTGTTGGGAGGAGCAAAAGTCCAATCTTTTATTAACAATTTAAAGTAGATATATTTATTGGGCTATAAGTAACGAAGCAAAGAAATCTAAGGCCTGCTTTAGGAAGATTCCTGTTGATTTTAACTTAAGTTTTCCTGAATAATATCTTCCAGAATTAGGCCACACGTCATCGTATTAAGGGCCTGATCTTGAGAGTCTTCTCTCAATGTGGAATGCTGCAGTCACTGGGAAGCAGTCAAAGGCCACAATGTCCAATGTGCTGAGGGGAACGGAAAGGGCTGTTTGGGGCCAAGACATCACCTAAAGTTGGTGAAACTGATACAGCTACTCCTTATTTATTCATTCTAAGATTTCTCTGATACAACACCCCTGTCAGAAACAAGATATAAGGCACAACAGACTCCAGGCCTCTGGTCTAATCTAATCCAAAATAAATCCCATGAAGTAATGCCACCTATACTTCCTTGGGGTAAATAAGGTACAGCAGGGCTTGCCACCATGCATCCAAAGTAAAATCTTCACTTCTCTGAAATAACTCAGTAAATGTAGTTGTCACTTAGCACAAGTAAAGCTCTTTCAGCTGGACACTTAGTAGGCTGCTACTGCTTGGGCATGTTTACATGTGCAATTAATGCAACACAAACTCCAGCACAGTTCACAATGAAGTTTATTGCTTCTGGGCTCACCATTTACACATGCGCTCAGGACTGCAGCACACTGAGCCAGGTAAGAGCACCCCCAGCTTTGCAGAGGACCCGGAGGCTGAGGGGTGGGGGTGGAGGGGAGGAGGGGGCAGCCTGGGGCTACTCCAACACAGTTCAACGTGTTGTGGAGGAACTGCCTAGGGCAAAAGGGTGCTCCAGTGCTGGTTAACCAGCAGGCAGCCCCTGCACTGAAGCACCCTCATGCCCCACCCAGCACCATAAGTGTCTACATGTGCAGTGCGGCACACTAAACAACACTGCTGTAGGACAGTATTTGTGTTTACAAGTACTAACCTATAGTGGCATTTATTAGTTAACTGCTGCTTAACAGGGAGACACTTAACATGTAGATGCTGAGACTTTACTGCAGAGCTAATTAGGAAACTGCAGTAAATGTCTCATGTAGATTTGCCTCTTGGGTCCTACTTCAAGGTTGCCCTTAAGTAGCTAACCGTGTTGTGTCTATTTTAGCTTCTCCAGTGCACTGGCTGGACTCGCAGCTATGCACTCTCTCTTTCTCTGTTACCCCCTTAATAGAAATTGAACCTTACAGCTCAGGTACTGTAGGTTTTTGGAGCCAGGCTGGCAACCAGACTTCCCTTCAAAATTCTTTCTGAAATTCTAACCTTATAGATATTTTGGATTTAGAACTCCTATCTTCAGCAATGCAAGACTGTGGAAAGGAAGAGAAGAAACCCACATCTGTTGTAAGGATTCTAAAAACAATCACCTTTTACATAAGCCAGCATAAGATATGTGTAGATCTAGACAAAACAACCACAACTCCTGCGCACATTTCCTTTTCCAGCTGCAGCTGATGTCGGTAGACTTGTGGCTATTCCTTGACTAATATAATCATTTTAGGCTGTCACAAATTTTCTATCATTTGAAACTTTGAAATAAGACTATCTTTTACAATGTTATCAGAGAACTAGTTTTGTCTTTATGTAATACCCACTGATTAATTTTTAAAAGGTGAAATGGATTGAAAGCTAAAGTTTAATATGGTCTAGCCATTACTTCTATGATTAAATCTGTATGGCAGAGAAAGTTTGAAAGACACTATATAAAATGAAAATATATTGTAAGTTGCTTGCAAACTGAAAAGGCAAAACCATTTTGCCTGCTGGCGTTAACTTTTGTATTCTGCTTTTTCTACAAGGAAAACCCATGTACATATGGAGAATAGGATATTATAAAGCAGAGTTACAGCAGGATTTTGCCCCTAATCCTTACTATTTCCATAGCCTTGCTTGAAGAAATCATTAATATAAAATACACAGATTATGGCTCATCATAATAAACAGCATGTTTATGAAAGCAGGTATTCAGAATTGCATTTAAATCCAAAACATAAATAAATGAAAACACTATGACGACAAAGCCTCAAAATAATCAGATTTTGTTAATATGGCTCAGTCCACAAAGAAAGGATTGCAAGCTGTTCATTGCCTTATGGTTATAATACCTCTCTTATCTCTTGTCATCTAATTGGTTTAACAATATACAGAAAAAAGAAGATAAAATGACAATTACAATGTAAAGTATCTGCTTTTTCTGTAATTGGTTTAATAAGCAACTGCTTATACTGTACTTTGAAATGTTACATGTAGGCATATACATAACAATGCTCAAGAGGGATTCTAAAGAAATTATTCTGCGAAATCTGCTGTAAAAATGGCTACAAGGGCACTACTTGAATACTACTTGAATACTGATTCACGCAGAATTTTAATAAGTCTAGTTCAATTTGGTATTACTTTTTTATTCAAGAAAAATGGTGGGCGAGAATAGAGGGTGAATTGAATATACAAGTCTCATATAGAGAATGTCATCAGTCCTTGCCATGAACATTTTGAGTGTACAGTGCTGCTCATAAATGAAATACATATATAAACAAACCACAAGACTAGGAAAAACTTACTATCAATCATTATCATTTAGCCTAAAAAAACTGTTTTATATAGCAAGTCTGGGGCTTCACAGGGAAAATTATTTGTGCTGGTCTTCTCACACAGGTAGGTACATTTTTATCCCTGTATTATGCAAGATTATTCAAATCAACTTTAAATATTTGCTATACTTACTAAGTTGGGATGTATACTTGTTTCAATTTACTCTCTGCTTCAGCAGCCTTCAGACGTTTCTAATTAAAAAGATGAACACACGTATTTCAAAATTTCAAGCATACTATATAGTTTTATATTACTGCATGCCATTTTAAAAGAATTTCTGTTTCTTGACTGAGAGATTACAAAGACCTTGATACAACTGCTGACTCACTACAATTGTATTTGAGTTATTAACTTAATATATCATTACCCAAATAGCATTACAACTTTTTTACTATTACTTGCAGCAGTATACTTAACAATACACTTTCCTTTTTGAAAAATGCATAAGCATAGGCAAAAATATCTACTTCTGCGATGCCACAAAAAACCCTACAACCACCATAATCCCAATGTATGGAATGAGGAAATGCCTTAAAATAGCATATTTCTTATTGAAAGAGAAAGAACGAAATTTAAAAAAATACAGGGGCTGAGAAATACCACATAAAATGAGTGGATAATGAGTCCAACCACCAAAGTGCTGCAACATTTTCCATGTCTGTTCAGAGAAGGTCAATGAATGCTGTGATTTTCAAAAGGAGTGTTAGCAAGTTCCTCTCAATATAAGTTGAGTGCCTATCTCTGCAAAACACAATGCAATTCTGCACAATGACAGTTTGCATAGAAATAGGGAAGCAGTATATCCATGTTA
The DNA here is from genome assembly GCF_001723895.1 of Crocodylus porosus. Taxonomy (NCBI): domain Eukaryota; kingdom Metazoa; phylum Chordata; order Crocodylia; family Crocodylidae; genus Crocodylus; species Crocodylus porosus. Next base: position 57,655,369 of record NW_017728943.1, read on the forward strand.
TCAGAGCTCTTCACCAGAGCTAAGCCCTACTGAAAATTAGGGGATATTTCCTTTAGGTGGACTGCAGTGCTAACATGGCTATACTGTTTCTAGCACCCAAGTAATTATTTTTTCAAAGCAATCTCCTGACACTATATTGCCCCATACAAACATACTACAATGGTCAGTGGCGCCTGGCTCTTAAACTCTTGGACTTCTTTGAAAATTGGGATTAAAGGACATGATAGCAACAGGACAGCTGCACTGCTGCCAAAATACTCACTTATAATTTTATTTGTATTTGCTATCTATTCCCTTAAATTTAGAAATCTGTTGTATATAAAAGCTAGCATTCATAGCTAGGACAGAACAATTTGGCTTGGCTTCCCAGATAGGGAGGACGCAGAAGCTGTACATGACGTCTCTGAAAATATGAGATTTATATAGTGAAAAACCTCACAGAAAAATATACGATGTGTCACTTGAAATTCCAGGATGTTGTGACATGAGACAGCACAACCAAGACATGGTAATTTGGAAGTTAACAGAAAATACTTTGCCCTTCTTGCCTATAGAAAGTGTGTATTAAAACCATCCATTAAATGACACTATGTGAAATCCTGTTTTCCATTTTTGTCATGGGGTGCTATCATTAACCCTAATGGGGCCAGGGTTTCAAGCACTGTATTTTTTTGTCTGATACAATGATATCTTGGGTTGAAAATTTTGGCCTTGCTCAAGTTAATACATGCAGACAAAACACCGTAAAGGATGGATCACAGAGCAAAAAGGAACAGAATTCTATTGTGCTTAGCAACACATATAAAATGATATGGGCATGACAAGTACTAAACCCTTTGATAGTCTTATATGCTGCATTTTTTAATCAACTCACACACACGCAATACATGCAGAGACATACAAGGCTTTAATCAGAATAGCTCCCAACCTTTGCTTCTGAACGAAATTAAGTTTAGGTATTGTGAAAAATAGCAGTTTGAAAAACTGAGATGAAATGGTACTTCCTACAGTAAACACACCTGTAGTAGTTTTATCCAGTAAATACTACTGGATTCACTGAGGATTCTGAAGGGATTCACTGGAATCCTCTGTTTATATGCCTTTGTATATTAAATTTAATAGATCAGAAACCCACAAACCTTCAACAAGCCCCTCGCTGCTCCTACATTATCTACTAAAAATGAGGTTGTAAAAGAACAGAGCTTTTTCCTTCTAAAACTGCCAGTAATCTTTTTTACGTATGTATTTATTTATTTACAGTGGACAAGGAAAAAGATTGAAAACAGCATTTGTTAGGTCTCTATGCAAAGCCAAAAAAGGTTAAAACGTGTTATTTTTCTATATCAGCCTTCCAACATCCTCTCTAGCTAGCCACCTGGTTCTGTTATTTGTACTGAGAGCCATGGTAGAACAAGCTGAATTGGTTCTGATTCCTGCTCCCCCAAAACAGTCTAATTTTTTACAATGGGGCCCTATACAACGAAAGGGTGGAAACAGATGTTGCCTGATGTTTCTTTGGACTAAGGGCAAGACAAGGGGTGACATATTTTGCCTAATGAAACAGATCAGCTGTGCCGCAACACATCACGCATGGCACAGCTGATCCACTTCATTTGGCTACATCTGTTTCTAGCCAAAGACAAGACTTTCTTGACCTTCTGAACTAGCAGATACTTGAGTAACTTCTAGATAGCACAGCAGCCCTTGAAAAAATGACACAAAATAGTGAATTGCTAATATTGGGTTTTCTCATTGGCTCAGTTCCTGCACCATTTTTGCAGTGGTACAAAGTGAAAATAAGTTAGGATACAAAAACTTCTCCTGAGACTGGTTCAGACTTTCTCCTAGGCCTTTCCATATACAAGATTCGTAGGAAGTTACAGGACTGCAGATGTGGATGGTACAGAGTAGGCACAGGTCTCAGCTGAAAATATTTTGGTTCACTTTTGCACTTGGAGGAAAGACTTCCTTCTCAAGGAATCACTCAACTCCTCTTCCAAGGGACAGTCAGAAAGCTCCTGCCACAGCTGGCATCTGCTTCTTCACCAGATCAGATGCTGAATATATTGCTATCATTGCTTAGGTACTGCATTTGAAAGATGATCACACTGAATGGTGGTGGCACAAACAGAGATTGGGAAGATGCATAGAAAGCAGATCTACTCAACAGCTTTTTGTCTCAGTTTTCACAAAAAAATTAAGCTGCAGCCTGACACCTAATAAAAAGTATCTAGATAAGAAAGTGGAAAAAACAAAACCAAGAAGAGAACTTTTCGTGGACCTGAATGAATTCAAGTCAGCAGGGCCTGATGAACTTCATCTGAGGTGCTAAAGGAACTGGCAGAGATAATATCGGAGTCCTTGGCAATAATATTTAGGAAATTGTGGGAGGGAGGCGATGTACCAGAGAACTGAAAAAGAGCCAATAGAGTACCTCTCTTTAAAAAAGAGGAAAAAAGGAGGATCTAGACAGCCAAACACCAATTAGCCTCACCTCAATATCTGGAACATTGTTAGAACATATCCTAAGCAAGCCCATGTGTTCCCATTTAGAGGAAAAAAGGTTAATCACAAGCAGCCAGCATGGACTTACTAAGAACAAACCTGATCTCTTTCTTTGACAAAGTAACTACGAGTGTGGATGAAGGGAACACTGTGGGCATTAGGAGTGTGCAAAATAGGCCATATTTGATTCAGATTTGGATTCGGCCTGAATTGGAGACAGTGATTGGATTCGTTGATTCGGATCACTGCCCTGGTTCGATTTGGCTGAATCCCAATCTGAAGATTAGATGCTGATTCAGAGAATCAGCAATTCAGCCATAGAAACAGCTTTAAATGTTTTTTTTATATACTTCGAGGTACCGGGCACAGCTTGTGAATGCTGTGATGATAGGGCTGTTGGAGCGTCCCACAGGAGTATGGTGGTGTGAACCCAGAAGTGGACCAGAAGCACTTCCCATACACTTCTGGGTCTGCCGCTGAGTGTACAGGAGGGGTTCCCCTGCACCCCCTGGCTCAGCAATGGGCCACGGGGGGACCCCGAGTGCTGCCCCAGACCCAGGAGGTACCAGCTGCTGAGCCAGGGAGGGCATGGGGGCCCCCCAGAGTACTCTCCAGCAGACCCAGAAGTGGACCAGAAGTGTTTCTGCTCTACTTTCGGGTCTACTGCCAAGCGCGCTGGGGACCCCCTTGCGCTTCTGTGGGATGCTGCATCTAACCCAGTATCTCAGCATTTATGAGCCACCTGGTACCTTGTGGTTTGTTGAAAAACATTTAAAGCTGTGTCTATGTCCGAATCATCAAATCTTTCTGTATCTCTCTGAATCGATTCAGAGGGCTCTGTTTTGATTTGGAAAGATTAAAGGGTTTCCTGATTTGATTCGGATTTGGAGATTTGGCCACTGAATTGGGCTGAATCTTTGCCGAATCGAATCAGCCACCGAAGCTTCGCATAGCTCTAGCGGACATGTGTATCTGGACTTCGGCAAGGCTTTTGACAAGGTCTCACTTGACCTTTTCATAAACAAATTGGATAAATGCGGGCCAGATAAAACTTCTGTAACAAGTGGTTCTCAACCTTTCATAGACACGACGCTACCCTGGATTGACTTGGGGCACCCCTTGGAACACGCCAGCTCTTAGTTTTCACCTTTTTTTAACTACAGAAACACAGAGCAGTTTTTATAAAGAACTTAAAAAGACCACTACTACAGATTTCTATTAGAAATTTCTGGGTTATCTTGTGAATCACATTTGCGAATTTAGCAGTACTAAAATTGTGTGGCACCCCACAGCACCCTTGAAAGGATTTCAAGACACCCAGGGTGCGGCTGGAGATCCTGTTTGAGAATCACTGAATCAATGAAGTGGATAGACAACTGGCTCAATAACCGCAAGCAAAGGGTAATTATAAATGGATCCATGTCAGAGTGGCAGGAGGTTTCAAGTGGAGTCCCACAGGGATCTGTTCTTGGCCAACTGCTGTTCAACTTGTTTATTAATTATTTGAATACTGGTATAGAAAGCTTCTTAAGCAAGTTTGTAGACAACACAAAACTAGAAAGAACTGAGAAAACAGTTCAGAAGGATCTTGACAGATTGGAAACCTTGGCTGAAGCTAACAGGAGGAAGTTCAGTGCTGACCACTGCAACCCTGGGAAGGACAATCAAACATATAAATACAAAATGGGTATTTTTGACAAATACAAAATGTTTATAAATAATCAAACATACAAATACATGGCTGGATGGCAGCACTATGGAGGACAATCTGGGAGTCTTGATAGATCACAGACTCACTGCATTGTGATGCAGTTACATAAAAGGCAAATATGGTTTTGGAATATATCAATAAAAGCATTAGGTGCAAGACACTGGAGGTGATACTGCTTTTATACTGGGCACTGGTTAGGCCTCATCTAGAGTACTGTGTGTTGTTTTTATTTCCATGTTTTAAAAAGGATGTGGAGAAGCTAGAGAGGGTCCGGAGGTAGGCAACAAAAACTAGAAAAGACTTAAAAGGCAAGTCATATGAGGACAGGTTGAAGAAGCTAGGCATGTTCCGCTTGCAGAAAAGGCACTTAAAAGGAGAAATGCCAGCAGTCTTCAAATACCTAAAGAGCTGCCATAAAGAACAGGGAAAACACCTTTTCTCTTTTGCTCCAGAGTAAGACATGGACCAATGGATTGCAGCAAAGTAGTTTTAGACTGGAAAAACTTCTTCACTGTCAGAACAGAGAAACACACTGCCTATGGAAGTTGGGGAATCTCAATCTCTGGAGGTAGTCAGGTTAGATGGGTATTGGTCAGGGACAATGCAAGTGCAACTATGTCTATATTAAGGGTATTTCCCATGCTTCTGGGCTTTGTTGGTTGCCACATGGGGCTGGGAGGGAAATTCCACACCCCCCCCCCCCCCCCCCCCCCGCTATATGTGTCTAGGGTTTTTTTTAAAGCTGGGGACTGAGTGGGGGGAGGGAAGGATACAACCTGGAGGTTCCTGGCTAGAGAGTCTTCTGCTCAGGATCAGACCAATTGCCATATATGGCATCAGAAGGGTATTTTACCCCATGATAAGACTGATATGAACTATGGGAGGGGGTTGCCTTCCTCAGATCTCTCAAGGTTTTTTTATTTTATTTTGTTTTTATACAACCTGTGCAGCAGCAGGATACTGGCTGCTGTCCCCCTGCTTTACCTGTGGCAGATGTCTTGTGTTACCTGTGTTATATCTTGTGGCTGTGTCAAGGTTGACTGTGCAGTTTTGCTAATGGGTTAGACCAGCATTTCTCAACCTATGGGTCATGACCCGAAAGTGGGTCACAGGAATATACAAAAGGGTCACAAACAAACTTTAAAAATGGATGCTTTTTTAAAGAAAAACATAGGAAATGGTGGCTTTTCCCTTGTAGGCTGGCAGAGTTTCAGCCTGCAAGGGGTTACTTGGGGGCCCCCATGGCCTACACACCCCCATACCCTGCCCCACACAATGGGGGGCTGGGATCTGGGGTTGAGGGGCAGTGGGTTGGGAGTGAGGGGTGCCTACAGGGCTAGGGAGTTCTTTTCTAAAACTTTTTACTGGATTGGGACTGGTCACTGATGTTTACGAATGGGTCCTGGTACAAAAAGGTTGAGAACCACTGGGTTACACAAAGGATTTGTATAGAATAATTTGAATAGGAATGATCCTACCTTAGTTGCAGGGTTGGACTAGATGACCTCTGGAGGTCTCTTCCAGACCTCCTTCCTTAAGATTCTATGATGGGAAAAGACTGAACTGGGGCTGGATTAGGTCAAACCGTTTATCAAATACTTGAGCAGTCATACCTTGGCACAAGGAGTACTGGCCTAATGGTGGTGTTTGGGTACCAAATGCCTCATTTTTCTCAGTCTGGGGCCCAGCAGCTGTTGCTGTAAAATCTGCATTGTCCTGATAGATTACAGAATTTGCTGCACTTGACTTTTTTTTTAAGCTTATCTGCTCATCCCAGGAGGGCCAGCCTGTAAGCTGACGGTTTACTTGCCAGTTTACTTTACAATGGGAAGTTAATTAGATTACCCTCGTGGTTCCCTATACTGCTCTGTGAAGCCAGGCAGTAAAAATCTGATGAGAAAAGGCTGGAGATAAACTAGCAGCCAAAAAACTAGACTGGCAACTTAAGCAATTTGGAGAATAGTGCTTATGAAGCTGAAGAGATGCACAGATGATACCTGCAACAAGCATGAAAGGAAGGAAGTTGAGTCAGGCTGACTGGACAACATAACTGAGGCCTGTGGCAAGAGGCTGCACCACTTGGAGAGCAGACACTACTAATGAAAGAAATGTTGAAAACTGGCCAAAAGTAAAATTTTATATCGGTTGAATACTTTCAACTGAGTCATGGCTCCATATTTGTGTGGGGCAATGAAAATGACAAGCACCTCATTGTGTTAAAATTAACTTGCTCCCAGAATTCAGGTTTCCCTGTCACCAGGTTTGTTCTTGCTATGCTGATGAGTAAACAGGTCTTTCCTTTAAGACAGAAAGTGAAGGGGAGGCAACCAAGAGATAGAGACAGCATTCGGTATCAGTAGGAGTCTACTTAATTTGTGGTTTTTGTGGAAAATAGCATTGTCTGCAATCACTAGGAAATATTGCACTGGCTGCGATTTCCTGCAGTATCAACCTAACCACCCCCACAGTGTATTACTTATCTAATACGCTGTTTTAGAATATTCCCACGCTTACTGCAATACAAAGAAATTGTGACAATCACTGCAACCATAGATCACATGATTGAGAATTATTGTCTGCTACTGAGGTACACTAAGTGAAGGCGCCAATCAGTGAACTGAAAATGTTTTGGTGCGATTTTTTAAAGAAGTTAAATGCAATGCTGAAGTCTAAGGATGAGTGAAAAGAATTCAAAAAAAGCTAAATACACACAGGGGTTTAGGATTTTTAAACTCAGCACTACTACAACACTGTTAAGTATGCTGCCACCTAGTGGCACTGTGGTGACCTAGGGATGATTTACTTTCTGCAGAATTTGTTATTAAATTATATGGTATATGCCTCGCTGCCGATCAGCAGTGATGGGAGGGGCCACCAGGAAATCACCTCTTCAAGCCATGACCAAAACATGGAAATTGTTTCGTCTCACTGAGAGTTAAGTAGACCCTTATATAGGAGGGACCTGTTCCAACATTTTCCACTTCTAAATCATACCTTGGAGAAGAACCTGCTTAGGCCCAAAGACCTATAAATTTAGAACCAGCCTCACTTAAAATTAAGACTGCGGGAATAGTGTCAGATCCTTCAATGAGACACGTCATCCTGGCACTGTGCACTGAGAAAGCGTGAGTGTGTTTAAAGTCACTACATTACTGAGACTATCCTGCCCATTCACATGCCTCAAACATAGAAATCTATGAGTAAGTCTGCTTTATGGATGCCCCAAGGACCATTCTTAAGTATGCTGCAGACTGAGGTCCCAAGAACAGCTGCAGAGACGCACCTAAATTAGCTTCCCTGGTGTTTTTCTCCGTGTGCAGGATGTGCTTTGGATCATTTCAGCCTGGACAACATGCTGCTATAGCACAGGCCTACCTTATTTGTCTACATTCACTTGGAAGTGTGACTGCAGCCCAACAAAGAGGTTGGGACATACTTAAGCCACTAGCCAATACTGAAATCCATGCTGCTCCATCTGTTCAGCTATTGTTACCTAAACTATCTAGATTAAATCTAAGGTGGTTACTCCTACTCATACTGGCATCATATCTCTGGGCAGATGTTGCAGCAGAAGTCTTACAGTGCTACTGCAAAACATACATTATAAAATCCCCTGAGTAGTAGGAAGGTCAGAGAAGATGTTTCAGAGCTATATGAAAAAGACACTATGAAAAGCCTTTATTTTTCAAGGCAGCAATGTAATAACTCCATAGTGCAAGAAGGAAAAATAAAAAAGCTCTAATAAATGTCTCAAGTGCCAATTCTATACAAACTTCTTGTGCAAAAATTGGTAAAATTTAAAATCATCATAGTTAAAAAGCATAGTTAAGATTATATGTTTGTCAGGGTTGACCATCATAAACTTTCTGTCAGCTGTTGATGGCAGCAAAAAAAAAAAATCCTTTTCAAATGTCGTAGGAATTCCTTCTGGAAACTTAACAAGTAATGCGGGCTCAAATGCTCACCCAGCAACTTGGAAAACTAAACGCGTCCTTGGGTATCTCAGACAAAAATACTTCCCCACATGCAAGCAAAGAGCCCAGGGACATGAAACATGGAGTACCTTACTGGGAGAAAAAGATAACTGAAAAAAAACCCACACCTTTGGAAAGCCAGCAAGTGAGTCACCTGGCCTCCTTCATTCCCCAAATATTCTTTTCATGAAGCGCACGTGAAAAGTGCCAGGCTGACAATGGTGATAACTGAAATTCAGGATTTATCTACTGAATTGATATGCCAAGATTTGCTAACTATACTGAAACAATTTCACTTTTGCCTGGACTTAGAGGGCCCAGGCTCTAAAGCTGAGGTGGCATGTGAATCTCCATGCGCATTAAATCACTGTCTTCAGTTGACAGCAAGAGTAATTAGTAAGCAATTAGCTGCAACTGCCATGTGGAGACCTTTCCTTTGAAATGATTCAGCTAAGTCACACCAGCAAAGAGGCAGTAATTAGGTGGTAAAGCTTTTAGATTAGAACCAGCAATCTAAAACTGAAGGCGTAACTTTTCACTTCCCATTCCCTTGAGTCTACCCACCCCCAACTGATTTTCACCTTCTCACAGAAAAAATATGAGTCGTCTCTGTTTAATTCTGATGAAAACAGTATTTTTATCAAATTTTATCCCTGCATGCACTGCAGAATCAGCTCCATGATGACAGGATTAAATTCTGATCTCAGTTACATCTCTAATCTCACTGTCCCCAGGGTGGCTGCAGAGATGTATAAGAAGAGAGAAGGTATCCAGTAGGCCTGTGCAAAGTGGCAAGTATTCACTTCAGATTCGGATTTGGCCAATTTGGAGGACAGAGATTCAATTCGGAGATTCAAATCACTGTCCCGATTCGATTTAGCTGAATTGGAGCCGAAAGATTCGGTACTGCTTCAGAAATTTGGCCATAGACTAAACAAGCAACTGACACAGCTGCCTCCAACTGGTAAGTCTGTTGGGGTTGGAGGAGGGGGAAGGAAAGAGGTGTGGGGGAGGGAGGGACTGAGTAGGGGCACTGCTCAGCTGGGGCAGGGGGGTGCGTTACTCAGGTAGGGGCGTGGAGAAGCGTGGGATATAGGTGCAGCAGTGCTTGGAGTGGGAGCTCTGCCCTGCTGCCACTTGCCCAGCTGGCGTAGGGGGTGGGGGGCAGGATGCAGACATGGCTGTCTCTTGGCAGAAAGGGCAAGCAGCAGCAGGGCACAGCCCCTGCTCCCAGCGCTGCAGCACCTGCATCCTGTGCCTCCCTGTGCTGGCTGACAAGCGGCAGCAGGCCAGAGCCCCTGTTCCCAGGGCTGATGCAGGTAGCGCTGCGAGTGGGGTTTATGCCCTGCTGCCGCTTGCTCCTTCTGCCCAGAACAAGCTGTGCCTGCATCGTGCGCCCCCCCACCCCAAACTGGCTGCGTAATCGGCAGCAGGGCAGAGCCCCCACTCCATGCACTGCCGTGCCTGTATCAGCACTGTGAGAGGGGACTCTGCCCTGCTGCTGCTTGGCAGCCAGTGCAGAAGGATGCAGGATGCGAGTGCAGCAGCACTGGGAATGGGAGCTCTGCCCTGCTGCTGCTTGCCACCTGGTGCAGAGAGACGTGGGATGCGAGTGCAGCAGTGCCAGCACTGGGAACGGGCGCTATGTCCTTCTGCCACCTGCCCCCTTCCACCTGGAGTGAGCGGTGCCCGCATCCCTTTGCCTCCCCTCCCCCAGCTGGGCAGGTGGCAGCAGGGCAGAGCCCCTGCTCCCAGCGCTGCCACACCTGCACCCTGCCCATCCCACTTCCCTCTCCGAGTATCACGCCCCACCCCAGCTAGGCATCTTGTCCCAGCCCCAATCCCTCCCTCTCCCACACCTTTTTCCTCCCCAACAGACTTACCAGCTGGAGGCAGCTGTGTCCACTGCCTGTTTAGTCTACGGCTGAATCACCAAATCTTTTCTGTATCGATTCAGAGCTTTTAACTAGTCTTCCAATTAGATTTGAATTTGGAGATTCGGTTACTAAATCAGGCCAAATCTCCTCCAAATCAAATCGGCATTAGAGAAAAGATTGTAAAAGTTCTCTTGGATAAACATGAAAGTTTATATTTCATAGGAGATGTGAAGGTGGTAAAATCTCCTGTTTGGAAAATATCACTTACAAAAAGTGATTTTCACCACAGAAAGGTTGGAGACCACTGGTCTAATAAAAGATATCACCTCTACCACAAGTCCTGAATGCTAAGAAGATAGAGAGCAGGCATAAGATAGACAAATGAGTGTAAAAGAGAAGCATTTGGCCTACAAACTTTTTTCTTATTGATCATGATGATCCTGAAAGAGCACTGCTCATCATCAAATTCTAGGATATGGTTGCAAGGATTATAAAATCAGACCCCTGCAGTGCCATTTTTTATGGACTCACTTTTCAGAGTTAGAGATGTACTTTAAATGCATTTAGATTTTATAGGCGCACACACATAGTTAATGATAGCGTACCCTTAGATATCTTTGGCGGGAACAATGTTAGCCAGACCCCAAACTTCAGAACAGATGGTGCCCCTGCATCTTTCCCAACCATTTTAGAACAGTATTTCAGACCAATTTTTCCAGAAAGACAATCAATCTCATAAACAATCTAAGAACGCTGATAAGCAGTTGTTTCTCAATGGAGGTTTTACTGTTAATTAGTTGTCAAAAAGAAAAAAAAGGTAGAAACCCTAGAATGCACTCCTTTTAGCTCCCAAATTTATTAGTAACTATAATCAATTTCAGCAGGCAACAAGCCTGTTATTTAAACTTTCATCTTTCTGATCAGTCCAGATTTTTTACTGCCCAGCTGTCAAGAGAGAATTGAGACTTGACGAAGCAAATCTCTGGCTTATACACTCAGTGAAGTATGTCTGAAGAAACTTTTTTAGTTGTAGGTATATTTATAGCCAAACTGCAAAACCTTTCCAAAATAAGAGGTGTGATATAAAGAAACAGATGAAAAAATGATGAGCTGATGATGAACAGAAAACGCATGCTCAAATAGCACAGCAAGTTATAGTATTATTGTTGTCTGTATTATGGTAGTGCCAAAAAGCACTCCTCATGGACCGGCACCTACCTATACCTCTCCCACAATAACAATGGACAATGCAGGAATGCTTCCAAAAAAACAAATTTAAGCTAAACAGAAACAGTAATGTCTCTGATACAATGGAACAGGATTTTGAAATGTACTGACCTACCTAATAACACCACAGGCCCACAAATTCTATTTTTGTCCTTCAGCATGCAATTTTATTACCAATTTTAACTGTATGCTATTGACATAAACACTTAATATAAATAAAACCAGAATATTTTATAATATTTTGCAATAGCTGAATCAAAGTATATAGTATTAAAAATACATATTTTAAGTTCTATGACCAAAATACCCCTATTTTCAACATCCTAATGTAGGTATACAAGACTTAAAAAAAATAAAATAAAGCGCTATCACATTTCTACTGCATAGGGACTCAAGCAGCAGAGAATTTAGATGGCAGGGTACCACAATTGCTGCGTATCACTGAGAATATGAAAGACTGGATAGCAAGGAAGTTACCAAAGTACCTTGTAAAGAGTACAGAACCACTGAGCTAAAAACACAGAAAAGAACATAGCCACCCTTTCTCTACATTAAAAACAATAATCTAAAGGCACATCCAAGTGTCTAGAAAATAATTTAAGTAGAATTTTGTAGAAGTCCATTGTTTTAAAACTATGATAGAGCCATAAAGTTATTCATACTGATACAGCAATAAAGTTACCTGCTGAACGTATCTGTCAGTGGTTTTCCACATGTAATAATATTCAATGATGCTAGTCAGCGATTTCCAAGGAAGCTGAAAAATATTTGGCATAAATTAAATAAACCATAGCATTCAAGATTAGTTTAAGTACCTACATCTTCATCATTAAAAAACAAGCATGCATTCTCCTATGTTAAGAAAAATACTAAATTTAGTGCAAATAAAAGGTGTTAATTTAAAACGTTGAGGATTGGGTATTTCTAAGCTGTATGACTAAATCATTGGTGCACTATGATCAAAAGGCAATCCAATACAACAGCTAACATAGATGGTCTATCTTCTCTCCTCTCTCTCTCAGTCTAAAACAATGTCACATGGAGAACACTACTGTGATTAGAATAAATCATTTTCATAGGATTGAGGGCAGGTCTCACAGGAACTTAACTTATGAAATTGCACCCATCAGAATACAGACTCATTGCTGTCTCATCATTGTCATCACTAGTAACGCAGCTGTTAATGTAACAGAGGCTGGCTGTCATGGAATAAACTCCAATTTCTAGACCACATGCCAAAATTATAATAGGGAAAACATGGTCTCGAAAGAGACAAACACTGCCCTTTGCAGCAAATACAGGCCTGATGCTGAAAATTTCTTGAACAACTGATCTTCCATCAGATTTTTACCTTTCACAAATGTAAATTTCGGTGTACACTGAAAAAGCAATTATGCTGACGTGAACATGTGTGAGAGGGAAAAGGAGAACGAGAATGAACTAGGCAGCAGTCATTTCAAACTCCTACAGAATCTTGTAGCCCATCACACAAATTATCTCTACTAGAAGGAAAGTATTAGTTATGCTCATATAAAAATCTTGTCAATTTTTCCTATTTATCTGAAAATGTGTTACTATTTTATGTATGGAATTTTTCGTAAAGTTCACATTAGGAGACAAAATTAGCTATACATTAATCTTCTCTACTTTCCAATTGTGAGGTTGCTGTTACAATGCCTCAACAATGCTAGATGTATTTTCTACAGTATCTTTTGCCATTTTAAAATGATGGCATGAAGATGAAATTTCCTTTAAAAACTATTAAAAGTTCAAACAAGGGGTTGTAATGCATGGTACAAATTAGAGCACTGCTTCATTCTAACGGCAAACATCACCTTGTAAAGTTTGATCTCTTGTGTGTTTGTGAGATTAAACTTGAATCAAACAAAAACACATACACACACATTCACACACACACACTGCCCATTTTGGTTCTACGTTATTCCAGTGCTGGCCACTTGTACTTAACATATTTTAGACATACCAAATAGCAACATAATAAAATCACTCATTATTTTGTAACAAATTATATATAATACTTTATACCACCTTTCAATATGCTTCCCATTTCCCCAGTAAACAGAAACATTTCTGAATTTTGGGAGAATTCAACTTAAGCAATGGCCATAGAACAGAGGATGGCCTGGCGTCTGTGGAACAAGCTTACTGAGTCACTGTTCAAACACTTGGGTCCACAGCTTCCCAAGGCACTACTGACTGTACGTGCTGCTTTAGCCTTCAGATGGTGAGTCCTCAGAAGGCTCCTTCTACAGCAGGCACAGAACAAGTGGGAGGGGTGGATACACTCACTCATTGGCCCCAGTTACCTGCCACTTCAAGCCTACCTTAGTGTCTCCATAGACACTCCTTCTCTTCCTGCCGGGCATACCCATTTAACACCACCCTCAAAAGTTCATTGCTCAAAACGTTATTAACTCTTTAATGTGAAATGGCAATGCTAGCCTGAACACTCATTCAGGATGTCCAAATGGGCAACTGGACTCATGCAGAGACCAAGTCGTCTGGACAGTTGGATAGTGCAGGACAGTTAGCTTTTCTCTATAGTGTTCAATCACAACTGTAGAAGCTTGCTGGCTATGCTGAATGTGAAAATGCTTTGTTCCAAATGGCTACCCACACAATTGACTACTGAATAAAAAGGACTCCAGAATTTGTCCCAAACATAAACCATATCATGTAATAAAATGAAATAAAATAAAAATGAATGCTTTTCAGTGGCTATCTTTAACTATCAGAGAAGCTATACATAGCTACAGAATTACTAGTTCTCATTACCAATTTTTATTAAGTACTGGTCACAGGATATTAAAATGACCATCTGTAAATGAAAGTATGAGGTTCATATAAAGAGAAGAATGACAGTGAGGCAGCAGTGACATGAAGACATACAGATCTGATTTGTGATTTTATCAGCTGCTCAAGGTAGAAAAGGAGTCGTCAACTCAGTTAGGAAAATGTGAAAATAAGAACCGTCTTTATATTGTCTTCCCTAGTGCTGCCGTAATTTAATGGTCCTGATAACATTTCCATTATAAACCTATTTTTCAGAGAATCAAAAGTCATTCTTCTCCAATGTGGCAGATAAGGTCTTGTGAGGCCTTTCAGCAACACCCCCCTCCCCTCTCCCCACACACACACACACCACCACCCCCGTGAACACTGCACCATTGTCAATGCAAAAGCAGGCTGCAGCAAGGGTACGCTCCCTCAGGGAAGTGTATGTTTAGGGGCAACCAACAGAGGTTCATTAGAGGCAGGTCCTGTCAGACCAACCCGGTGGCCTTCTATGACCGGGTCACAAAATCCTTGGACGCAGGTGTTGCAGTGGACGTAGACTTACTGGACTTTAGGAAGGCCTTTGACATTCTCTCACCCCATTCTCGTTAAAAAATTAGGAGACTGTGGTGTCGATGCCTACACAGTCAGATGAGCCACCAATTGGCTGGAGGGCCACACCCAGAGAGTGGTGGTGGATGGGTCATTTTTGACCTGGAGGGATGTGGACAGTGGGGTCCCCCAGGGCTTGGTCCTGCGCTGTTCAACATCTTCATCAGCGACTTGGAAGAAGGCATGAAAAGCACCTTGTTCAAATTCGCGGATGACACTAAGATGTGGGGAGAAGTGGGCATGCTAGAAGGGATGGACAAGCTGCAATTGGATCTGGACAGGTTACAGGGGTAGGCGGATGAGAATAAGATGGGATTCAATGCCGACAAGCACAGGGTACTGCACCTAGGGAGAAAGAATCAGCAGCATACCTACAGGCTGGGGAACTCCCTTCTCATCAGCACAGAGGCAGAAAAGGATCTTGGCGTCGTTATAGACTCCAAGATGAACATGGGCCACCAATGTGGGGACGCAGTCAGGAAGGCTAATCACACCTTGTCATGCATCCACAGATGCATCACAGGCAGGATCAAGGAGGTGATCCTCCCCCTCTATATGACATTGGTCAGGCCGCAGTTGGAGTACTGCATCCAGAACTGGGCACCGCACTTCAGGAGGGATGTGGACAACATGGAGAGGGTCCAGAGGAGGGCCACTCACATGATCAGAGTTCAGCAGGGCAGGCCCTATGAGGAGAGGCTATGAGAGCTGAACCTGTTCAGCCTCCACAAAAGAAGGCTGAGAAGGGATCTGGTGGTCATCTATAAACTGGCCAAGGGAGACCAGCAAGCAATGTTTCCCTGAGCACTACTGGGAGTAACAAGGAATAATGGCCATTAGTTGACTGAGAGTAGATTCAGGCTAGATATTAGGTGTCACTACTTCACAGTCAGGTCGGCTAGGAGCTGGAACCAACTTCCAAGGGAAGTGGTGCTCGCCCCTACCCTGGGGGTCTTCAAAAGAAGGCTAGGTAGACACCTCACTGGGGTCGTTAGACTCCAGCATTCTTTCCTGCCCATGGCAGGGGGTTGGACTTGATGATCTGCTTAAGTCCCTTCTGAAACTATGACACTCCCGGTGGTGTTCCGCCAACTGCTCAGTACATGCTTTCCATCTTTCTTGCACTCATCAAGATGCTTGTCCATGACTGTCCATCACATGGCATCGGCATCAAGTACAGGATGGATGGTAACCTTTTTAATCTCTCCCATCTCTGTGCCAAAGCCAGTTACTTCGGCCTCGACTGCACAACTTCAGTTTGCCGATGATTGTGCTGTCATTGCACATCCTGGGGAGGACCTACAAATGGCCTGTTGGCATTAACTGCTTCTCTCAAGCATACCAGTGCTTTAGATTAACCCTTAACATCATAAAAACAAAGGTACTTCACCAGCCTGCTCAGGGCCAATCAACCCCCACTCCCCCTCAGCAAAGATCCTCACTGACAGATAGGACCTGGAACACACTGAACACTTCGCAAACTTTGGCAACCATCTCTCAAAGAAAGCCAACATCAATGAGGAGATCCACTATAGGATCCAATGTGTCAGCTCTGCCCTTGGAAGACTGAATCATTGTGTGCTCAATGATTGTGACATCAAGACTTGAACAAAGCTCCTACTATACAATAGGGCTGTGCGAAGTGGGCAGTATTCAATCTGGATTTGAGGGACAGTGATTCAATTCGCTGATTCTGATCACTGTCCTGGTTCAATTTGGCTGAATCTGAAGATTCAATTCTGATTCAGAGAATCAGCGATTTGGCCATAGACACAGCTTTATATGTTTTTTCTACATACCTCAAGGTATCAGGTGCAGCTTGTCAATGCTTAGATGGTGAAATGGATAGAGCATACCATGGGAACATGGGGGGGAGCGGGAAGAGTCCCCTGCACACTCAGCAGTGGACCCAGAAGTGGACCAAAAGTACTTCCAGTGCACTTCTGGGTCTACCACTGAGTGTCCCCTCCCCCCCCGACCCAGGAGGCACCAGTTGCTGAGACGAGGGGAAGCAGGGGCCTCCCTGTGTGCTCCACAGCGGACCTGGAAGTGGACTGGAAGTACTTCTGGTCCACTTCAGGGTCTGCTGTGGAGCACACGGGGGAGGCCTCATGCTCCTGTGGGGCACTCCATCCACCCCACCATCTCAGCATTCATGAGCTATGCCTGGTACCTCAAGGTAGACAGAAAAAACATATAAAGCTGGCCAAATCATTGAATCTCTCTGAATTAATTCAGAGGCTTTCCATTCAATTCAGAGAGATTAATGAGTCTCCTGATTCAATTCGGATTCGGAGATTCAGCTGCTAAATCAGGCCAAATCTACTCCAAATTGAATCAGCAACCGAAGCTTTGCACAGCTCTCTATACAAGGCTGTGATAAACCCAACTCTTCTCTACGGCTGTTTAGCTTAGGTGACCTACAGGGACCACCTGAAAAGCCTGGAACAGCATCACAAGTGCTCCCTCCAGAAGACCCTTGGCATAAAATGGAAGGATTGTTACACAGATGCTAGCATCGTGGCCAATGCTAAAGCCAATATTATGGAACCATTGATTATTCAGCATCCGTTGTGGTGGACAGGGCATTGTGTGCTCATATCTGATGTATGTATACCAAAATAACTGCTATATTCCCAACTCAGCCAAGGACAAAAGACATACAGGGACCAGAGGAAGCACTTCAAGGACACCCTCAAGGCAAACATTAAGTAGTGTGGCATTAACACCACAGATTGGGAAAAACTAGCCTGGGACAGGGCTACATGGTGACCCCTTGGGAGAGAAGGTATATCTTACTTCGAGGAAAACCATCCTGCTACAAAGGCATAAAAATGATGAACAGAAGGAAAGGAAACAAGACCAAGAAATCTGTGGTCCAACCCTTCCTTTAACCACCACCTGTGCTGTTTGCCAGAGAGTCAAATTGGGAAAAGAAAGAAATCACATGCTATGATGCTTAGGAAAACCAAGGAGGACAAAGAGAGAAGGGGGGGGGGGGAAGGATGCGGAAAAACTCCTTGGAGCTAATGTGTCTGGGTCTAATAGACAGGGGAACGGGAGTGGCAGGGGAGCAGAAAAGTACAGGAGAGGGTAAAGGGGAATCTTTCTTAAATGTTAAAGCAATAAAACAACTGGCAAAGACTAAAGAGATGCGAAGATGGGGAGGATTAGAGGGGATTGCATCAAGCAGCAGCACAGAAAACTTGTAAAGTAGTAGAAATGTGAAATTTAAATGGACAAGCATGACTGTGTATTGTATCTATAAATGTCAGAGGTGTGTTATTGCGGAATAGGTGGAATAAGATTATGCCAATACTGAGTGGGGTAAAAGTGGACATATGTTTGCAGGAGTGAGGAATCTCATGGCAGAGGGATTACAAGCATTTTGTAAAGAGATGGCGATGAGAACTATCATGGTGGGCAGGGTCAGATGCAAAAAAAGCGGCTGGAGTCATGATTTTGTTCAAGAGTAGAAATGCAGTAAGTACAGGTAATTGTGGAATGGAAACTGCAATGGACAGTGGTGGACTTTGAAAAGAAAGTGTTTAAAAAAAAATTAATATATATGCACCAGCTGAAAGAAAAGGAAGGATTGCCCAGTTCAAGAAATTAAAGGTATATGTAAGGCAGAGGTAGGTAGCAATTTCAATTGTATTACTGAGGCGGGGGCAGGGGGAGAACCAGGCAGCTTGTCAAAAGTGTGATTAATATAATAAAAGGTTTATAGGATGTATGGGCTGATGAAGTGATTGCAAGGATGGGAACCATGTGGGAAACAGATGTCAAGGATTGATTTTATATTAATGTCAAATGGACTAAGGATTGGAAAGAAGGAGATCTTAGATGTGGCCTTCCATGATCACTGGATGCTGAGAATGGAAAATAGTTTTTAAAAAAAGTGAAGGTAGCGGGAAAGGGATATGGAAGTTAAATGTTCGATTACTACATGATGAGAAGATCTGTCAAGAATATGTGAAATTCTATAAAGGATGGAGGATTCTGAAGAGATATTACAAAAGAGGTCCGGGAACAGTGGACAATGATAAAGAGAAGAACAAGAGAATTTTTCAGAAATATTGGTCGAATAGAAGTGAGGAAGAGGGTGGAGCAGCTAGAAGAATTACAGGCAAGGAAGCAGGAATTATTAAAGGGGGTATTGTGAGTACAAGTGAAAGAACTAGAAGACAAAAAGCAATGGACTGAATACTAGGAAATAATGGAGGGTAGGGAGATAGGGAAGGATTTGCAGAAGGTGTGGCAATTTTGATATTCAAGAAAGGAAAGAAAGATGCATTAGGCAACTGGACGCCAATAACATTTTTAAACAAAGACTACAAATTGATGGCAAAAGTATTGGCCAAAAGAACATCCGACTTTATTAGATGTGATACAAAAACAAACATGTGCCATTCCTTGGAGAAGGGTATATAATCCTATGGTTAATCAGAGATTGGACGTACAAGAGCTGAAAAGAAACACAGTAATGATGAATTTAGACCTGGAAAAAAGCTTATGATACAGTTGAACATGACTTTATATTTGAAGTGTGCAGAGGATGGAGTTTGCTATGAAGGTGATCGGATGGGTCAAAGTGCTATACAGTAAAGCAGGAAGTCAAGTACTGGTAAATGGTTACTTGAGCAAAGCATTCCCTATACAAACAGGGGTAAGACAGGGATGTCCACTATCCCACTATCTTTTTGTGTGCATAATGGAGCCACTGGCATGGAGAATTTATGATGATAAGCTGATAAGTGATGTGAAGATACCAGGATGAGGAGAAGTTAAATGTACATTATACATGGATCATGTGAACATAGTGGCTCAGAACAATATATTAATGAAGAAGGTACTGAAGCATACTGTGGACTATGGTGATGTATCAGGGGTGAAATTAAATAAGATGAAATGTATGTTGACAGGTGTGGGGAACTGGGAGAATTTATAGAAGTTCGGGCTGTGGGTGGTAGAGAGTGTAATAAAGATCCTGGGAATCCTAATGGATGCTGAAGGGAAAGAAACTTCTCCCAAAGCCATAGGAGAAGTTAGAGATAAGGGCAAGACGAATAATGGGATTGTGGAGTGGTAGAATATTATCTTTCAAGAGTAAGGTGGCTGCAGTGAAAACAATACTCTTGCCAATTGTCCTTTACACAGAAGTGGTGTATCCATCATCATGGCAATAAAAAAGAAGGATACAGAGGCAGATATGCATTTTTTAGGGGGGAGGGGGAAAGTAAAAAAGAAAGGTAGCTAGAACGAATTTATACAAAGATGGGGAATTAGGAGGTTAGTGAATGCCAGATTCAGAAAACTTTGTGTATACTTTTTGGTATGTTCCATAAGGTGATAACAGAGGGGATGGGGAAGTCAGCATGTTTCTGCCATTATCTAGCAGGAAGAACATTAAGAAGATGGGACATGTACGAGAGAATGGAAAAAGCCGTGGGCATGGCAGCCACTTATCTACTATGCAAAGATGGAGAGCTTTGTAAGGCTAAATAAACTTGATGAAGTGGGATTAGAGTGTTTGAAAGACTGTAAACAGGTGATTCATATGATAAGAAACAAAGACAAGATAACAATAGTTGGGGATCTGATGGAAAGACAGATGGCAAAATGCATGCAAAGAAGTGACAAATAATAGAGTGAAAGGAGAACATACAGATATTATATGAATGATGATATGGAATATTTTTCCTGTGAGGTGCATTCAGCATAAATGACTTGGTAAGATTGGTGGTATGCTCAAGAGAGGAATGAGAAACCGAAGAATCTGTACTGTATATATTTTAGGACTGCCCTTTTGTCCAAGGGGTATGGGAAGGGATGTGCCATTTTTTGAGGGCAATCAACAGGAAATCTGACTTAACATATGAAATTCATGTTGTATGGGTTAATGCCTAAAGGACTGGAGAGACAGAGACCGAGAACCATACTATTTTGTGCAACAGTAGCGATATGAAAAGTGAGAAACCTACCGTTGGTCAAGGGACTAGCTTTCACCAGAAGAAAATTTTTGCAGTTGGCAATTTATGAATTGAAATGCTATGTGGATCAAGATGCAGATGAGATGGGAAAGGAGAATCATATAAAAATTAGGGTTGAAAAGGACCTCAGGATATCATTTACTCCAACACCCTGCTGAAACTAGGACCAGCCCCAACTAGATCATCCCAGCCCAGGCTTTGGCTAGCCAGGTCTTAAAAACCTCCAAGGATGGAAAAGTCCATGTTCCAGTGCTTTACCACCCACCTAATGAGAAAGTTCTTCTTAATATCTAACCTAAACTTCCCTTGCTGCAATACGAAACAGTTGCTTCTTGTTCTGTCACTTGCCACCACTGAGAACAATTTAGCTCCATCCTCTTTGGAACCACCCAGTAGTTGTTGAAGGCGGCTATTAAATCCCCTCTCAGCCTTCTCTTCTCTAGACTAAATAAACCTAGTTCCCTCAGCCTTTCCTCATAACTCATGTGCCATAACCCCCTCATCTTTTTCACTGGCCCTCCCTGGACTCTCTCTAATCCTAATCTAATTTGTCCACATCTTTTCTGTAGTGGGGGGCCCAAAACTAAACACAGTACTACAAATATGGCCTCACCAGTGCTGAACAGAGGGGAATAATCACTTTCCATGATCTCCTAACAATACTCCTACCAATGCAGCCCAGTATGCCATTAATCTTCTTGGCAACAAGGGCACATGGCTGGTTCATATTCAGCTTATTCAGTCCACTGTAACCCCCAGGTCCTTTTCTGCAGAGCTGCTGCTGAGCCCCCTGCCTGTCCTGGTGTTAAGTTCTATCCTAAGTTCAGGACCTTGTACTTGTCCTTACTGAACCTCACAACATTTTGTTTGGTCCAATCCTCCAATCTCTCCGATTACTAACCCTACCCTACCCTCCAGCTTGGTGTCACCTGCAAACTTTCTGAGGATGCACTCTACACCAGCTCCAGGGCACTGATGAAGATATTGAACAAAACCAAACCAGCCCCAAGACCAATCCCTGGGTCACTCCACTTGATACCAGCTACTAATTAGACATTGAGCCATTGATTACTACTCTCTAAGCCCAGCACTATATTTGCCTTTATCCAGTCATCTGGGACCTCTCCCACTAGCCATGAGTTTTCAAAGATGATGGCCAGTGGCTCTACAATCATATCAGCCAACTCCCTCTGCACCCTTGGGTGCATCCCATCCCATCCAGCTCCATGGACTTGTATATGTCCAGATTTTCTAAATAGTCCCCAACCTGTTCCTTTGCCACTCTTGGCTGCTCACCTACACTCCAAACCGTGCTGCCAGGTGCAGTAGTCTTCGAGCTGACTTTGCCTGTGAAGACTGAGGTGAAAAAGGCATTGAGTACTTCAGCTTTTTCTGTATCCTCTGTCTCTAGGTTGCTTCCCCCATTCAGCAAGGGACCCATACTTTCCCTGATCTTCCTCTTGTTACTGAAATACTTGTCGCTACCCTTCTTGTTCCCCTTAACACCCCATGATAGCTGTGACTCCAACTGTGCTTTGGCCTTTGTGACTTCATCCCTGTATGCCCGAGCTATACTCTTATACTCCTCCTTAGTTGTTTGTCCCTGTGTCCACTTATAAGTTTCCTTTTTGTGATTTAGTTAACTGAAGAGTTCCCTGCTAAGCCAAGCTGGTCTTCTGCCATAGTTGTTAGTCTTCCTCCACATTATTGGGATGGTTTGTTTCTGCACTCTCAGTAAGGCTTCTTTAAATACAGCCAGCTTTTCTACCCCTCAGACTGGCTTCCCAGGGAATCCTGCTCATGAGTTCCCTAAGTGAGTCCAAGGTGCTCTCTGCTGCTGCTCTCCATCCTTCCTTTCAGGATCCTGATTTCAAACATCTTGTGGTCACTGCTGCCCAAGTTACCATCTACTAGTACATTCCGCACCAGTTCTTCCCGATTTGTAAGAAGCAGGTCAAGAAGAACATGGCCCGAGTTGGCCACTCCAGCATCTGTCACCAACTTCCTCCAAAAACTTCCTGGATTGTCTATGCACTGCTGTATTACCCTCCTAGCAGATGTCAGGGTGACTGAAGTCCCCCATGAAAACCAGGGTTTCTTATCAGGAAACGTCTGCTAGCTGTTAGAAGAAAGCCTCATCCACCACTTCCTTCTGGTCTGGTAGTCTACAGCATCACCCTTGTTGCTCTCTCTGCTCCTAACCCAGAGACTTTTGACAGGCCTATCTCCAGTTTCATACTGGAGCCCTGAGCAATCATATGGCTCTTTTACATGAAATGCAACTCCTCCTCCTCTTCTCCAAGAGGCAGAAAAGAGATGGAGGAAAGTAGAATGGCCGTGTTTATTTCAAAAGGACAAAGGTATGGAGTGGAAGTTGTTGTTTCTTCCTGGGCTAGGGGTAGTTTGTGAGAGGTTAATGTGTTAATGGTGAAAAGGGGTGTACAAAAAATAAGGTATTGTTGTATGGGAGGTTGTCAATGTTTATGTTAATGTGGTTTCTTTTAGTTGTTTTGTAATATATGGTTCACATCAAAATCTTGGTCTTTTTGGCTTAGGGTTACCATATTTCCAGTTTCAAAAAAGACGAGAGGACTCCTGTTGGGGGTAATATGATTGTGGGGGGGATGGGGTATGCAAAATGCCCATGCCCTGCCCTTGCCCCTCACTCCCAAGCCACAGCCCTACCCAGCCCTGCTGGTGCCCCTCACTCCTGACCCACAGCCCCCTGCCCTTCACAGCCCTGCTTCTGCCCTTCACTCCCAGCTTGCAGTCCCCTGCTGCCTGCCCCACCCTCTTCCCCCACTGGAGAGGCAGGCAGCCCCAACAAGCACCCATCCCCTCTCATACGTGTATTCATGTGTGCCTATGCACACACACACACTCTCCCTAAGTCCTGGCCTTACCTGCCTGCAGCTGCCAGGGCTTGTGAGCAGATGCATGTGATGCCCCTCCCCGACTCCCCCTCAGCCCCATACTTCCTTGCTGGGGTAAGCCAGGAAGTGTTGGAAAAACTTGGATGCTGTGTGGAGGCAGAGCAAAAACCTGGATCAGGATTGTGGAGTTTTGTTGGTATTTTAAAAGACCGCCCAGACAGAGATTGGGGGATCCAAAAAGAGGACATGTCTGAGAAAACCCAGACACACAGTAACCCTAGATCAAATGTAGCATTTTTGGCAGCAAGGGGAAGGTGTCAGGGCTGCCTCTAGCCCTCCTGATGTTGCCCTGGTATTGCAGTATATCCAGGCCCAGTGCCAGCTCCCTGTGGAGAGAACACCCATCTATTTTTAAGGGTCTCTCAAAAAAACGGAGTTTTGCCCAATGTGGGCCAGGTGTTCTATGGGCATGCTCAGCATGGACTGCAGTCAGTCAGCTCCACAGTTGGCTTCCATGACTGAGCACATGCTGCTTCGAGCCGCAATTTAATGATCAACAATGTATTTAACTGGGGGAAGGGGGCTTGCGATATGAAAATGTAAGACAAAGGGTTTTTTCCCCCCATGCTGACTGAGGAGGAATGGGCAGGGCAGGAGGAGGGGTGTGTGTGGGGCAGAGAAACACAAAACTTTTCTTATATTTGAATAAATATGGTAAATGTCTGCATTTACCAAGATCCATAGATCCATAGATCCATAGAGATAGCTGGGCTCCCACATTTGTGTTACTGTGCAGGCAGAAAAGTGACTTACTTAGACCAGCTGGCCAGGCATTACTTTTGCCATGATAATCTACTCCCCGACAAGTAACAGACCAACATGATGAGCACATATTCAGTTCAGCACAAAACAATGGTGCTAACGGTGTCCACTCTTGGCCAAGAGCCTAGTACCAAGAAAACTTGCCCAGAGGCCCTTGTTATGTTGCATATATTATGCAATTGTTTAACTGCTTAAGTGCCCAATACATTTAGACCAGCCACATGTGCAAAGTAAGAACAGCCATAAATGCAGAGTAATTATCGCACAATCAGCTGGAGAATCATGCAAGAAATTTAGACTAGCCAAATGGGCAAAGTAATTATCATGGAATAAAAATGATTATCCAGCTATAAAAACAGCCAACCAGCTATAAAGCTAGTGCTTGAAAATGTGTCAACTTCCATAGCTGGTTTCTATGCAGATTTAATTTCAATGTGTAGTAGGACCCTGACAAACAGAAATCTGAGTTCAAGCTTTCTTCATTCTTAAGGGATTTAAATCACATTCTCTTACTTTCTAGGAGAGTGTCCTAACCAACACAGCGTGGGAAGGCAGAGGACACTCCATCCTTCCAGTTGAAGCTGCTATATTGGCAACCAAGAGTACAAAATACAAAGGATCAGTAGGAAAGCAAGCAAGAGGGAGTATATGTAATTCTGACTATATCTCTAAGTGACTAATGTGATATGAAAAACTGTGAAAGACATGCTCTGTCAAAGGGAGTTTGTGTCCTTCATGCCTGAAGAAGGGTGTTCATGCCTGAAATCTTGTAAATAACAATTTTTCCAAACGATTTAGTTGGTCTAATAAAAGATAATACTTTCACCCCAAAACCTTGTTTGCCTATGCTCTGTTAGTGACATTACAGTGTTGACATACTGCTTTTCTGAAGGCAGAAAGAGTGGCGAAGGATACAATACAGTTTTGTCAGTTTTCAGAACATTTAACTGATCTCAGCAGTTTTGGCTCATTTTGACTCTAATGTTAACACTCCTTGCGCCTTTTCGTTTACTCTACATTCTCATATCACAAATGAGAACAAACGTCTTTTTACTTCTCTTTGATCCACCAAACATTAAACAGGTTTCAGTAGGCAGTTTCAAATTATTATCATTTTGTGCATTACTGCAGAAATAACTTCTGAATCAAAGTTCTAATAAATCAATGGAAAGGATCATAGAATTCAACGATACGCAACACCATATAATTATATAGATAAGAACTATGTGGTAAGTCCCAAGAATATTAGATTTATTAGGCTGTATTATATATAAAGGTGCAATTTACAAAGGGTTAATATATGCTTAATAGATATTTTATGGACCTGATAAATGAGCAATGTATATATCAGAAATTGTTACATCAGTTGAAGATGCTAGAGATAATTATTAGCAACTAGTGCCCTTTTAGATACTAAAGCATTTATTTAAATATCTATTAACTTCATATTACCTCTTTATATACTTTTATATACTATTATACATTAAATCTTTAATGTAGAAAAGTGTGATCACTTATTCGTTATTTCCCTTAATCCAATAATTTTCTTAGTTACAGCTATCTTGAATGTATAAACAGAACTGCTACACACTTAAAAGTCATTTTCTAAGATGAATATGTGCTGAGTCCAGTAGACATTGTGTGTGGCAGGTATAAATTTGTTAAAATGTCAGCTCTTCAGAGACAATCCCTTTCCCTTTCTGCCCTTATTCATTTACATTTATTTAATTTTAAAACTATGAAAGTGCTGAATTGACAACACTGGAATCCAGGATGACCAGCAACAATTTTTGTGCTCTCCAAATGCCCATTTTGAGAGCATATTCTAACTCCTTTTCCATTAAATACTTGGCATTGCTATAAAAAGTCTCCTTAGAAGAACACCTTGCAAAACCAGCTGCTAACTGTGATAAGAAAACAGAATGGTGGGGCACTCTACTGCAAGGCACTGAGCTGAGATTTTATAACATGGGCTTAATCACAATGAACAAAAACATTTGGAAATACACAAATTAATCATAACTAGTTAATGAGCTGATTACATAATTAACCATAACTAACTGATTTACTCTGTTTAGTTCAGACCACCACAACCACCATGAAGAGATGAGTGTAACTGAAGAGGTAGATGTTGTACAGTAGTTAAGGCTCTAAAAAAAGGCTAATGCTATAAAGGCTCTAAAAATGGGAAAAAACAAATGACAAATTATTAAATACTTGGGCAGTCAGTGATTAGCTTCAATTCCATGCTACTACTCTGCACAATCTAAATATTTGCTGTCCAAAACTGCAGTAGTCCAAAAATGGACCTTACAGTTGGAAGGGATCAGAGACCATTTCCCTCAATCTTACTAAATGCCAAAATATCTGATGCATGAGGATACCTCACCATAGAACATTTTTAAAAGCTTTAAAATTTTAATGATTGAGTTCAGCTCTCCCCAGTGCTAAACATGGAAGGAAAGGCTGGTATTTTCAAAAGCACCAAACTGTCTTACCATCCTCTGAAAATCCAAATGAAAATACACTGGAACTTAGCATAAAAGAAAGCTCAGCTATTAAACCAAATCTTTTAATAGAAGGTATTCTAGTCACTTCACACCAAGAAAGAACAAGACATATTTTTCCTATCTAGGCTATACGAAGGTTGTTCAAAAAGTATTGAGACTGATGCTGTAGGAAACAAAATATTTTATTTACAGGGGTTTGGGCTTAATTTCCTTCAAAGTATGCTCCTTCTGCAGCCACACACTTCTCCCAACGTTTCTGCCACTGTTGGAAGCACCTCTGATAAGCAATTTGTGGAATTGCTAAAAGCTGCCCAGTCGCATTTTTGTTGTATGGTTTTCACATCACAAAATCTTCTTCAAGGTTTTCTTTAGTTGAGGGAAGAGAAAAAGGTTGCATGGGGCCATACCAGGTGAATATGGAGGCTGCGGCATTTGTGGGATACAGTGTTTGGCTAAAGATCGCTTCACAAGCTGTGCTGAGGTGGCAGGAGAGTTGTCGTGGTGAAGCATCCAAGAGTCAGACACCCACTTTTCTGCCAGTTAGAATTGAATGACATGAACCTACAGAAATTCCAACTTCTGTAACCTCTTGGACAGTCAACCGCCTATATTTCCAACTGAACTGCAAACCACTGCCGCATTTTCATCATTTTGTGATGCTGAAGGGCGTTTGGAACGCTCGTCACTTTTGACCGACAATCGCCCTTCTTTAAACTGACAATACCATTCAAAAACTGTTGCATGGCTCATCGTGTCATCACCAAATGCTACTTTAAGTAATTCATATGTTTCACTTGCCGTTTTCCCTATCTTCATGAAAAATTTTATGCACACGCGTTGTTCTGGACATTCTGACATAACAGAAGGCGATGCAAGACACAAACAATCTTACTTCAACTGCTGGCCACAGAAACCTGGGGAAACGCCATGAACTGCAAACCTGTCCAGAGGAGTCCCAACATGCCCAGACATGCTCAGCAGAGCCACGCCCCCACCCAATACTTTGTACCACAAATACATGCTCAGTCTCGGTAATTTTTTGAACAAACCTTGTATACATATGTACTTCAGCAGGATGAAAGTTTATTTTCCTGAAATTAATCTTCCATGGAAAATAATTACAACTATCACTACCAAAACGTGTTAAGAACGCAAGGAAGAAGTGCATCAATTCAGTACTTACAAAGTCTTGTCGTATGTCATTGAAGTCTTTGCCATACTTTTCCAAAGCTTCTTCAAATAAACTAGCTTCTGATGCTGACCATTCTTCCATTTCATCTCTACAAAGAACAGGCCCTCCAAGTGGTACTAGAACACTAATAGCACTGCTCAAGTCATAGTTGTGTTTATGCAAGGTATCCATTGCATGAAACTGAGAGAGAGAGAGAGAGAAAGTAAAAACAAACCACTGAATTAAAGAGTCATGAACCACAGAACATCTCTAATGAAAGTATTATATTTTATATCATATTATGAAGCATGTTTTGTTGCTAAATTTAAATGCATCCTGTTGTGTATCATCTGACGTGGATTATTAGAAATACCCAAATTAGTCCAATAATAGTTATTTTGGGGAAGAACAGTTCATGATAATAATAAAAAACTACAGTACTTAATTTTATTTAATTCAGATGAATTGCCTACGCATTATTACCATGCTTTTTATTTTGACAGATCTTCATCTGGTATAAATGGGCACAGGCCCACTTAACCCAATGAAGACATGCCAACTGGCACCAGATGAGTATCTGGCAAGTTTGTTTTCACCAAGTAAGGATTATAAATAATGCTAAGCCAGATAATGCAAACTTCTACTGGTCCCAAACTATGAATCAATTGATAGGAAAGGAAACTGCCACTTGTATTATTGTTGTTGTTACCATAATGAGAAAAGAGTAAGAAGATTTTATCCAGGTATGAAATGCTTTCATGAAAAATTATACATAGCTGTGCTAAACAATTGCACGTAGCTAGGTGATGGGCACCTTTTCTTTGGTAGAAGGCAGAGAAAAACAGAAGCAACTAAAAAAGAAACTGCATTTTATGTTCAATTGCTTTGAAACAATCACTGAAGACTCCTATCACTAACAAGCAATGGGGAAGATAAAAAAAATAAAGAGGTGCATTGTGGCTCCACCTCAGAAAAGGCATGTAACAAATAAAATGAACGGTTAACACAAAGTCCTTTCTAAGGCTACCAGCAGCTGAGAGACCGACAGAACCAATGCTGTTCTCTTCAGCTGAACAGTCAAGTTGTCCCTTCATTCCTTTTACAGGTTTATGTAGCAAATTTTGCATCAGAAATGAAGTCTGAGATAAAAATAAGAAGACCATCATGCAGCCAATTTTCTTTATTGTAAAATTTAATGAAAAAATGGTCACTTTTGTCTCGTTTATTTTTTAAAAACATGTTTTGGTAGAAAAGACACAAAATACTTAGAGAATTACATTCTATTCTGAATGTTAAGACTGCTGACAAGCTCCTGAACTAACATTCTTTTTTCTTTATTCAGGCTAAAACCTCAACTCTCTTGTTTAGGTAGGCTCCTGCATCATGGTAGGCAGGCAGGGAGACTGCAACCGCCCAGGGACTCCCAAGAGAGGGGAAAGAATATTTGGATCTGAAGCCAAGCTGGGATACACCACAAATGAAGGACTGTAGGATGGGAAGGGGAATTTTGAGCTCTCCCAAGCAGAAGCAAGGGAAGAAATTCTCTGAAGAAAGACAACAACAAAATTTTACTACTATAATTTAATAATATCTTGAATAAAGACATTTTAGAGTCCTGGCCTGCAGAAGTCAAGTGTTTTTACTCCTAATTCACAAAATCAGAAGCCTCGTGTGTAAAATTCAAAGTCACATTTCTTTATGCTTCATTTTCTTTCGAAAAACATCTCATGCTATGATTTGTTCCCCCTTGGACAAGATTTAAGAGCTAATTCCACTGAGAGAAGCAAGAAGAGAGATTCTGTCAATCTAGTTTAGGTTTCTTTAAGATGCCTATCAACATCAATCTATGCACTACACAAGATACAGCAAGTCTAGAAAAAAGTCTTCCAGGTTTTCTACATTCTTCCCTAAGGCTTTTATTCTTCAGCATTCAGTATTTCCAGTAAGTGAAATAAAACTGCCTGCACTGCATAGCCAGAAAGCTAAACCTCAGTCCTGCAGCAATGGGCTGTGGAATTCCACTGTGCTCGAAAACTCTTCCTTTTTTTATCCTTGAACTAGTTAATCTTACAGCATTTGCTGTCTTTTGGCAGGGACAGGGACAGGGACAGGGGGTACTTTTCAGAGGTCCCATTAAACTGAAAGATTCCACTGCAGACCCTATTTTTCACTGGCCAGCCATAATAAAATGAGACAACAGGGGCTGTTGACCAATTTGGAGTCCTACAAAATGGCACAATTTGTACAGCCCAAATGTAGAGATATCTTGGTGCTTCCAGTTATGACTCTTCATCTTCACCTAAGCATGCAATTGGGGAAGCTATAAGACAACCCCTGGCTTGCCAGTCATCCAATGGAGCCCCTGCAGCTTGTCCTACATCTACGAACAACCCAAAATAATAACACTTATTTAACAAAAAGCTTGATTAAACCACCTCCTAATAGAACAACCAATTAGGAATATGGCAAACATAGAGTTTAGGCACTGCTATTTTCCCATCAATTACACTTAAAGTGTAATGCCAAACTGCTAACATGTTCAGTACAGCGTATTGAGGATTATACACCCACAGCACATCACTTCCCAAGTGCTAATCAAATACACTATTCACCACAACCTTTTTCTAATGAGATATCAACTTTTAAGTGCTATTCAAAACATGTCCTCCAATTAACATAGGAATATATGACAGGCGTGAATCCTATGAGAATGAGCATCTTTTCTTAATTTAGGGGAAAAACATCATGCATTGACAATAAGAAGGGTTTAAAAACTCTTAAAGAGCAGACAAGTGAAGGGAAAAATGAACAAATATGATAATTAAAGCTGTGGTGTCTCCCTGGCTGTCTCATAATAAGATGTAGCTTCCATTAAGTGTAATAGATCATTTGCAAGGCAAACTTTCATACTTCTCATACACTAAATGCATCACTTCAGCAACATTAATATAATATGTACCTTTA
The DNA here is from genome assembly GCF_001723895.1 of Crocodylus porosus. Lineage (NCBI taxonomy): Eukaryota > Metazoa > Chordata > Crocodylia > Crocodylidae > Crocodylus > Crocodylus porosus. Next base: position 57,686,404 of record NW_017728943.1, read on the forward strand.
CACAAAGATGGAAAAAATACAGTATTAATCACTGAACTGTACATGAAGAAAGGTATATAATCTGTAGTATTTACAGGAAATTTTTGATCCATTTAATATTTAAAAGAAGAAAGTATGCATAAATGTAAAAGTGAAGAACTACTCTAGTGCAAAACATTTACAGTGAATAGGAGTACATCATGGAAAGGAAAATCAGATGCATCTTTTATCTTTAAAAGCTTAAATATTATTGAGGACATTATATTCTATAATAAAGTATGCAATTGCCCTTGCCACATCACAGTTATCTAAAACAAGATAGTTTTCCATTTAATTGCTTTTAGTATCTATAAACTGGGCAAGGCGAAACATTTTTCTTATGATCAATACATTTGATATGAAACAAGTATTTACAGTAAAGCAGCCAGATGGTGACTAAGTTAAATGTGGTTTTCGCCAAATAACTACAAGTGTTCTCTTTTAATTCTCTTAATTTATTTTCAGTATACTGTTATTTATGATCCTCTTTATGTACACCTCAGGTAGTCTGCAAATACAGGGATATATCTAACTTTCTAACTTTCATTTATAAAATTTGGTTCTGTTTATGTCTATCAGAATACAGTGGTATTTGGAGTTACATATGAGTATCATATAAAAAATAAAAAAAATCAGTATGACCTGTTTAAAGCGTATTATTTTTATAATATTCAATTAGGCTTCTGGTCAGTATAACTAAAATTATTATTCTTGACAAATTATAAGACCGCAAATCCCATTATGCATGCTTTACAGAGTACATATTAGTTACTCTCTATTGTTAGTTCTGGCATTTACCAGAAGTTATATTTAACGAGAATGTTTTATTTATGATCTACAGCGAGCCAAAGGCAATCTCTTGAGCTTGTGGCTGCATGGTCCAAATCTAAGGGCCTCCCAGTGGAGTCCTAGGGAAAGTCTAAGGTTCTTAAAGCATATCTATACCGTTTCTGACTGCAGCAAGGTATATCATGATGCGTACTTTATCCCCACCCACAGCCTCCCATCCATGCGCACACACTCTCATTCAATATTCTGTGCGGCAAATGCCACAAAAAAGTATTGTAACTAGTGTTCAGAGTGCACTCAGCACACACCCAGCACAGCTCTCTGTCTCTGGTGTCTACTAGTGCACATCTACGCTGCTGTAACAGTGGCTATATTACTTTTCCTCTCATTTGGAACATGTGGTATGGGAGTGACTGGATGTGCCATTTTTCCATAGCAGCACTTAGCATAGTCAGAGGCAGGGCAAACATGCTCTTAGGTGCTACAGTGACACTGCAATCAATTAAGTCCTTTTACTTTACTAGGAAAATACAAATTGAAATCATTTTACAGGACCATGAAAATAATTCCTGTGATAGCACAAGGTTGGGATTGCCATGGAGATCGGCCCCAGCTACACTGGCAAGGTAAGCAGCAGGACGGCCAGGCTGCTCCAGAGCTTCTGGGATCTTTTTGCTGGAGGCAGCTTGATCCAGGGCAGGCTCATGATCTGCAGGTTGCATGTTCTGGTGAGGGGCGTGCAGGCTGCAGATTGCAGCTCTACTCTAGCTCCTGACTAGGCTGTCACTGCTGCAGGGAGCCGGGGCAGAGCTGCAATGTGCAGCCTGCATACTCCTGGTGGGGACGTGCAGGCAGCGGATCGCAGTTCTGCCCCAGCTCCTTGCAATGCTGACAGCCTGGTCAGGAGCCAGGGCACAGCCACAATCCGCTGCCTGCAGTCCCCTGCCCGGAGCATGCAGGCTACAGACAACAGCTCTTCCCTCCCTCCACACCGAGCCTCCCTCCCTGCAAGATCCCAGTGGCTCTGGAGCAGCCCCCTACCCTGCCATGCACCCTGAGAGCACAGCTGGTGCCAGTCTCCATGGTAACACCAGCCTTGCAGCTGTGGCTGGGGTCTCCATGGAGACCGGCCCCAGCCATGGGGGCAGGGGCTGCTGAGAAATGGAGTCCACTGGTGGCCAGATTCAGCCCATGGGCCAGACTTTGCCTGCCCGGGTGAAGGGGGTATGAGCAGTAATGTTTTTCAAGGAAAGTAGTACATGGCCAAAAAAGTCTGAAAACAACTACTCTAGTAAATAGTAAAATGGGGGCACCTATGGAAGAGGTGCTTAGAACTGTGCTCTACTGTCATGTGACATGAAAGGCTCTGGAGAAAGCAGAAAGTGGGTAAATACAGAAGAGACAAGAGAATGGTGGCTTGGACTGAGAATAAGGAGCAGTACTGCCCAGTACTGTGAGACACAGATGAGGAGCACTATGAGTATGGGATGGGGGTGGGATGGTGTGTGCCTTAGGAATGAATGCCTTAAATGTTCAGAAGACAATTCATCATTTGCTATTTTTTAAGGCAGTCAGGTGCTAAAAAACCAAAAATAAATATTTGTGGGGGGAGGAGCTGTTATTCAGACCTTCTTGAAACAAATCTTTTTAACAGTATTTCTTATCTGGCAAGTGAAATATTCTTCCCAAATATGATGCTAAACTAGGAGGGAAAAATATAGTAAAAGTTGCAATCTCTTTTCATATCAAAATGTCCTGATGAGCTAATTAGCTTGACTGCTCTTGTAGCTCAATGTTTTTCATTTCTTCAAGGTGATAAAAGCAGACAACTTGATTTTTACTTATTCTCATTCATATTTATCAGACAAAAACAGAGACTGGTTTGATTTTAAAAAATCACCTGGTGGCTCAAAATCTACAAATATCAACTGGTGACAAATTGACAATACACTTTTAGTGTCGAAACCCATTTCTGTTGAAGTCTATGGGTGCCGCTTAGCAACTTAAATGAAAACAGGAGCAGGTTCATAGGTAAATCTGTGCAAATATTGTGGATAATTACCTACTATAAACATAAATAGCTTGCAACCCCTTATCTGTAGGAAAGCAGACCTGACACAATATAGCCTATCGAATTCTCATTTGCACAAAACTCCTATATTTGGATATAGTACATTTGTATAATATGCAACAATAACAATCTGGAAGGGGTTGCCAGCACTCTGGAGGACAGGACTGGACCTTGAAATGACCTTGACAAATTGGAGCAATGGTCCAAAATGAACAAAATGAAATTCAATAAGGACAAAGTGCTACATTCAAGAAGGAGAAATGAATAGTATAAACGTAAAGTGGGGAATAACTGCTTAGGCAGCAATGCAGCAGAAAAGGATTTCTGAAGTTTAGCTTGGATCACAAACTAAGATATAATTCATTGATGTGATATTGTGCACAGGGCACATATGAATGGTAAGACCCAAGAGGTAGTTATTCCTCCCTATCCAGTGCTAGTGAGGCCTTAGAGTCTTACATCTAGCTTGGGACACTATACTTTAAGACACTGACAAACTGGAAAGAGTACGGAGAAAAACAATAAGAATAACAACAGGCTTATAAAACATGACCTGTGAACAAACAACAAAGGAAATGGGTTTGTTTAGTTTACACAAAGGAAGACTGAGGAGGGACATAATTTAGTTTTTAACTACATGGAAGGTTATTAGAAAGGAGATAGTAGTTAACTGTTTTCCATGGCCATTCAAGGAAGGACAAGAAGAAATCAACTTAACTTGCACAGCAAAGAGGAGTCGAGTTGGACATTGGAAGAACCTGTCTAACAATTAAGGAGGGAAAATACTACAACAGTCTACCCTGCTCTTGTGGGATGAAGTGGATCGTGAAATCTACTTCGTTTAAGTTTGTTTTTTAAAGGTTAAAAAATCATACATTGGAGATGTTTTAAGTTTATACTCAATGATACCTCACAGTGCAGTGGGAAGGACTAGAGGATCTCGTATGGTCCTCCCCAACTCTACATTTCTAGAATTCTTAATTCTAGCATTTCTACCAAACCTCTCACCAGAGTGATGTCTCGAGAAGCAGCAGCTGCACTCATGTGTAAACTTGGTTGCCTGACAGAACTACTGCAGTCCAAAGCCCGAGCAAACGTGCCAACCGCACTGGGGGGGAAAAAGATAAATACAAAAAATTAATATTATTCTCTTTCATTATCAGTTTATCCTTCCATCAGTTAAAATGAATTTATGAATTAAAAGCCACAAAGTAGGCTTAGATTACAAATTTAAACAATGCAAAACAATTGGTAAATGACAACATGATAAAAAGTCACAATTGTTATTTTAAACAACAGCACTCTAAGTGAAACAGGTTACCACTTAAAAAAATAGCTTAGTTTTCATACTATTTAATTAGATATTAATATTACACGTGGCCCAGCATACTAATTCCTTCTTTACTATGAGTTAAAGGGTTCTGCTCAGTATGGATTTTGTCAATACTGTGTTTTTTAAATGAAGAGCTAAATGGTGACTGACAAAACAAGTCAATATTCAGAGCACACATGCCAGAAGTTGTTCAGGCCTTGCTCTAGACTCATTCCAAAGAACAACCCACCTGGCCCACCTGGCAACAGCTACCTTAAGCATTTTACGTATTAACTGAAAAAGACATATATAGAGAGCACCAGCTTTCAAAAACCCAGGTTCACTTTATGAGATTGTTAGGTTACTGTGTTTTTCAGGCTGAGGAGTCAAAGGCAGCCGGATATGATGCTAACCACAGGTTCTCTTGTGTGCCTTAATGACAGGAGAACAGTTCCACTAAACTCAGTTGAATTAGTCACATGGAGTAAAGACAAGTTTTCTGAGTAAATCTTTGCAGGATGAGGGCTCCAAGTCAAATTTATGAATTACTTTGAGGGAATTTCTCAAGGGAAACGTTGGGACTAATCATATCTAACAGGTATGACACTTACAGAGGGCATGCTATGTATGTATAAGTGCTATTTCCATTCTTGATATAGATCATGACTCAATTACATAGTGACAAAATACATTTCAAGAGCTAATACAATGCATTAAGTCAAACCACTAACCAGTCAGGAACAAATTAATACAACTTAGCTATTATATAGCATTTGTACCATACATCTCATATTATATTACAAAGCAGGAGAAGTATAAAACTATTAATAAATAAAACATTTGTTAACACAGAATTAGGATTGCTTTTCATACTTTGAAAATGTTAAATGTTAATCCTGCTGTAAAGCTTTAATTCTGCCTTCTGGTACTTGCAAGAACCACTGAGAATTTACCTCAGTACTGTATTTGCTCCCATACAACACACCCCTGATTGTTTTGGAAAGGCAGAAAAAAGAGAAAAAAGATTTTCCAAAATTCTAACTGCAAAGAGCAGGGACAGAGCCTAATCTTCAGATGACTCATCCTCCCTTTCCTGCTTAGCTAAAGCTCAAACCCCAGTACTGAAGACTGGTCTCCATGGGTATATCTATGATTTTGAAAAGTGCTATAAGAGTCTCCAAGGCTGTGAAATAGGAGGAGAGACAAGGGGCAGACAGCAGACAGTAAAACCGTCCTAAAAGGGTTAGCTTGATTCATGGAACATCAAAATCATTAACACCTCTGGAATGAAGAACTATGGAGCAAGAATCAAAGCAGGGTGCTCCTCTCCAGGCAGAAAATCAGCTTCCCCACTTAATACACACACCCAGTTTTGATTTTGGGGGGAAAGCTGCATATGTATGTGAGAAAATACTGTGTATTTCAGTCACTGGTGTGCTAAAATAAGCAGCCACAAGAAATAAAAGCATCATCTTTTTATGCAGTATGTATTGGTTGGGGCATCAGTCATACAGGGCAGAATTAAGGTTATGGGATGGGATTAAGTTGTTTTGCCCAGTTTTTAGAGGTTAAGTGATAAATATGTTATTTGAACCGAGTATTCTGTAGTATTTTGACATCACATTAGTCAATAGTTTTCTGGTGCCAACCTCTGAACAGACTGACACTGCTGTGAGTTGCAGCTCTTAGCTTTTCTTTGACCACGCAATGTTTCATTATTCATGGAACCGGTGAGCAGCATTTGGTATGATTATACAACTCCAACAGTGCTGTTTCCTAAGGCATTTTCCCTCTATTAATGCTATTTTCCACAACAACAGCATTAAAGTAAAATGTAACCATGCATGAATTTTTTGCAGTATGTTGAAATATTAGCTTTGGAATTAATAACTTGCCATATTTATTCATAATACTAATAGTCAAGTAACATATACAGGAGAAAAACCCATGTCTTTTTAAAAGTAGGCCTGTATGAAATCCTTAGAGATCTGGAGAATTCTGTTGTGTATAACACTCTCTCTCTTCATCAATACCTGTCACTCTTTCTGTACTTGGTTCTAAATAGAGATGCCCACAGGGACACTTAGGCTAGGGACAGAAGTAACACATAACCCAATGTAAGTGATCAGAAACTGCTTTAGACCCGTAACAGAACAGACATTCAGTGCACATAAACCAGTTTCAAAATGGCCAAAACCAGTTTGAGATAAACTTGGTTGAATGTAGTATCAGGCTTAACTGATTGGGCTCAAACCAGTTTACAGAACTTTGTCCCAGAGCCCTTCCTGGTTTAAGTTAAACCAGAGTTCCCCAGCATCCCAGCATGCTCTGCTGCCCTGGGCAGAGCTGTGCTCTCTGCAGAGCAGGACTGGCTCCGCGCCTCTACCCTGTAGCCACAGCAGGGGTCGCGGCGTGGCCAGATACTGGCCCCAGCCCCCAAGACAAGGGGGGCAGGGGGAAGGTTTATTCCCCTCACCTTCCCCTGTCCTACCAGCATGGACCTGCCAGGCATTTCTCCACTCACTGCTCCAGGGGCAGAAGTGTGGCCAGCACCAGCAGTAGTCTCAAGTGAACTGGCCAGGGAAAGGTTTAATTCATCCCCACGGTCCCACTGGCATGGACCAGAATCAGGGTCTGCCTGGTGCTCCCCACTTGCTGCTGCAGTGGTGGAGGCGTGGCCAGAGGCCAGCCAGCATGGCCTCTAAGACAGAGGGTTTCCCTGCGCAGCAAGAGCAGCGGGATAAACTCCTTCCCTGCCCCCTCCACCAGACATCAGAGAGAGGGGAAAAATAAACTCTCCTAAGGGGGCCATGACGACCAGCCTCTGGCCACGCCCCGCCCCTGGAACAACAAGGGGGGAGGGACCCTGGTGGTGGTGGTAGCCACTGTCATGGTTTTCCAGGGAGCACAAGGCTCTTCCTGGTCAGGGGGGCTGCACTGTGGGTGGGAGGGGGCTATACCGCCTGGCCTCTGCCTCAGGGGGCCATGCTGACTGGCCTCTGACCGTACCACTGCCACTGAAACAGTGAGGGGGAAGCACCAGGTGGACTCCAGCTCGGGTCTGTGCCAGTGGTACAATTACTGGGGAATTAAACCCACACCCTGGCCAGTTCACTTGAGGCTACTGCCAGACTGGCCATGCTGCTCCCCGCTTCGTACAGCTTCCCTGTAGCTCAGGGCACACCCTAGTGCTCCCTGGATTCTGGCCTGAGCCACTACAGGCATGTTCCTCCATTTCATGAACGTCCGTTCACTTGCAAAATGGTCCACTCCTGCAAAGATTGAATCAATTCAGGCTCTGGCTTTTTAAGCATCTGTCCCTAGCCTTAAGGGTTTTAATGTGGACAACAGGCTGGTATATATGGCCTGCAGCACCCAGGTAAGACCAAAATATACTACAGGGAAAGGCTGGCTTAACCCCAGATTTTGAAGTTCAGCAAAACTTCTGGTGTCTTGCTGGGCTACAACTTAGGGGTTTTCAATATAGAGGCTTACCCAGTTTGGGCTTAAGTGTGGTCCTAAGGGCTAACATTAACTAGCATTCTCCAAGCAGTCTTAAGGAATGCTACAGAAGACAAGAAACAGACCAAGATAACCTGGTGCCAAAACCTAAGAATTTGGCATGTACTTGCTTTTAAAAAGATTATGTTGTTATATAAAACTAGCAAACCAAACAAACCTATTTAAAATAACCATGGCTAGAAAGAAGTCACTCTAAAAAAAGTTCTCTTCCTAATCACTGATCACTAGTACATGAAAAACTAGCTTCCTAGAGAATCTCTAGCACTACCAAGTCATGAGATATTTGATTATAAAATACAGGCAACATCTAAATGAATTATCTGTTACTGAATATTTACTTCGAATTACTACTTATTATTTCACAAGACTGAAAGGAATAAAGCCAAATTGAAATTAGGTTAAAATATCTGTTCAGTTGAAATTATTATTACATTTATTACTCTTCTTACATCTCGAATACACCTTAAATGAAGAAACCATTTTGCTAGGCACTACAGAAACAGGATCAGCAATGAAACAATGATCTGGGCTGAGGGCCATAGGTTGCCCTCTAATAGATAACGGATGGAGAAAGACAAATAGGGAAGTACAAGGAAATAACAAGACAATATCAAGCAGTATGACAGTCTGGTTGTCAACTACTGTGTCAACATACAACATTACTGCCTAATCTTTGTCAAGTTTCGGGTTTTTTTGGCAGGTATCACAGAAAAAGAGTAATAAGGAAGAATTTGAAGCAAACACAAGTAACTCATGCAGCACTGAGGAAAGCATGATGATAGTTGCTTGAAAATTTAGCAGCTGGATGATGGATATTAGCTTTAGGCTGTTGACAGACATGAAAAACAAACAAACAAACTGAAGCAGCATCATGTTAGTTCAGCCTGGCTCTGCAACATCTATACAGACTGCATGCTTCAGCATGGCTTTTTGGTACTTTTATCTAATAGTTGAGTCGATCAGCTATTACATAAAAGCGCCAAAAAAGCCACACTGAAATGCCCAATCTATACAGACATTGGGTGAGCTGAGTTAAATTAACACAGTCACTCTTTTGGGCAGGCGCTGGGCTTGGTGCAGGGCTGCGTGGAGTTTAAAATAAAGTGTCATCTTATTTTGTTTTTTTTATGTCTGTAAGCAGCCTCACTGGCTAACTGGAGGCAAGAGATGATACCCCAATCCTGAATGAGAAGACGGATATGGGGGAAACTAATCATAAAGGACCTTCAAAGTGACAACAAGAAGCTTCTGTTTGATGCAGTACAGAAGGAGATGACAGAGTAATCAAACAGAAACAAACCTGGAGAAAGATCTTTGCAGTAAAATGTAAATATATATGAGCAGGAAAAGCCTGTATTTGTTAAGGCTAGAGAAGAGGAAACTGCAGTAATCAAGGAGTTAAATGATAAGAGTCTGGATAAGAGTCGTAGTTGCGTACACAAGTAAAGGCTGTATCTTGGAGTGTTTTACAGAAAGAATTGGCAAGAGCTAGACACAGTCTGTTGTAGAGACCTAAAGGAAAATTCAAGCTGAAGATAATGTCCAGGTTATGGGCTCAGAGGACAGGTAAACTCGTAATGTCACCCATAGTGATCAAGAATAGGTAGGGAAAACTGATTTGGGTGTGGAGGAAAATAAAAGTCCTGTTTTAGCCACACTCAGTATGTGCTGATCAATACATAAGACATCAACAAGTATTTTTGGTTTAAATGGAAGAAGACAAGCTGAGGCAGAGCTGTGAGCTATCAGCATTGGGATGACAGTGGAATTTGGGTTTGTAGTTGAGAGTCCCCAGATATAAGGTATAACAAGAAAAAGAGACTAAGTCGGGGCAGGCAAATTATGGCCTGAGGGCGGGTGCCTAACAATTCACGATTTCTTCTGGTCCACGGGCAGATGCCTACCAATTCACTGAATCTGGCCCGGTCCCAGGCTGCCCCTACTACGCTGGCATACGGCTGAGCCCCACTCATTCCTGTGGGGGCAGTGCACACTGCACTCCCACCCTCAGTCATGGGACAGCCCTGACCCTGGCCCCACAGGTAGGTAAGTGGCAGCAGCAGTGGGCAGGAGTGAAGCAGCAGCTTAGCAGGTATGTGGGGCCCACACTAGTACCCTGGGGCCATGGCTGGCAGTGACACAGGGTGGGGCGTCAGGAACACAGAGCCCAGAGCCTGGGGCAGCAGAAACATGGAGCCTGGGCCAGCAGGGGCACAGGGTCCACGTGGCTCCATTGCACGGAGCTTGCATGCAGTTCCTAGGTTCTCCACCTGAGCCACGTACCTCTGGGCAAGCCGCACACCTCGGAGGGGAGCTGGCACGTGATGGAGCTGGCAGCTCAACCTCAGCCACTGCTATGCATAGTCATGGGGAATAGTGGAGATCTCCGTGCTATGGAGCCAGGCCACCTCTGCCCCTCCCCCTGCTGCCCTTGCCAAGCCCTATGATCTGCTGGTTTCATTGTGCAGGATTCTCCCTGGTAGCTCAGGGCTCAGGCACATGAGCGCTGTGCAATGGAGCCAGTGGCTCAGCGACATGTAGTCCTGGGGCTTGTCGCACTGCCACAGGGCTCTGCCTGCTGCTGCTGTTGGTGGAAGGAGCTGTGCCCAATGGGGAAGGCGTGTTTGTAGGACCCCCCCCCCCACATCACAGACATGCACCCACATCCCCCGCACACACACTCCCCCAGGCACTGTCCCTCCTCCACATACCCCACAACTCCCCCACATACCCATACACTCCAGAAGCCCCATACCCACCCACACATCTATGCAAACACACAGCCCCACAATCCCCATACCCACAGCCCCCCGCAAACCCCATACTCACCCACCTACCCCACAACTACCCACACCCCAAGCCCTTACACGCATCCGCGCTTACACCCTGCCCCATACCACACATACACACCCATACACATACACCCACAGCTCCCCAAAACCCCATACCCACTCACACATACCCCCAAAACCCCTCTCCGCAACAATATACAAGGGTAATACTTCATTTTCAGCTATTATGCAATCACCTCTATATACACAGTACAAACATACACAAATCAAGACAATTTAAAAAAAAAAAAATTAAAAGATGTTATTGTAGATGTTTGATTTTCAGTATATAATTTGGAGACTTTTTCCAGTTCCAAGATGGCAAACCCCCTTCCCAAAAGGAGTACTTTTGGGGGCAAGGGGCAGGACTTCTGATCCCAAGACGGAGACCAGAGAGCGAAGCACCTATCAAGGGGCCATGCTACCTTTGCAGCCCTCGACAGCTCGCCAAAACACATTAAGCTGCCCTCCAGCCAAAATAATTGCCCATCCCTGGACTAAGGAGTGTCCTGTGGCATATCCACTCGAAGGATCCTCTAAAGGAGTCACTGAAGGGATGAAAGAGCAAGAGGACAGAGTTACAGAAGATCAAGGGAGAGATGTCCAGAGGAGCATGGCCACTTTCCAAGGCAGTAAATACATTGAGGACAGAACACTGTTTCTTGTATTGGAACACAGAGCTCTGCCTAGGAAGAAAGACTTTGGCCAGAGTGGTTTCAGTGAAGTAGAATCAAATTAAACCAAACTGGAAAAGATCAAAGATATAACCAGAGTAGAGGGACTCCAAACAGCAACTCTGAACAGTAAGTTCAATATTCATCTCAATATTAGAGAGGAAAGAGACAAGGAGCAGTTCCTAACCAGTGGGGTATTCTGAACTGAGAGAAACTAAAGCACACTTCTATTGAGAATTGAAAGATCCAGAAGATTATTGAGAAGTTAGGGCAGAGTGAGGAAAAAGGATAAGAAAAAAATGGAAATGGGAAAGATGGATGGGATGTAATCACTGGACAGGTTACAGAAGGAAGGCAAATGAAAAGCATCAGCAACTCTGATAGAGAAGGAGGGAAGGGTTGAAAGAGGAGACAAGGGAAGTGCATGTTGCTTTTTACTATATGTTGTCCTGCTGCAATTGGAATTTCACAATCAGATGTTCCTAAACAGAAAGTGGCTCCCTCTTCCTCTGTTCTTTCTGAAACATCTGTAAAACAAAAATAGATGCCAACAATCCCACTACTAAGACACAAACAATGAACCTTGTGGTACATCAACTCCAGTCAAAAATACAAATGTTTGCTCCTAACTTTGTAGGGTGATTTTATAAGCTGTTTGCATAACAGCAGAATGTCAGTGAGAAGTGTAATGTCCAGACTGACAGTCTCCATTTAAAGAAGTTATCTTGTATGGGGCCCCATGCCCTACAAAACAGGAATGGCCACTGGAATCTCACAGGAATGTCAATATTGCAAACAGCTTATGTTTCCAAGATCAGGGGGATCCACAAGGCATCAGAAATTAAAAGAGCAGACTGTAGAAAAATAGGGCAGAGCAGGGCAGGGCAGGGCACATTTAGTTTATTCAAGTCCTGGACCAGTGTAGATTTTCCACCTTCTTCTTGAATCTCTATGCTTTTATTTTCATTCCTTTATCTAATTATACATTAGCAATATACTTAAAGCCTAGTATTCACTGAAGCATTAGATTAATACTGGACTAGGCCAAATTTTCAGTTAATATTACAAAAGTGGCTGGCCCTAGTCCCTGATTTTAAACGTCTTAATATGGTGGCTGCTAAAAATTATGTTACAGTTGTGACAAGAAAGAAAGAAAGAAAAAAGTAAGAAGGTATCAGAACACTATAAATTTAAGACTGAACTTTACAACAGTTACCAGCATTAGGAAAAAATGTTATCCTCCACAAGAAAACTGGAATCACTGTAGAGTTCATTTTTACATTATTTGGGCTGCAAGTTAAAAGAAAATTATAATGGTCATTATCCTTTTATGCACTGGTCCAGAGTTTTGTAGAGTATGTTTAGTTAGAGTGCACTCATAAAGAAAGATCTTTTTACTTCTATTTTGCGCTTTATTAGGTCAATAATACCTTTCTATCTCATGGAAGCAGACCTATAAAAGGGCTTCTCTCATTCCTGTCTACAAAATTATTCAGTCACTGCTGTTTCCTAAATATAAGACTATTTCAATATACCAAATCCTTAAACATGGATGCAAATAAATACATAAATAAATAAAATAAAGAGTTTATGAATGTCATCAGCACAATGATAATTAAGTCTGGAAAAAAGACCTGAGATTTTCAATTACTGGATAAAACAAAAGGTGACATAAGGGGTACGTCCAAATGAGCATACATATGCATTTCCCTGGGGATAAACAGCAATGACACATAGTTGTGCCACTGCTATTTGTCCCCAGGTAATGTTCCTGCACTGCCCCATTTTTTGACACCGGGATGTCCATGCATGGTGCATATGGATTGCAGCACTGCAGACAGGTCTGCAGCGCCGCATACCACACACGTGGACTCGTCTGGATGCGCCCATGGAATCTATTGATAATGAAATATTGCTGTTGCAGAATATGCATTTTTCCTGTCATTTCTAAAGCAACTAATTGTATGTGCAATGTTGGGCTTCATTATTCCCACTTTTTGTTACCTTATGACAGGACAACAGAATAAATGTTGCCTACTTTTATTCTTTCCACAGAAGGGAAACTGCTTGTGGGCTTTGGAAAAAGGTGAAAAACAGCTATTATTATGTCCCATATATTTCCCATTGCAACCTCATCAGTGCTATCAGGTGGATGAAGAGAGGACATGAAACAAATCTGAACTGGTTGAGTTCAAAATTTTAAAACTCAGGAACAGTAAAAAATTCAGAAGATACTGGGTAAACCATTGTTGTGAGCCCACCCCTTCATGTAATTTCAAAGAGGAAGAAAAATCTGTGATGGAGTTTACTCCCAAAGCAAAAAGAAGTGGTAAAATTCATATACTGGGGAGCTGGCAGTGCTTCTGCTGAACATGGTTATGATTTTTACAAAGCTATTTTTTCACTAGAAGGCAGTGGGGCAAATTCTGCATGGTAGGTATAAGAGAAGGTGGAAATTTAACTTGTGCTTGTAAATTGGTCACTTTTAAAGTAATTTAGTGAAGATAAAATCCAATGACACAAAATATGCAAAGACGGACAGGTGTTAATGCCAGACAGTACGTGGGTAGAAGAAACAATACTATTAACAGACTAAAACTTATAGTAAACATACTTTTTATTCCCAAACTATCTGACTCTCAACAGGTGCTACTGTTCATCCCTGTTTTTTGATACTGGATTGGTAATCACAATTATCCCCCACAGTGAACCTAGCACATTTACACAGTTTTGCCATTTCTGCCATTAATTTAATTGCCTATTTAATGAATTTTTTATTTCCTCTAAATTTTCCCTTCTGAACGGAATAAAAAAAATCAGCACACTATTAGGATTGGATTGGCAATTTTCTGAACAATAAACTCAGAGAATTATTGTAACTATATTCAGCAGAAAACTGAGGTACAGTACAGAATCAAGTAGGTTTGAATTCTCCTGCAAGAATAAAGGAAAAGATATTAGAACCACTGAACAGCCCTTTAAAAATGTTTTTATTTTGTTATATCAAAGAGTAGCACATTTGTTTTTAAGTGATAAAAGGAACATTACTATTGATGCATCAATACTTACTCTGTCACTTTGCACAGTAAACTCATAGAATAAGCATTATATCTCCACTTGTCAGGAACACTTTTATATAACTCAACAAACAATACTAACCAACAGATAATAGAAATTATCACCTACTATGAAAAGGACAGAGACAGTGGGTGGCAAAGATGGAGAAGAGAGAATAAGCTAGCTCTAAGACAAACAGAATTATTGTAACGTAATGCTCCACTTCCCCACCACTCCTCCATTATACATCAGATTTTCACTGTAGGCAGATGGAAGAAACATTAATAAAACACACACAGATGGGAAAGATTTGCTTTATGTGAAATAATAAGTAACAACAAACATGAGATTTTTCTTCCACAGGAACAGGGAAACAGAACTGAAGCAGAAAACCAGTCACTGAACTGATCTGCATAATGGATACTTTACATTAACCCTAAAAAATCATGGAAAAGAGAAAGAGAAAACCACAAACAGATGCATATTTCTGATGAGAAATGAGCCCTCTGAAAAGACTGACCAGATGCTTAGCTGATTGCCCTGAGACAGATGTCCTGGTGAACCATGTTGACTTATGATTTTACTGCACCCCAAAATATATGTACAAAAATGGCATGTGCCAAAAAACAAAATCTGTAACTCTTAATACACAGATGGTGAGTTTACACTGAGCTAACAAAGACAGAAATCAAAGGTTCAGTTAGATCAGACCTTTGGTTCCAAACTGTTGAGCACACTAGAACCACCACAGACTTTCTGGGACTGTGACCGCAACTTTTCCAACTGCAAAGTTCTTATGATCCCACTTGTAAGTGGTATGGCCCCATTTGAGGCTGTCAAATCTAGTTGGGAAGCACTGACCTAGGCATTTAGCAATGCAGAAAGGACAAGGATCCTCATGGTAAAAACCTCTGGTCTAACCTGCAAGAGCAACCAAACTATCCTCAGGGTAAAAAAAAGATAACAACAACTGTAGCTTCTGGTAAATATAATTGACATGGAGACTATTGCTTATGGCAATAAAAAGGAAAATCTACTGCCAACTCTTGCATGCAGCACAGGACAGCAAGA
Source organism: Crocodylus porosus (assembly GCF_001723895.1). NCBI lineage: Eukaryota > Metazoa > Chordata > Crocodylia > Crocodylidae > Crocodylus > Crocodylus porosus. The sequence continues at coordinate 57,701,749 of NW_017728943.1, forward strand.
GAGGCATCTTTCTAGGACAGAGTAAGGTGCTCCCCTGAGATGAGTTCAGGTAACAGGGAAAAAATGTCAGTGAGAAAGCAATCTCCTCCTACAGGGAAATACTTAAGCTGACTACCTGCTATTAATTGGCAATCCCATATCCAATTGCTTTAGACTGAAAAGGCGGTATCCTAAAGCAGTTCCCAAGAATATCTTCTTCTTGCCAGGCCATCAAATGTCCAGGTATGCGAACAAAATTCTCTCCTTTGTTGGGAGCCTGGCTAGGATAACAGATTTCCAGTAACAGCAGTCTTGACTGGGGCTTCAGAGATTTAGGGTATTTTTTTTTTCCTGCTAAACCATTCTGAAGTATATCCCCAGGCCAGACAGAATGTTTCTTAGTGCTCCACTGTACATAAAGCCACGGGAAATCAAAATGTGATTATGCCTGCAAGGAAAGTGATTCAGAAAGAGACCTAAAGCCATTCCAACATCTGAAGCTTGTGGCTGAGAACTGTTTCTCCAGAAATGTACAAGAAACTGCCACAGAATGACTGAATGCAAAAAAAGTTCCGATCTTACAACTTGGGGCTGTGTGTATGGAGGAAGCCTAAATGAGTGCTTGCCAGCTGGGAAGCAGCCTGGCTAATTGGGCAAATGGGAGTACCCACTTTTGGGATGGCAGGTGGCACTCAGACATCAGTGGCTGGTATTCTACAAAGTCTCAGATAGATATGAACAACTGGCTATGCAGAAGACACACTCCATATCACAGAGGAATCTTCCAGAGAGAGGGGTTTACCAGGTCCTAAGAAAATACCATGACACTCAGATTTGACCCACAAGGTACACTTGAAAGGTAGCAAAGCGACACATTCTGCAGACATACACAAGCTCATCCTCTCTTCTTTTCAGCATCTCAGTGGCTCTTTTTTCCTTTAGCTTTCAGGTGTGTCCTTTTCTGGAAGCACATAGATACCTTCATGCACTACTGCAGCTTCTCAGAAGGCTTATAAGAGGGGCAAAACCTGAGGGTGATGTAGTGAGCTCTTCAGAAAGTGTTCCAACAAAGCCTTGTGCTTCATCAGTTTCCCATGTGGTCAGCTTAGTGGAGATGCTACAGAATGTTATTTTAAGGCATCCAAGCTGCTCAGCTCTGCATCTCTGCAGGCTGGCTTAGTGGAAGTAGTACAACACCTTCTTTTAGATTCTTTAAAAACTCTGGTTTCCTCAAGGACATAATGCCATAGGTTCTTCTGGAGGCATTCAGCCTCCCCCATGCTAGGGAGGGTATTTGGTGGTGAGAACATCATGCTGTTGCTCAGGAAGCAAAATACAGTGCAGAGAAGTCTAGAACTATGACACGGGAACAGCCTACGCTTCCTATTACAGGCAGATCAATCCTGGGTAGGCTGGCATCTGAATTCAGAGGAAAGCAATGATCCAACACCTGTTTCTTTCTATGGCACAGGCTGTGAAATTGGAAGCAGAAGTTCCCCACTGTCTCCCTCTGATTTTCCCTTGCCAAACATGTTGACCAAAAAGAAGAAAAAAACAAGAGCAAGGAGGAACAGGAAAAACCAGTTTTGGACTAAGAAGCCATGAACTGCACTCTGCTACTGGCATAAAGAAGCTAAAAACACTGACAGAATGATTCAGCTGGTAGTTTTACACTTGCCCTGATTGATTTCTCTGCTTCCTCAATTCCTGATAGGTGGAACAATACCACTTACTATAAGCATTTATTTTAGGACAAGGAAATGGGGAGCTTATAAACATTAATTTGTTGTTTCAATGGAAGAAGCTTGCTGTTTTTGGTAGCACAAAATTTTCAGAAAACTAAACATTTATTTAAAAAAACAGAAGCTAAGTCTGTGAAATCTCACCAAGAATTTAGGATAGCTTATAACAGTAAACTGAACAGTACTTTTCCTTCTGGAAGCACAACATAAAGCATCACATCACCATAGTATATTTTTTCAAGCCTTTTACTTAAGTATTCATTCAAAATAACTGAACTCTTATGCAAATATGGCAATTTCTGCAATCGATCAATTTGTGTACACTGGTTTTAATTATAACTTTAGTCTTGATGTTACAGTCTTTCATTCCATGCACCATAGTATCGGACTGAAATACTAGTAATGAAACCCTTCTTTATTTTTTTAAGGGAGAAGTGGAATCAGAGGAGAATATCAGAATTAAAATTTTATGACAAAGTTTATGTCTGCCATCAAACTCTGCAAATGAAGTCTGAACAAAATCCAGAAATATATCCTTTTCCCATATATTTTAATAGAAATGTATCAAGTTATATTGTAAGTGAAGGAAAAAGAAAGGCTCACAGAATGGCAAACATACTATGGAACGCCATATATGGGAAAAAATAGCGGCCTATAATAGTTAAAGAAAGTGGAAAAGGAATTTTTCTTGATTAGGAGTTTAGTCTTACCGTGCTACAACTAAAAACTGGTCAATCTGACGATCTGTAAGGGAGCTATCTGGATCCCATACTTTTACTTCCAGCTTTGCCTGTTCTCTGTCATCTAATTCTCCTGTCAGAAAGGTAAATGGGATAAAATACTATTATTTACATTATTGTTCTCTGTGCATTTCTTTCATCATGTTTAAATGACATGTTGTACTTCAATTATGAACAAGGTTTAATAAAATTAACAGTTATATCCGTTCAGATTACATATTGCACCAGCTATTAAATCCCTCACTTAAAATCAGTAATTTAACTTTTTTAGAGAAGCTATTGAATGAAAGAAGTCTAATAAACCTGGTCATGCAGCTGAAGCATCGGCTCAGTTTCCCACTGTATTTTTAAACTGCATCATAACCACAAGAAAAAACTAAGAGTATACTGATACTGTTTTAGTAAACAAATTTCTCTATTTTGAATATGCCTCCTGATAGAAAACCCTGCTGAACGAAGCAACCTACTGATTATCAGCTTTCATGATCTTGGCTAATTTTGATTATGAAATCACTTCTTCCTCTACTTTTTGCTCCCCCACTACCCTCATCTGTACAACTATAGCATGGGATGGTTTGAATAGGGATGATGTTGTCTCGGGCAGGGAGCTGGACTAGATGACTTCCAGAGGCTCCTTCCATCCCTACTTCACTATGTTGCTATGGGCTCTAATATTAGTTAACCAGTTATTGCTCTTGTGATTCACTAAATGCGATGGCAAACAATAAATAAACTGTTCTATATATTTTTCTCAATTAAGCTCATTTAAATGGAGCATAGGTACAAGAACTACACTAATACGGCTGTGCAGAAGGCTGAATGAATGGCAATGCTCGCAAACTCAAGAACATGCTAAATGTGTTACTTACGCTGAAAGTCAGAGATCTAAAACATAACAATGACAGAACACAGAGTTAGGCTTAATACTTGTGCCAGAGGTTTCCACTCTACTATGGGTAGGGCCACCATAGAGCTGTTAGTACCTCTCTCTCTATGGTATAGAGGCAAAGGGAAGGTTTATTCATTGCATGTTGCTACATATATACATAGAACCAAATATGTACATTTGTGTACTACATACAACCAACTGCCGGGCAAAAGAGCCATGGCAGTACTTCAGATCCTTTTGGTGCTTCACAGCTCAACATGTGTTCTACCCCACCCAGATGAACCCATTTACTCAACACAGTATGGCCCTTAAGTTTATCTTCACTTTTATGTTGTACTCCAAGAACACAATTCTATCCTCAGATATAACTTTTTAATTTCCCGCGACAACAATGAGTGTTACAAAGGTATTTTTGGGGGCCAAAATTTGTCTATGTCCACAAAAACTTACATGTGGGAGAGGGAGAAGAGAAAGAATCACACAAGATCCTTTGACCCCAGCTGACTTCCTGTCCCTGGGGCAGGGGGATGGACTCAATGAACTCCTGAGGTCCTTTCCAGCCCTAACGTCTATGAAATCCTTTATATCACACAACACTTTCAGAGTTGTGCAATTTAAATTTACAAATTTGAAACAAAACCCATTATCACTCACACTTACAGTGCATTACTAATGGTTTATTTCTAGTTACAAATCTAAATATGCACAGCATCATGAAAATGTGAAATAACCTGAACCTAGGAGTAGCCTGGAAATGAAACTATTGCTCTTCTAGACTTGTACTGTCTTTCTGTAAGCGTATTATATGGGATAGGGTTCTCTAATGTGTCTGCTAAGAAGGAAAATGCAAGCAGGGTATGGTTTTAATCCTAACAAATAGACCAGTTATACTCACACCCTGCTGGCTGAACCTAACATTTCAGGAGCACCATTCATTAGCACAATATATTCCATGTACTAAGAACAAACAGGGTAAATGAGCTTCCTCTGATGCACGGTCAACAGAAAGCTGCCTGTCTAATGGATTTGACACTCTTTAACTAATCCATATCCATAAATAGGGTGCAGTGCTGGGAGACATGCTGTAGATTTCATGATACCCTTGGTGAAATTTTGTGTCTATGAGATGCCCTCTACACATTATAGGTATTGTACAATTAACTGGTTAACTGCACAATTACCTAGAGACCAGCTACATGTGCAAAGTAGCTATATCACACTAAAAGGATCCAACCAGCTACGTAGTTAGACCTCAAAAATGTGCGCTTACTTTATAGTCGACTGCTATCCAGCTTTAATTTACATGTGCAGCAAGGTCTCCCCTGCTGCTGGAAGCCCCTCAGCTACAGTGTATGTGGTATGTATGTATGTGTGGTATGTCAGGAGGTACGACTGTTGTGAATCATGCATTAGATTCCATCATGCCTTTGCCCACACATATAAAGGGGACCTAAATCTAAGTTAACAGAATAACCTGAAGATCTAACTGTCCAAAATTTGATTTCATAGTCCTATCATCCCTTTGGCACGCTCAAAGCACAATGAGTCCCTGCATGCTGAGAGTTCATATTGCTGTCAAAAGCTACTTGAGAGAAGAAGATCCATGTAAGGGGAACAGAACATTGACCATTCATAGCACTGACAACACCAAGCACTACACAACTCCCCAAAACAGCAAAAACTAATGAAATATAGTTTTTGCCCAAAGGCCTGTTCACACTCCCAGAATACATGAGAATGAAAGCATCAGGCTATTGGCAGGCATTAAGGCAGTTGCACAATTGAGGTGTGAGGAATTTCATGCCCCATCCCAAAATTGCGTGACCTACCATCCCACATGTGCATGTCAGGTTATGCTATTTTAGGGAGGGCATAACATTTCCCAGACCCAAACAGCTCAACTTCTAGCTGCCAGAACTGCTCCATGCCAACCTGATGATCAGCTGACTGTCAGGATCCTGGGTCTAGAATGCAGCCACCCCATGGCCTATCCCTAAAATTAGACAGAAAGCAGTCCCAGGTCTCAAAATGAGACCTGAAGCTGCCCTCTGCCTAATCCCAAATGCAGGCCTTCCCAGATTTGCTGCCTTGCACTGCTGCCTGCAAGGAACTGCAGACAAGACTCCTTAAAGTGCCTGGTTGTAGGGAGCCTCAGGGCTCCCCACCCAGTCCCAGACCTAGGGCTACCTCATCGCCAGGCTAATGATAAGCTGACTGTCAGCATCCAAACAAGGCAGCCCCAGATCTGAGACAAGCCACACATTCAAACTATGGTTTCATACAAACCAATCATAGAGATGTTCCACATAATAATGAAAGATATTCTACATTATGTGGAACATCTCTATGTCATACATTTTATGTGAAATATCTTTGAGGCTTGTTTGCCATTAATGGCACCATAAGTTAGCTGTTATGTTGGTGTGATGAATGCACTAATTGTGCCATAAATACAATGTCTGCCAGGACCCTCAGAGCCATTCCCTAGATGAGACACTTAGGAAGACAGACCTAAAGCCCTGGGGAAAAAATTCCGAAGCAGCACAGCAAGAACCTAGCAGAGGTGGAGTCGTGAAGTAGATTCTTGGAAAATGAAATGGGTAACTAAGTACATGGAGGAATCTGAGCAAACAAATCACTCCTTCAGAATCACAGTTTTATACTGTTGCAAATGTGTTCCTAAAGCACAAAAGAACTGTAAATAGCAGAGCAGAATTATTGCAAGGCAAGGTAGAGGCTGTACAATATGTGAACTAGAAAACAAGCTAGAGGCTGTACAATTTGTGAACTGGAGGGAAGAGAATGAAACCGCATTGTAATTTTTAGATAAATAGTTTCCAGAAATAGAAAAATAGGAGACTTAAACAGAATGTAAAAAGAATAAGGATAAACTATAGGTTTGCACTCAACTTTTCATTTTGAAGCCAAAATTCATTTTTAGACAGATCTGAATTTTTAAAGCTCTTTACTTGGCCTCCAGGTAGCAGTACAAAATATACACATTTTTGGACATCCAACACACAAAATATATCAAAATGAAAAACTTTTAATTTTGAATCAGCTGAAAAAAATGTTGGGTATTTTTTTAATATAATAAAACCAAAAGAGCCAGAGAAATCTTGCTGCCACTGAAATCAATGGCAAAATGTCAGGTCTCTCCATAATATAATTTGACCTTATCACTGTATTGTACAATTTCTAGTTTGGCAGGTCTCACCAAGACTAAAAACTAATATATCGGTTAACAGCTTAATGTTTACCTTGGAGACATTTGAATTTAACTGAAAGCTATACAGATAGGTTAACCTGGTTTACGTTTCTATGATATATACTTCGTACCGTACATAGGCAGACAAGGTTCTTTGGGTGAACCTGATATCTTTTATCAGACCAACTAAATAATTGGAAAACAATTTTTAAGCAAGCTTTCAGGTTCAAAAACCCTTTGTCAGGCTAAGGAAGTTTCAGCAGTTGATGTGTGCTCTTCCTGGATGGAACAAAAAGTAAAAAAGCTGGTGACTAGATTATGGCCAGGCCAATCCTGAAGACTAGTTTACTAGAACATATCAATGGAAAAATAAAAATCTCTTTGGTTCTTGCCCTCACCAAGCATCCAGGGAAGGACTTCTCAAGTTTCTGGTTTTACTATGTACAATCTTTTTTTAAGAAAAGGAAGTTAAGTTCAGTGACTTCAGTCAGTCCTTTCAAACAAATGAACCAAAAAAATCCAGCAATACCAAATTTCAAGCAGAACTGTATAGAAAGGGTCCTGGCTATATGTTCAAATTAAAGCATGATAGAAACCAGCTGTAGAGTTATTACACATTTTCAAGCACTAACTTTATAGCTGTCTGGCTCTTCTTATAGTTGGATAGTCATTTTTATCGTGTGATAATTACTTTGCACGTAAGGCTGATCTAAATTTATTGCACAATTAACCAGTTAATGATACAATAATTATCCAGCCAAACATCGCATCAGATTCTGTTTCTGCTAGGATAGAGCTTTTTAACTTTTAAGTAGTCAGAGGTTGTGACGGTCACACCCATGTGAGCCGTGTCCCACACCATGCTGCCAGCATCCCCCCCATGCTAAGCAGTGCTGCTCGGGTGCTCCCACCATACAAGTGCCCCAGACCCTAAATGCTATGCTGCCCCACCTCATTCCCATGGGTGGGAGCAGGAAGTTAAAATGACAGGAGGCTGAGGGAGCCTGGAGAGCACAATAGTAAGAGAAACCAGGTTGGTGGAGAGGAGCACCTGGGCAGGAGCCCACAGACTGCAATTTAACCCCTCACATGCCACCCACAGGCTGCAAGCTGGACAGCTCTGTTCTAAAATTTCAAATCTGGTGGGATGTCACAAACAGCCTGTGAGATACCATGCACCCCCAACTTCTACATAGCTCAAGCTTAACTGTAGAAAGGACCAGGTACAAACATTACATTTTTACCGGTATAAGTGATCCAAAACCGATCTACACCCATAACAGAACAGAAGTCTGGCACACAGACTGGTTTAAAAATGGCAGAACCCAATCAAATATTTGCCCCTCATCAAAGAGTGAATGTGTGCTCTGTTCACGGCCAATCTAAACTACACCGCCTACAGAAAACCACATAACTCAGACTCTGCCTCGGGCTTTTTGAATGTCTGTACCTTGTCAAAAGGACAAATATTCAGAAGAAATAAACTGTAATAAACAACCTAAAATGCTACTGACAATATTTTGCTGAACTCTACAGTAATCCCTCTTTATTGTGGTGTGTTTCACAAGGTTACCCTTTTACAAAGGGACTGAATGACAACAAATATGAGCAACATTTATAAAACACATCTGGGAAATGTTTGCTTATAATTCTCAAGGGAGAAGCCACCAACAATGATGTTCTCTCTTCCAACACATTTCTGATTCTGTGCCCTTCATGTTCTTTAAAAAGAACATGAAGGGCATGTCCACACATGCAGAGGCATGTGTCTGCCATGGCACAAATAGTAGCAGTACATATTTGTGCCACCGCTTTGTGCCCCAGGGCATGCCCCTGCACGCATGCCTCAGTATACACCAAATCATCCCAGGTGGAGTAGGGGAGGTTGAGGCCAGCACAGTTGCTGGCCCTAAAAGCCTTACCAGGGGTCCTGAGGGCCTTCCAAGGAAGCAGCAGTGCCAATCTAGCTGCACAGAGCTTGGCCAGCAGCCAGAGCATAGCTCTGGACAGCCAGGCTCCATTTTTAGCAGAGCACACTGCTGCTGCATTTGCCACAGTTTTTTGCAGTGTCTCAGTATTGAACTTCAGCGCTGTGCTGAAAATCTGTAGTGTGGCACACAGTTGCATGTTCACTGCATGTGGTTTGCAGCGCCACAAACCACACATGTGCACTCGTCTGGGCACGCCCAAAGTGTTTAACTTTTAGTGACTTAGCTTGTCAGATATAACTTGATATAATTTGCAGTATTTCTCAAAATCCATTTGTATTTCAAGAATAATTTCACAGCTATTTCAAATTAAATATACAGATCATAAAAAGAAGATTGGGTGCCCCGATTTCCTAGTACCCAATTCCAGATATTTAAAAGAAAACCTGATTTTCAAGAAATGCAAAGTACCAGAAATCCAAGATTTTTCAAGGTGTTTTACCCTAGACTTCCTTAAAAAAAAGTTTGAAAATCTTGGCCTCCAGTACAGAGCTGTAGTAACAAAGGAACATCTCTGATCATACAACTGGACTTCTTTCTATGCCACAGACTGCCTGTCATAAACTCAGGAAATTCATTCAGGGTTTGATCCAAAGCCCATGAATGAGAGGCTTTGAATCTTACCTAAAGGCCCTTATTAACATGGTACTTAGGCACATGAATCGTTTTAAGCAAACAGGACTATTAATATGCTTCAAATACAGCAAATACAGCACCTAAATACCTTTCCAAATGAGGAGTTTAATCACTATGCTGTATTACTATGCTGCTAAGTGCTATATAAGGTCATATAGGCCATGTCCAGACTGCACATTCACACATTCTCTGCACTACTACCTTGGGGGTAGATCCTGGGGTCAAAAAACCCATGCCAAAAAAAGCCGCGGTGGCACATGTGGCAGCAGTGTGTACAACCCAAAACTGGAGCCTAGTCAGTTGGAGCCATGCTCTGGTTCCTGGTCAGGCTTCCAGTTGCAAGAGTACTACAGCTCCAGCTTCACCAGCCCCCAGGCAATGGTGCTGGCCCCAGCACAGCTGTTGGCCCCAGCCTCCCCTACTCCACCTGGCTACAGCAACACGTGGCACAGGCATTCCCTGGGGACAGGTAGCAGCAGAACAAGGTGTGCTGCTGCTACTTGTCTCCAGGAAACCCAGTGTCTGTGCTTGTCTGGACACAGCCATACAGATGCTCCATTTGCACCACAAGAAAAGACTTTCTCCCAACACAAAAAAGAGAGCTTACAGAGTCAAGGGCTTTTCTGCTGATGAAAAATAGCTCTTCTGCAAGAAATTAGATCAATTACTTACAAAAATATCTTCCTTCTATTCTAACTTGAAAGTTTGTATGCTTCACTTGGGAGATAGAAAAAGTATTCCATACCCCTTTGGAGAGGGAGGAAGAAAAACACTAGCTCCTTGACAGGCTGCCCATGGGCAAGATGTCAAGAAACACATGGGGACCCTGTCTCCTCTCCCACCAATCACTTGACGGGAGAGGGGAGCATCCTCCTGAGACATAACCCTTCTGGAGCCTCAGGAGAATTCCTGCCATAGGAGAAGAGCCCTGGTCCAGGATGTTCTCTGGTTCAAACTGCAGTATAGCAGTGGGAGGCAGCTGGAGCCCACATAGAGCCCCAAGAGAATCCGCACCCCTCAACCAGCTGATTCATGGGCTGGTAAGGGGGGTAATACTCCCATGGTGGGAGAGGAGCCCCCTCTTCCCATTCCACAGGGAAGCCTGCTTGGGATCAGCAAGGGGGAGTGGGGGAAGGGGCAGGGGCAAGGGCCGAGAACCACAGGGGACAATTCTCCCATGGCTGCAAGGACGCCTTTGATCCAAAGGGGCCACTGCCCCCCCTGCGCCCCCCCCCCCCGCAATACACCTGTCAATCGAGCTGGAAGCATCTGGGGAGCAGTCATCAGCTGTGTCATAGCTGTTATACCTGTGCCAAGGCTTAGACAGCCTTGCAGCTGCAGGAAATTGTCAGGGATCAGACACCAGGTGGGGGAGGCTATCCCCAAGTCCAATTCCTAGTCCCCCTTGGTTTAAATGTGACCCACACTGCCCAACCGGGTGGCAGGGCAAAGACTGTAAAAGCCCTGGGGTTGGGAAATGAAGCCTGAGAATCTTTCCCCATGCTGGTTCATGGTCTTGTGGGCTTTAAAAACTTCATATGCTGCCCAGCTGGGAGGCATATGTGCTGCTTTAAAAGCTGGGACCCAAGGTCAGGGAATTTGTCTCTGGCCCCAGCTCCCCATGCCTCAGGCTTTTAATCACCCTGTGTATAGATCATTTGGACTACACACAAGGCAATATAAAAGCTGAGGGACTGCCTATTGAAGCCTACCCCCTTCCCAGATGGGGTACAGTGCAGACAGGCGAGTGATGGGCTCCCCTAAAAGGCAGAGGTGGCCTAGAGAGCTGCCCTCTTGTGCCCCCCTGGCTAGAGAGCTCACCAGAGGGCTAGAATGTATGTATGCTCCAGCTCCCAGACTAAATTTCTCACCAACAGCAATGAATGCCTGGATGTAGCCTAAGAATATAAATGAAACACAGGGTCTGCTTCCATTGTTACTTTGCCAATGATGCTTTCATTCCATCAAGAATTCAAAAAAAATGTTGAAGGCAGTATTCTGCCTGACTAACCCTACACAGCCTTATTAAATAGTTTCATATGTCACAAAACACCGTGGAAAATATGCAACTGTCTACCATACTTTATTGCCAACTCACAGAGTCTTGTTCTCATATTTGTGGCTTGACTGCTGCACTGCAAGCATTTTTTAGTTATTTATTTTATAGAAAAAGCAAAGCGGCATCATTCTTTGGTTTCTCTCAGTTTTCTGGCTACCAAAAAGATACAGAGAATACAATTCAGAAATTAAACTTCATACTGCTTAAAGTTGTCCTTTAACATCTACAGTACACCTACTTTGTCTGTCTTTATAAAGATTAAAAATACAAATCAGTCATGAGTATGATCTATTTAATGTTTCTAACTAAAACAACTCAGGCTGCTTACATACGTAAAACAAACCCAAAAAAGGGTACTTCATACTCCTCATGCCCCCACACCGAGTCCAGTCACATAGAGGCCCCCGCAGTGAGGGAGGGAGTGGGGCAGGGGCTGCACAGCCAGGGAAAAGTGCGGGATTGAGCCATGAGCAGCTCATGCGGGGGTATAGTGGGGGGCAGCTCCCGCCGCTATGAACCCTCTGGACAAGCCATGGTTCTGTCCCACGCCCAGGCTCTGCAGCACCTGCCCCAGCTTCAGCCTCACTCCCTCCCTCACTGCTGGGGCCTCGATTTACCCACCCCCTATGTCCCTTCCATCACAGCAGACTTACCAACCAGATCTAGCTGCTCTCCACACTACTGGGCTGCTCTCTTGGTTGCCTGCATGCTGCATTGTGGCTGAGCACATGCACGGGGCATTTATTGGTCACATTATCAGCCACATCAGCCCAAAAAGCCAGTTGTCAATACTGTCACTTTTCCTTATATCGGTGCTGATTTGATATGGGACTGATGTATCTGTGCACCTCTAGTAATTTTTTTTCATCCATTCTGTGTACCCCCTACGACCTTTTTAAGTATCACCAGGGGTATGCGTACCCCCAGTTGACAACCACTGATCTAAATTGATGTAAATTTGATCCATTCCTGAGTTTAATGGTTAGAATGAAAAAGTTGTTTTGCTATGCACTGCATCTTGACATAGGGTGCTTTTTCATTTTGTTTTTTGTGAATAAAACTGCAAGTATAAATAGAAATTTGCTCCAAAAAAAATCAAAGATTTTGCATTAAATACCAAAAACAAATATATTATGAGCAAACAAGAATATATAGTAAGACTAACCTAAGGAGCGGGGGGCATAGGCAGGAGGAGGAAAATCATCACTTAATTGGAGAATAAAACTTCACATAATAAAGATGTGCTCAGCTATAAAAGCACAAATGGTTATTCAGTTAGGATGTAAATGAGTTTCTTATTGACATAAATCCCCAAAACACAGCTGAATCTATAACGTGAATGTATATGAATAAATCTTACCAGTAAATAATAAGATACAGGTTGACATAAATCATGCATTTTCTCACAGTAGGCCAGATATCTTTATACTGCTGCTGAACATTTCCTAGGATAATAAAATGAGTCTAGCCTGATTATTTTTTATTCTCTAAGGTTTTAGTTTATAAGGCTTAAGATTTTCAATAATTTGTCCTTTGGAGGAAAATCCCCAAGGAAATATGCATCCCATTCCTAGGGCCTAGTGAGTATCATCAGCATATGAATCTTGGTCCTCATCCTTGTATCCTTTGAATGTATTTTAACAAACTTCCTGCCATTGCAGAGTTCTAAAAACCCATCTATCAATTTATATGCCAAAATAGTAAAACCCTGGGGCATGGTCCTGGCCAGTGAAAGCAGGCAGGTGGGTCTGGCTGGGCAGGGAAAGGCTCAGCTAGACCCTAGGCATGGGTCTGGCTGAATGGGGGAAGCGGGGCTTTTTCCTACCCAGACCCAGGGCACCAATCTGGCTGTGTGGGGAAAGCACCACACAGGTAATAGATACCTGCCACAATAAGGAGGCAGAGTATCACTACCTTTTGTCCTGCCACTGATCCTCTTTTCACATGGTCCCAACAAAAGGTATTGATATCTATTTGCTCATTGTTTGTGCTGCCATAAAAAAATTTACAGCAGAACAAATGACAAATCAGATGAGAACTCTACTGTTTATCCAAGATTCATGTCGTTTGGTAATTTTAAGCTCAAAGACAGGTACTCAGGCATGATAGGATGTCTGACATTTCCCCCTTAGCTGTGAATTTTCTTCTTTTTGAAATTTTTGAAAGAAGGTAAATAGTTTGGCCTTGAACCGTGTGTTTTTCCTCAAGTTAAATGTGTACTTTCTTGTTGTAAGGGATGACAGAGAGGAGAGTTCTGGCTCTCCAGTTAAGGTGTATAATATATGGTGTTGCACTTGCAGTCCCCAAGCTGCAGTGCAGAGTGGAGGGTGCTTCCAAGCTTTGCTGTGAAGGAATTTCCCCTCCTGTTGCTCCAGGCATTAGATATTCTCTCCCCTCCTTCAACACACCAGGTGCTAACTGCAGGCAAGACTAGCGATTTTGACCAGGGTATGCCAATGCTCTTCCTGGAGCTTAAAGAACAGGAGAGGTTTCTGGAGAAAGGGTCTTGATCCTTGGCTCAGGATCAGACTGAGCAGCACACTTGGGATAAGTAACTGTACCTCACAGTCAGCCTGACATGGATTGTGGGGGATTTTGCCTTCCTCTGTAGCAGGGGACATGGTCCTCGTCCTTGGATCCTTTGAATGTATTTTAACAAACTTCCTGCTGCTGCAGCGGTACAATATTGACAGTGCCCTCATCCCCCTGCTTTATCTGGGGTGATCTTAATGCTTTCAGGTAGTGTGTGTGGTAGTTGAGTTTCTGTGAGCGGCTCATCAGTTTTAGGAACAAGTTAGAACAGAGGTTGGCAAAGTTTTGCAGATACGGGCTCGATCAGCCTGACCTGGGTCCCAGGCAGGCTGGTACTGCCAACTAACTGCTTGCCATTCAGCCACAGCATTTGCAACACCCCCCCTCCAAGTACCTCCCTGTGACACAGTACATGCAAAGCCCCCACCTCTTCCCCCCCATCCCCCCAACTGATTCCCGGATTAGACCTCTACCAGATAGTTTAGATTGGGTGGGAATGATCCTACCATGACCAAAGGGGTAGTCTGGATAATCTCCTGAGGACCTTTCCAGACCTACTTTTCTATGACTCTCTATTTTTAATATTTTATGGTGTACCAGAACAGCACTCAGTTTCAAAGCATTCATATTTCTAGACTTATTAGTATTTAAATGAGTTCTGGTGCCTCATTATTTAAATAGATACATGTTTAAACAATTTACAACAAATACCTTTCAGTGATGCCTAAACCCAAGTTCAACTTTGCATTCATTTCCTTTTCTTCTACTAGTAATTTCCGTCCTGGAAAGCTTTATACATATGCTTAAACTTATGTACGTGAGAAGTCCTGCTGATTTTGGAACTATAAAGTCAACAGGGCTGCTTATTTACATAATGGCAGTCAGATGTGAAAGTCACAGGAGAATTTATCCTCAACATGAAGTGGATTTTGAATTACTCCAGTGTAAAAATGTCTCCTACCCATATCTGGTATCTGCTTTTCAATTTTTCTTATAAAGAAGTGAATTAAGCCCTTACATGATATGGCATTTGAAAGCCAATTTATGAATGTACTGCAGTACATTACTTTGAACCACAATAATTTTAACATACAGCAAGTATACTCTCAAAAAAGTAGAAATGCCCTGAGATTGAGTTTATGCCTTTAAATCAGTTTTAGACAGAACTCTGTAGGTATTATTAATATGAACAAAGGGATATTTCCAACTATAATGATGTACAGCTTTCCACACTAATGAATTAATGAAAGCTGTTAGTCTTACATTGTGGCCAACTGCAAAAAAAGAGAAGCCAGCTGATTTTAACCATTTCCTCAGTTTAAGTAATTAGGAGTAGGATAATATACATGTAACAAAACTAGGAATTGGATAATTCATGGCAAAAATCTCCTTAAACAGCTAAACAGAGTGAAATCTGGCCCCCTTGATATCAGTGACAGAAGTCCCACCGACTTCCCCCAAAGTGGATAATCTTAATTATAATAGATCTGTTGCTACATTTCAGGTAATAAGCACAAGTACAAACAAGATAAAGCGCTTTTATAACATTTAATTGTTAAACAAAACTATTTCTATAAACTGTTCATCTCCTAAATTAACTTTTTAGTGCCAAAGACAACCACATGGTCCATTAAGTAATCACTGAATTGTTATTCTAAAAATTGTCAGTGGTCCCACTACAGTGAAGTACTTAAGTACAGTTTTAACTTTCAGGATGTGTAGTGCCATTAAATCAGTTGCAGTCACTATCTTGCTGAACTAGTACAGAAATACAGCCCCAGAAATATACTTCTGAAATAATTATGAGTAACCAAAGAGAGGGATTTGTAATGGAAATATTTATTTCTGCTAATGCTTATGCCATATACTTTGTCCTATGCCTTATGTTGTTTCTGACATCCAGGAATAACAAAACACTTCAAAAATATTGTTTTACAACACACCTAACTTAATTGTCTCATATCTATCAAAGGTAGTTAGCCAAGTTACTCTGAAGTGAGGCACAAGGCAGGGTATGGTGGCACTTCAGGTTGCGTCCCCACAAGCAGGAATGTGTGTTCCCCAGGGACAAGTAGCAGTGGCACATTTTGTGCTGCTGCTACTTGTCCCCAGAGAACATCCATGCCACCCATGCTCTGGACCATGACACATTGCCCCAGGTAGGGCAGGGGAGGCTGGGACCAGCAACTGTTGTGCTGGCCCCAGCAGCCTAACCTGGGGTCCTGTCGGGCTATGGGAGTTGCAGCCATGGTGCGCCTGCAGCAGGGGAGCCTGGCTGGCAGCTGGAGCATAGCTCCAGCTGGCCAGGCTCTGGTTTTGGGTTGTGTGTACTGCCGCCACATACACCGCCCCACTATTTTTAGGTGGGTAATGCCTGCATGTGTGGCATGTGGTGTCGCAAACAGGTCCACATTCATCTGGATGCACCCTTAGAGTAGTGGTTCTCAACCTGTTTAGATTCAAAGTACCCCTCATTAGACTCAAGGCTCTACTGGGGAAATACCAGCTGTTGGCTTTCATGAAATTTTTTTTGAATATAGAAAAATTAGAGAGCAATTATTCTATTACAAAGACGCATCTGATGTCACAACATCTGACTAAATAGGCTGTTGCCTACAAAAATCTTATGCCTCTCTAAGCGAGTTAATCTCTGCTCTGCTTTACGTCTAACAGAGGAATGCATACTATATTACACAGAGTTAATAGTCCTCAATCATAGTATTTGATGGGTGTGGGGGAAGAGTGAATCATGTTTTAATTGTTACTAATGCAAACAACAGGCAATTTCTATTAATCTATTCAAAATGATCCAACACCATATGCACAACTTGCATGTATTCGTTGTTCTATTAAGACTAATAAATAAGCCTATATACAAATTAAACTGGCCCTCAGGCAAGTCATTAATACTGCTTTTTGTATTAGTACTTGATCCTTATTTTACTATTCCTGATATCCAAGTGCTTGGTTATTATGAGAGACTTGTTCTACTGACACTATTATTGATAATATATAAAAATAAAACAATGTACTTTGAGCTAGCAGGAGCAAAGAGCTCTGAGACCAGCAACATAGTTTTTTTGTTTTTAATCCTAGAGGAAATGTTGCCTTTTCAGAAAGATACCGAAGTGAATTACCTTTTGACATTAACTTCAATGACAAAATGAAAACTAATGAAAACATCAATTGAAAGCAAAAGATGTTTGATCAAAGATAAATGCTGCTTTCATTCTGATTTATTAACTAAAAACTCTCTCTGGAAATCTATTTTGAGATGCTACATAGGCAAATGCTACTCATGTATGGCTGTTCATTAAGACCCATTTTATCTGTTCTATCACTACCAAGATTTTGTTTGCTTCATTAAAGAGTGTTCTTCAAAGAACCATATCAGTTACTTCTTCTGCCCTTTTATAAAACTTTTTTGCCTGATATATGGAAATTGCTGTTTATTTTGTTGTAGCAGTTTAAGGTTTCAGCATGTAAAATACTTTGTCACAGACTCACACTGGAAAGGTAGGGTCAGATTTTAAATCCAGATCACACTGATGCAAGGTAACCATAAAAACCCATAAGGATATAGGCCTTGGTATTTGCTTCTGCTGCTGTAAATCCATTGTCAAAGTCTGAGTAGATCATTCTGTTGTAAAAACAAGTGGATCACTGGAGCACCCTGGGTGAGTTAATACATGGTTTCAGATAATGGTTTAAACAAGTCCATCACTTCGCTCTCTTAAGGGGCATCCAGACAAGAGGGAATGTGTGTTTCTCCAGGGACAAGTTGCAGTGGCACACTGGGCCACTGCTACTTCTCCCAAGGGAACGCCTATGCCACGCACCATGTTGCCTCATGTAGGATATGGGAGGCTAGGGCCAGCAACTGCACTAGCCCCAGCAGCCTTATCTGAGGTCCTGGGGACCTCTGGGAGCTGCAGCCATGGCATTCCTGCAGCAGGCTCCAGTTTTGGGCAGCACATACTGCTGCCACATGTGCCACCTCACTTTTGTTTGATCTTCCAGGGTCAACCCCCTCCCCCAGTGCTGCTAAGTATCAGACACCCAACTGCAGCACTATATACCACATGTTTGCGCTCATTTAGACTTGCCCCTACAGCTTATTGCGAGTTGTTTCATTTGTTATTTACATATATGTGCAGTAAATATGTGCAGCAGCTCTGGCCCTAGAGAGAGGAGGACAGGAGCAGGATAGGAGGCAGAGGCAGTAGCTGGGTAATGGAAGGGAGCAGAGGCTGTAGGAAGGTGACAAGCAGGGCAGCATCTGCGGCTCTGACTTCTACCCTGGACTTAAAGTTGGAGCCATGGTGCTTCCCCCAACACTTGAACCCAAGATAATGAGCTTTTCCCCCCATTCTGAATGAGGAAAAGTACTATATTTATTTGAATCCAAAATGAGGTTATCTTGAAATATAGCTTTTTTGGACACCAACAACAATTAAGTAGTTACATTTTCCCTCCACTCTGTCCTTTTTAAACATTAAGTTATTAGAACTGCATCAATTTAAAAATTGCTCATCTTTAAAAAAATCCAGTAGTGGAAATTGAAATGCTTGCACAAAAATGTCAAACCTACACTCTTTCTTTTAATATTTCCAGATGTGCAAAGGTAGATGCTAATTTTTAAACTGGGGCTTTGGATGTCTTTATTTTTTTCCCCAGTGACAGAAAACAAAGAACTACTGACAAAGGTCTTACTAACAATGTTCAGTGTGTTCTCCAGTAGTAAGTCAGACCCCAAAAATTGAGTTCATACATTCAGTATAGGTTTCTTGAACATGTTGTTCAGTCTAATGATACTTCAGCTTTCTGAGTCTACAGAACAAGGATGAAATCCTCAGTCCCTACTCCAAACCATTTTTACTGAGCAAAAGGTCCAGAGCAACACAAAGCAGCCCTAAATGCTCAACTCAAGGAACCAGAACAGTGGAAGTTCTCTTTCAAGTCTTAAAGGAAGACTAAAATGTTAGGAATGAAGGCACAGCAAAGTGGGGATTTAAAACACCACTGTTCACCACAGAATACTTCCTGGAGGCTACCATAAGCTTAAGAAAGTTCTCAATGCTCCACACTATCAGAGCAGATTGGGACTAAGAGAGCCAACCGAAACTTGAAAATAAAGCACAGCTCAAAGCCAAATGAAATTTGCTCCTCCTAGACTACAATTTAGGTTCCCCACAAAATTTTACCCTATGCCTTTAGTGAACTGGATAAGAAACTTCTAAAGTCCTGCAATCACAATATTAACTCAGGGGCATTTTTACAAAAGTTGTATTTTCAAATATTGATTACAGACTATTAAGTATATAATTTAATTGTACTAAATGCTTTGTAACAAGAGTTAATGTCATTTTAACATTAACTTGTCCAATTTTTATATTTTTAATTAAAAATATGGATTCATTCTTGCTACTTGCTTTATTGAACATATATACCTAAGTAAACTGCTTTGCTACACAGCCATAGGCAGTGTCATAGCAGTGACTAAACTGATTTGTACACTTGGTCTCACCCTGCCTGCTCTATCTCTAAATTTAATGAGTTGCAGGGTCAGGCCACCACATACAAAGATACCACACAAGTTGAGAACTCTGATGTCTCAAAAGGCGAGACAGGAAGATTCTGGTTGGAGAAGGCATGGCTCTAACGCTGTTGGGTGAACCAGAAAGCCAAGTTTTAATTGTTTAGGTGTTCCACTTTGCAAGCTCTGTAATATCAGTACATGTAAGTTTTGTAACCGAGTAGAATCTATTAACACTTTTGTGGCAGACATGATAGACTCTGGTAACTTGTCAAAAAATGAAATCGCAAAAAATCAGAAGTATTTGCCATAGGCTTCTATCTCTGTAGTTTCACCTCACCACATATGCCTGTATCCTTGATACAGTTATATATGCTGTTCTGCTCCCTCACTCTGTAGGTTATGAACACCAAGATGTCACTACTCAACTCCAAATCTCAGGAGAGGAAAAAAAATGGTGGTCGTTCTGGTTAAGGCCCTCAACCAAAAATTTAGAAGATCATGGGTTATTATACTTCTGTGCAAAATTCCTTTGAGCTACAAACATTGGTAGGAATTTTGCGTGAAAAAGTAAATGACTGATATGAAAATGTGACAGCTACATCAATGGAAAGAAAAGGTCTTTTAAGTATTCCCAGGAGGGAACACCACTTTTGGAAAAAATGTTAATTTTCTACCAAACTTACATAGAGTTTAAAAAATAACTACAACTAACTTCCCTAACTAACCGTGGTATCCAAAACTATATAATATTGTATTCATCATTGTGAAAATGAAAGCCAACATTTAGTTTCATAAAGGTTCCTGTTCTCATTTTCCCATCTCAGTCTCAATGTAACAATGGTATAAACCAGTAGACTTAACTGGTTAGGTTGACCTAAATGTCCACCTGTGCAGACATTCAAGGGGGTTTAAATCAGGCCAAAAATGGTGTACCCCATCTAAGTTAGTTCACCTAAGCAGATGAGCTAACTTAGACTGAGGATAGTTTAACTCAATCCAGAAAATGTCTGCACACATTCAGAATGGAGCCCTGGGGCTGGGCAAGCCCTACTACTGACCCCAGCCCCAGGGCTGTGCTCATCTTACCCTCTCTGGCCCTTACCAGAGCTCTCCAAACCTGCCAGCCCTAGACGAATAATCTCCCACAAGGACTCACCAACACTGCTGGACCCTTCAGCTCCCCGTGATCCAAACAACCTCCCTTCCCTGCCCATGGAATTACTAGTGCCCCTGCCCCGCCCCTGAGCCTGCCAACTGCTTCCCCAACTCCAAGTTACTTGTACTGGGTTGTCCATGTAGCTCCCAGCAACGGCAAGTGCCTGTATACACTGGACCCAGTCTGTGATATGCGACATATTTCTACATTGTAAGATCATGTGGCAAACACTTGAACACAACCTGTAACTACAGAGTTCTTTCTGTAAAGTGGTAGGAGGGGGGTTTGTGTCAATCCCAGTGTTGCCACTTGTCACTGCTTTTATATATATTTTTTTTAATTTTGCCTCTCACAATTTAGATTTTGCAGAAACTGCCTTTTCCATCAGAAAACCATTCCAATGCAAAATTCCCAAACCATACCACTAACTTTATATCATAACATGATTACAAAATGTCATGTCAAAATTCCCAATTTATTTTAAACCTACCCGTTGCTTCAGAAACTTCAGCCCAGCACTTACAAAGACGGTAACAAATGCTGATCTTTATTGGCTTTGTTCCCTAATTTTTCTCACTGATTTATCACTCAATCAACAGAAAAAGCAAATTACTGCTTTGGCCAAAGAGGCGATTTTATCTACTTGCCCTAGGTTAACACTTTGGCTACATTTGTAGCAAATGAACTGCCATACATTTTTACAGAGCCAGTATGTTTTTCCCCAAAATGGCCGAATGGAGAGTAACTCCACTATAAGAGCAGCTTAATTCCCAGCCTAAGCTGCAAGATGCCATTGAACAAAAGGCGTAATTTGGAGGATCTATATGTACCTCTAGATTCAAACTTGCACCCTTAAAATGGACTTAACGGTTTACGCCCACTTAGATGAGTGATTCTCAACCTCATTAGATGCAAGGCACTCCTCAGAAAATGGCAACTCTTAGCTTTCATTCATTTTTTGAATACAGAAAAACAGCAGAGCCATTCTCCTGTAAAAAACTAAAAAGACCATAACAGGTCAGAATGTTTTTGACACTACAGATTCCTATTTAAAACTCTGGGTTTATCTTATGAAACATGCATAATTTGGTCACACATGTAAGAGCCCTCCTATTGAACAGCATGCCATGACACACTCAAAAGGATCTGACAGCCTCCACTGGCTGAGAATCACCGATTTGGCTTAATCCAAGTAAAGAATTAAGCTAAATTGATATTACACATACTCACGTGCACTCTCTCTCTCTCTCATTTTGTCAACATGACATTAGGCTTGCGAAGTCAAGCAACTGAAAATTAAGAATTTCCTGAATTAATGGTACGGTAAAACATTATGTTACCCCTGTTGTTCATGTACAAGACGATACAGCTTTTAATATCATCACTTTTTCATAGGAATACTGCCTCATTCCATGCTCAAAAGTCTCACTTATTGAGCAATTATTCACTATTGTGCTTTCTCTTCTGTTTAATGAGTCTTGTCACCTTATACTCGGTACATTATTCAAAACTTGCCCTGAGACTCCGTTATTCATTTTCTCTTTCTGTGGTGCTATGGAATCTGAGACTTTACAACAAATATTAAGTTATATTAATATCACCCATGTGATATGAGGGAATATTATTATCCTCTTTTACAAACTAGTAAATCAGGGACTAAAATCTGAATACAATGCACAGTGGAGCGGTATGATGAGATACCAAAGTAGCTCAATATTAAAAATAGGGATCTCTGTAAATCGCACCAGAAGTGTACCCACAGCAGCTCCCTTAATGTTTTTCATTTTGCTGCTTGTCCCCCACATCCCTGATTGGTAGAGCAGCCCTGCCAACTGGGCCATTTGCTGCTAATTGCTGGGGAAGCAAAAACGACAGCGTCTTTAAAATTATCACAATAATTAAAATACTTAAAATCACCCAAAGGCTGGATGAGTGGCAGGGGGCTGGTCTGTGGGCTGAATCAGGTCCATACATCCCCTCCCCTCTCCTAGCATAACTGATCTCGTATCCGCTCCTCCAGCTGGGCTGGTACCCGCACTGTGTGCGGTGTGGTTGCCAGAGTGGTCAGAATGGCTGGTGCATGTGGTGTAATCTGGGTGGAGCTGCAGCTGTGCTGCACATGGTAGTGGCCCCAGCCAGACTACACCACAGGTAAAACCCATTCCGGCATATCCAGGACTGTGCTGCACATGGCACCTGCTAGCTAGTCTGCACTATACGTGGTGCTTGTGAGCACCATGTCCAGCGTGAGTCGCAGACTGGTTGCAGCAGAGCCATATGTAGCATACATCCCAGTGCAGACACCAATTGTTAAGTAATCCAGGCAGGGCTGGCACCACGTGTAGCACAGCTGCCACTCAGGCTAAACTGTATGGCATGCAGTGTCCACTCCAGCCTGGTCCCAGATTAGACAGAGCAGCCACGAGATCAGCTATGCTGTGGGAGGGAGAAGGGGAAGCAGTCCGTGAGTCTGCACACCAGGCACATGCCATGATCAGACCCAGCGACAGCACTGGGGGTCCTATCTTTGACACCCCTATCAGTTCTCTGGTTTGTAGCCATTTAAAGAAATTCTGAATTTTCCTGACTTGTCCTGTTCAGCGAAGAAAAATGTTAATTTTCAGGAGCAAAAAAATCTATACCTATAAGAGAGACAGGCAACAACTTGAGTGGACAGGATGCTTCACAAGCATGCAGGGTGACAAGAGGAAGGGAAGCCCAGATAAGCATCAACGTCCAGGGAGCAGGGGGCCACAACTGTTCTGGGAGTGGGAGGGAGGCATGTGCACCCTCAGGAAGCCTCAGGTGCCTCTACACTAAGTACGTGTATGGGGAGTAAGCAGGAGGAACTGTGCCTCCTGATTGCGAGTAAGAACCCAGACTTAGTAGGGCTCATAGAAACCTGGTGGGACCCTACCTATTACTGGGCGGCGGGCATTCGGGGATACACCCTATATAGAAGAGACAGGACAGAGAGGAAAGGTTAGGGGGTTGTGCTCTATGTCAAAAAGCACCTCACATCATCAAAGATTAGCTTCGGGTTAGAGGAGGGTTGGGCAGAGACACTATGGGTCAAACTACAAGGGGGCATGGCGAAAGGGACCTTACGGAGGGTGTTTACTACAGACCACCCAACCAGGTAGAAGAGCTGGACCAGGGCTTCTCCAGTCAGCTTATGGAGGTGGTTAGGTCAAGGGATGTTATTGCCATGGGTGACCTAAACTACCCAGACATTTGCTGGGAGGAGCAGACAGCCAAGTCTGACCGCTGGCATAGGTTCCTGGCTGTATTACAGGAAGTTCACCTTATCCAGGAAGTGCACAGCCCCACTAGGGGTAATGCCTTGCTGGACCTGGTCCTGGCCACGGGGGATGACCTGGTGAGGGGACTGCAGGTACTTGACCACCTGGGCAATAGCGATCATCATCTGCTGGATTTCACTATCCAACGTAGGGCGTCAAGGGCTCACACCAAGGCTAAAGCCCTTGACTTCAGAAGGGCCAACTTCAATGAGCTTAGGAGACTAGTGCGGGAGACGCTGAGGGCCCAGAAGGTAGAGGAGGTGGGAGTCCACAAGGGATGGTCATACCTTAAGGGGGCGATCCTCCAGGCCCAAAGGATAACAGTCCCTGAGAGAAGCAAGGGTGGTAAGGGTGCTCAGAAACTCCCTCAGCTCAGCAAGGGCATTCAGGAATCCCTGAGGACTAAAAAGGGGGCGTACAATCAGTGGAAGGGAGGAGCTATCACCAAGGAGGTGTACTCCTCCTTGGCCCGTGAGTGTAGGAGGGATATTAGGAAGGCCAAGGCAGAGATGGAACTCAGACTAGCATCCAGGATTAAGGACAACAAAAAGTCCCTTTTCAAATACATTGGGAGCAAGAAGAGGGCACCAGGCAATGTAGTGCCCCTGCAAGACACAAATGGTAATCTTGTGGCTACGCCAGACAAAAAAGCTGATATTTCTAACAGTTTATTTGCCTCTGTTTTCTTAAACAGGGACCAGGATAGCTCTGTCAGGCCAGAGGTAGGGACAATCTTGGGGATAGCTCTGTCAGGCCTTCAGTCAGTGCAGCTGTAGTTGGGGATCTTCTGGAAGGGCTAGACATTTGTAAATATGCAGGTCCAGATGCCATGCACCCAAGGGTGTTGAGGGAGCTGGTAGGGGTCATCGTGCAGCCCTTGGCCCGGCTATATGAGCATTCGTGGTCATCTGGCCAGGTGCCGGGGGATTGGAAACTGGCTAATGTGGTCCCAATTTTCAAGAAAGGGAGGAAGGAGGACCCAAGTAACTATAGGCCTGTAAGCTTCACCTCGGTGCTTGGGAAGATCTTGGAGAGAATCATCAAGGAGCACATCTGTGGGGGGCCGGCAGGGGAGATCATGCTCAGAGGCAATCAGCATGGGTTCATCAAAGGCAGGTCCTGCCTGACCAACCTGATTGCCTTTTACGACCAAGTAACTAAATTCTTGGATGATGATGTCACCGTGGATGTAGCCTTTCTAGACTTTAAGAAGGTCTTTGACACTGTCTCTCAGCCCATCCTCATCAATAAATTAACTGTGGCACTGATGCCTGCAAAGTTGGATGGGTAAAAAATTGACTGATGGGGAACACCCAGAGAGTAGCGGTGGATGGGTTGTACTCAAACTGGTGAGAAGTGAGCAGTAGCGTACCTGCACTGTTTCACATCTTCATCAGTGACTTGGACGAGGGGGTGGAAAGTACACTGTCCAAGTTTGCTGACAACACTAAGATGTGGGGTGAGGTGGACACACTTGAAGGGAGAGAGAGGCTGCAAATAGATTTAGACAGACTACAAAAGTGGGCAGACGAGAATAGGATGGGGTTCAACGTAGACAAATACAGGGTGCAGGATACATACAGGCTGGGCAGTTCCCTTCTTGAAAGCACAATGGCGGAAAGGGATCTTGAAGTCATTATTGACTCCAAGATGAACATGAGCCGCCAATGCCAGACTGCAGCCAGCAAGGCCAGCCATACCTTGTCATGCATCCAAAGGTGCATATCAAGCTGGTCCAGAGAGGTTATACTTCCCCTCTACGCGACACTGGTCAGGCCACAGTTGGAGTACTGCGTCTAGTACTGGGCACTGCACTTCAAAAGGGATGTGGCCAACCTGGAGAGGGGTCAGAGGAGGGCCACTCACTTGGTGAGAGGGCAGCATGACAGGCCCTGCGAGGAGAGACTGGGGGACCTGAACCTGTTCAGCCTCAGCAAGAGGAGGCTGAGGGGGGACCTGGTGGCTGCCTACAAACTCATGAGGGGAGATCAACAGCAAATAGGTAGAGCCTTTTTCTCCCCAGCACCATGTGGGGTGACAAGGAACAATGGTAATAAGCTGATGGAGAATAGGTTTAGGTTAAAGATCAGAAGGCAATATTTTGCAGTTAGGGTGGCCAAAATCTGGAACCAACTTCCCAGGGAAGCAGTCCTCGCCCCTACCTTGGGCAAATTCAAGAGGAGGTTGGATGATCACCTGTCTGGGCTTTTGTGAACCCAGCATTCATTCCTGCCTGTGGCAGGGGGTCAGGCTAGATGATCTGTTCAGGTCCCTCCTGACCCTAGCTACTATGAAACTTTTTTCTTCCGTGTAAGTGCTGGACCAAGCCATCAAGCGATATAAGCACTTCATACAGACAATGTGAGCCCTGATGGTCAGTATAGGAAAAACAAAAGCAATCTGAATTCTTAGTCTACAAGCCTAATAGCCATTAGTAAGTTCTTATAAACGTGATTTTATATTTATAGAAAATGCTTAAAAGCTTTCACAGTTCAAAGAACTTTTTCATTAAATAGTTATTTTGTGACCAGCCTTCTGAAAGGTAATCTGAATTAAAATTACTTCAGTGCTTTGGTTCAGGTTAGCAAAGCAATAACAGTTCAAACTAAACTAATTGTGCATGCCACTGAGATTTTTCTTAAAGTAAGATTTTCGGGAATTTCTTAGTTTCTATCATCTAATGATTTACAAAGAAGGCAGCTTGCCTCTCTGTTACTTTTAGCCTAAATTGACTGTACTAACTCAGAACCTGCAGGATATTAGTAACATTCTGAACTTTAGTAAACAGTAGAATTAGATGATATAAGGCCAAAACTGACAGCTGATTTTTGTTACCTAACTTGATACACTTTAAAGCAGGGTTGGGCAATTATTTCAGCTGGAGAGTCATTTAATGAGTTCTGGTGAGCTGTCGAGGGCCACAAGGGTAGCCCCACCCCTTATCAGATGCCCTGCCCCCCATCATCTTGGGACCTGAAGTCCCACCCCTAACCCCTGAACTTTGTCACCGGAAGTCCGTCCCCTTGCCCCCACAAGTACTCCTTTTGGGAGTGGGGATTGCCATCTTGGAACCAGGGGGGGAAAAAACATACTAAAAGTCAAACATCTACAAAATACTTTATTTCAAAAACTATTTTTCTCATGATTTGTGTTTGCATAGTATATCTAGAGATGACTGCATAATAGCTCAACAATAAATTATTACACTTGTGTAGTGTGTGTGGGGGAGTGTGTGGGGTGTGGCTAGGGGTAAGTGTGTATGTGTGTGTATGGTGGGATGTGGAGGAAGTGGGTTTTGTGAGGGGATGCGACTGTGGTGGGGCTGTAGGGTATGTTGTGGGAGATGTGTATATGTGATGGGGTTGTGGGAGCAGTGGGGTTTGTGGCAGGGTGGGGGGAAGTGGGGACTGCCCCACATCCTCCCTCCCACGGCACATAGCCCCCACTGCCATTGGCAGCAGCACGGCAGTGAGCCCTTGGGGTGCTTGTGGCCTGTGCAGGCACAGCCGTCTGGCCGTGCACAACTCCAGCCAGTTCTGGGAGCTGCATGTGACTGACACAAAGAGTGGAGCCAGGCCAGCCCACCTCTATTGTGTGAGGCTCCCCGTGGCACACGTGCTGATCCCGGTACTCATGTGCCACTGAGGGAAAGCCCAGTGCAATGGAGCCAGATTCCTTCCCTGCTGCCACATGCAGGTCCTAGGACTCCTCCAGGAAACACGGTGAGGGACTCCACTCCACTTCCAGTGGAGTCTCAGCAGCTGCATATAGCAGCAGGGAGCAGGGAAGGCTGCTGGCTCCATCACATAGGGCTTCCCCTGGTGGTACACAAATCCTGGGAGTGCACGTGCAGTGCAGGAAGCCCCGCACAATAAAGGTGGGTCAGCCTGGCTCTGCTCCTTGCCACCACATGCGGCTATAAGAACCAGCTGGAGCTGCGCACCACCAGATGGCAGCACCTGTGTAGGCCAATAGCACCCAGAGGGCTTGCTGCCATCTGCTGCCGCCAGTGCCAGGGGTTGTACACTATGGGCGGGGGAGTGTATGGGACGTTGCTCCACCCCCTCACACATCAAAAATCCCATACACCCACACCCTGCCCACCCAAGCTTGGCAGTCCCACTGCCCCTTGTGGATGTGGGCTGCAGATTTCCCTCTCCCGCCATCCCAGCCCCAAGCTCTGCGCTCCTGTCCAGCTGCAACACTGCGTCCCCCCCACCCTACTTCCCTATCTGTTGCGCAAGCTTAAAATTAAGTCTTACTGTTGTATATTGTGGGTGGATATAGGTTTGTGGGGAGCTGTGGGCATGCAGGGTGTGGGGGAGGGTGTGTCTGAGGGTAAGTATGGGGTTTGTGGGGGGAAAGTGTGTGGGGGGCTGTGTGTGGGGGGAGGGTGGCTGTGGTGTGTGGGGGTCTGCGTGTATGGCAGTGTGAGGGGGGTGTGGGTGCATGTGTATAGTGGAGTGTGCGTGTGGGACTCACCCTATGAACACACACATCCCAGGCTACTGGCGGTGGCCCTGTGCTTCCCAGTCCGGCAATGCAGCCAGGAATCACATTGTGCTGGAGCAATGCTGGGGCAGGAAGGCACGGAAATGGCTGGGGGTGGGGTGGGACTGGGCTGCTGCATCCTGCTGGCAGTTCCCCCTGGATCCTACTGCCTCTGGCTTCTGTCATCTCTGACAGGCAGCCAGGAGCAGAAAAATATTTTCTAAATTTTGTAGGGGCCCCACAGGCTGCATAGAATGGCTTGGAAGACCGAATCCAGCCTGCAGGCCATATTTTGTCCACCCCTGTCTTTGAACCTAGGTCCTCACAATATTAATGACAAAATTCCCACTGACTTTAATTAGAAGAGTCCTAATGATCCACAGACAGTAACAGAACTGTTTATGTAACAGAAAAGTTCCACCAAGAAATATAGAGCCATGAGATTTAAAGTGTACATTGCTCTCAAATGTAATGATCTTTTTAAGTTAACAAATATGAATATCTAGTGAAGACTAGTCATCTAGAAACCTCCAACATTTAAAAAGCCCACCTATCAAATTTGCAAGAAGGAAAATATTATGATCAAATTTTACAATACAAAAGTATATTTCTACATTGTAAGATGACTTTATAAGAGGTGAATAGAGTTTTCCCAAAATTTTGAGGAAATGGAGTCAACTTCTGGATAAGACTAAAAGCAAGTATTCTTGATCTAAAAATGGAACTGCTGAGAGTGCGTAATGTAAAAAATATAACAAAAATCCTAAAGTAAGTTAAAATACAAGGATCACTACTGGGTGAACTGTAATTCAGTTTTCCTCTTCCTTCAACTCCTTCTCATACATATTTTGAACTTCCAATAAAATTACTGGATATTAGATATTAATGTATACAGCACATGGTTATAATTTAAAATTACAAGTCAGTGACACTTACTGGCTAAACTAGACCTTTTAAAATCCCAGTATCTACCAAAAGATATGAATAGCACACCAAAAATACCATTAAATATTTTATGGCTGTAGATTAAACCCATTAAAAGTAGGCACTACTAGGATTCTACTCCTACTAAGCCAGTGCTCCTCATCCTTTTAAAACTCAAGGTACCCTTCTATAACTTTTGGGAATTAGCAATACCATGTTTAAAGACTTCTTTTTCACAGTGCTTACATTTTCAAACCTGGCAGCATTCTTAAAAGAATCTCGCAGGGTGGCAGGACTGGCAGGGCACTCCCTTGGAGCATGGCAGGCGGTGGTGCACAGGGCTCAGATTGGTAGGAGGTGCTTGGTGGAGCATAATGGGGAGCTTGGGGGTAGATCAACAGAGCCCTGAAGGAGGCAGCTGTTCCTGAGGGGGAAGAAGGAGGTGACAGTAGCCACTGGTGTAGAGGCTGGTGACAGCTGAATGTGGCAGAGCAGGACCCTTCTGCGCCCTATTCTTTCCATGGTCTGACCCTTCCTTGCCTCATCTATTCCCAAGGGGGTGAATGTAGCACCTCCTGCTATGGCTGCTCCTCTAGGGACTTGAATGCCTGACCATTCCCCAAAGTCCCTCCCCTACCAGCTCCAGGAGCATGGGAGAAGTAGGGGAAGAAGCCAGGCTAAAAAAACAGCTTTGTGTCTTCCCACCCATGGCAGAGCACAAGGTAGAAAGAAACAAGGCTGTTTTTGTGTGTGGTTTATCATATATTACACATAGGGGTGGTCTGCCATTTTCAACACAGCTTGCTCCCCTGCTCTTGGAGCTGGTGGAAGAGTGCAGCTATGACAGAGGCAAGGACAGAGTGCCCAGGGTATGGAGGAGCCAGCACTGACCTGTTCTTACTCCCAGAGGCTGGAATCCACAGTACCCCTCAAAGGATGCCTGGTTGAGAATAAGTATACTAAGCACATCGGTCACAAACTCCTGCAAGACCATTTCAGGCTGGACATAAGGAAGAATTTCTTTACTGCCCGAGCCCCCAAGGTCTGGAACAGTCTGCCAGCGGAGGTGGTTCAAGCACCTACATTGAACACATAAGCAGTATGTGCGCTCTCTCAATAGATGGGGGGAGGGGCCGTAAATGATGTGATGCATCCACCCTGAATAGAGATTGATAGGAACAACAAAGACATTATTTGGCATTATGTCTGACAGATTTCAACAACTGAAATCCCCGAGTTTAGTGATTAAGAAAAGGACTTCTTTTTAGCACTGGCAAACTAGTCCCAGAGATAAACTTAAACCAGCTTCTCTCACATAATGTACAGTATTTGCACAAACTTTGACAAAAATTCAGTATCAGACAGAAATCAAGCAAGGAAAATTTCATCACAAATAGATACTAATAACTGAAAACAGTTACAATGGAAAGTGTTAAGAACCTAACTATGGGCACTGACAGCTATGGGCACAAAGCCCCCATTTGACTTCACTGGGGCTAGAATTTCAACTGAAATTTTTAAGTAAAATTATGCAGGCTTCTTTTCTGAATATATAAGTCAATATATATTTATGATGTGTGACATGATAATATAATATAGTATAGTACAGTATAATAATGCTGGACATTTTATGTAAACTGGAAAGCTTATATGATTTCACCAAAGACAGATGGATGTGATGTCGTCTCTAAGCCAGAAACACAGCCCTGCAAACCATGTTTTCTCATACAATAATAAGTTTATCAAATGTAGTAAAGCTGATGTACTCATAGGGCACATCCACACATGCAAGCATATGCACTTGCAGCAGCTCAAACAGAAGTAGTACAAATTTGAGCAACAGCTTTTTGCCTCGGCTCACATGCCCAGACATGCACTTTGGTGCGGAGCAAATTGTGCCACTTGGGGAAAAATAACCCTGTTTGGCTTCTCCTGGATCTGCAGCCAGAGGGAGCTAGAGCCCGGGGCCA
>NW_017728943.1:57734967-57736013 GCF_001723895.1 Crocodylus porosus
CCCCTGCTTGCACCCCCAGCCCCACCAATGGCTGGCCCAGCCAACCACAGCCTCTGGGCACTAAAAAAACAAACAAACAAAAAAAATAAGCCCCACACTCACAAGATGTAGCAGCAGTTGTGGGGGCTCTGGGACAACATGGCAGAGCCCTCCCTGCACAATCCCTGCTCAATTGCCCCCCCACACCCAGCCCTGCCCCTGATGCGCCTCCCCCCCGGCCCAAGTAGTCTGGGACTTAAAAAAAAAAACGCCTCAAACTTACCCGCAGTAGCAGCTGCCATCAGGATCACAGGGGCCTTGTGGAAGAGCCGCCCACACGCAGAACAGGGCAGTGGAGCTGGGCCCCAGCCGCCTGGCACCTGCATTGCCACAGCTCCATCATGTGGGTGTGGCCAAGGTTCGCAAGGCACTGCATGGCTCCACGCATGGTCAGGCAGCTGGAGCTGCTGCGGCTGTCACCTGGGCCCCATGCTACGCGGGGGGGCTCTGCCACGAGGCCCCATTGACCCCATTGGCAGCTGATACTGCTGGTGGGCACGGGGCTTTTTTTTTTTTGTTTAATTGCCAAGATGCTGGGGCCAGGCAGGGCAACAATTGGGAGGGATCAGGTGGCAGGCAGGGAATGGGGCTGGGCAGGACAGTGATCGGGGGGGCTCAGGGGGCAGGCAGGGAATGGGGCCAGGTAGGGCAGTGCTCAGGGCGTTCTGGGGGGCAGGCAGGGGATAGGACCGGGTGGGGCAGCTATTGGGGGGGCTCTGGGGGGCAGGAAGGGGATTGGGTCAGGCAGGGCAGTGACTGGGAGGCCTCAGAGGGCAAGCAGGGGGTAAGGCAGCAATTGAGGAGATGGAAGAGCAGGTGGTGGATGGGGCCAAGCGGAGCAGCAATCAGGGAGGCTTGGGGGGGCAGGTGGGGGATGGGGCTGGGCAGGGCAGTAATCAAGGGGGTTGGGGGAGCAGGCAGGGGAACGTGCTGGAACGCTGCCTGCCCTGCATGGGCATGCACGTGCTTCAGCACTGGGGTGAGTGCCAGCCATAGAGATGCTCTGG
>NW_017728943.1:57736113-57749065 GCF_001723895.1 Crocodylus porosus
GGGGCAGGTGGGGGATGGGGCTGGGCAGGGCAGTGATCAAGGGGGTTGGGGCAGCAGGCAGGGGAACGTGCTGGAACGCTGCCTGCCCTGCATGGGCATGCACGTGCTTCAGCACTGGGGTGAGTGCCAGCCATAGAGATGCTCTGGCAGGCTACTAGAGTGTCTCTGTGGAGGAGCCAGCCTCTGCTTGCCATGACCTGCCCAACTTTCTCCCCACTTTTCTTTTTTTAAACCCCTGCCCCTGCGCTGCAAATTTGCAGTGCAGGGAATGTTTTTTCATTCCCGCACATGCTTTGAGACGCTGCAAGTTGCACGTGCACACTCATGTGGATGAGCCCACAGGGTATGTCTACACATGAAATTAAGGCAAAGCAATAAAGTCTGGAGCTGTTTGAACGAGAGTAAACTGCTCCTGAGCGCAGCTTTTATGCATATGACTGGGACAGCAGCAGTCTGAGCCAGGGTGGAGCAGGCCCAAGCTGGCAGGGAGCACAGAGGGCCAGCTCTGGGCTTCAGATGACGGTGCTGGGCAGCAGAGAGACTGGCTGGGACACAAGAGTGTATAACCTGCAGAGCTGTGTGGTTAGGCAGCAGCCAGGAGTCTCGCCCCTGCCTGGTCACCATCTACATGTGCATTTCAGCCCAGTTAATTACTCTGCCATAAGACAGTACCGTCTGTGATGTGTGCCCAGCCACAGCAGAGTTAGTTTACTGAGACCTACGACAGTGAAGGTTTACTGCAGTTAATTACCCTATTCTGCAGTAAAGTGCGTCCATAGAGATTGGCATTAACTGAATTATATATTGTATATTTTATATAGCACATTTGAGACATCTAAGTCCCTTGCAAACATTCATGGTATGAATCTCTGCAGAACAAACAAGTTATCCAAGTCCCTATAACAGATTTAGACAGAACAAATACATTATTTCATATTCCTGTCATGTTTTGTAGCAAGCCTGCACTCCTCATGTACTTTATCAAGTAGCTAATAAATAAAACAATCCTAATAATAATGCAGTGATCTGCCACATTTCATCTATATCAGCCTACCTCTCCTGCTAGAGCAATCAATCATTCTCCCATTACACCATTGATTACATAAACTTTGACTTTGTTTCAAAAACAAAACAAAATGCACACTTGGCAGAAATTAAAGAACAGTTTAACATCCTATTTAGGGCACAATCTTGCATTTCTTGTGCCTGATGAACTCCCACTGACATTATACAAGTGCTAGTCCTGCTATGAATGTGCTTACCTTATTAATGAAGTAATAACCAAGGTTTTGAAAAACACTATTTATGTCCTAGCCCTCCCTCAAAAAAAGTAATTTCCTTTATGAAATGAAGAGCATAAACTCGTATCAGAACACAAAACTTACTGAAGAACAACTACTCTTGAGCAAATACATTCATATTACAAATAGAAGGCAAATAAATAGTAATCATATCTCTTGCATGACAACTCCATTCTAAATAGATACCATATGTAAAACGTACATAAACCAAAAAATAAAGTTGATGTATAGCAAAAAGTGAATAGGGCTCTTAAAATAATCCAGCTAGATGAGCAAGACAAAGAGGTTCCATAATTTCCAAGTGCTCCCTGGCCTGAAATCCTGCTACAAAGCAGACCCCAATACTATAAATAACTCTTTCACCTTGGTCAAGTTGATACTTACAAAGAGAAGGTCACGGACAAAGAGCACATTTTTCTTTTGTACCGTTTCTGGTTTACTGAGTCTAAAATATGGGATCATAAGAAACTGTTCTGTAATGCTCGTGTGCAGTAGCCTACTGATCTACACAATTAGGCAAATAATAAAAATGAAAATATTACTTTCTACATCATGACTTGCAAAAATCCTAGGAGTATAACAAGATACACTTCACAAGTATTCTATCATCTCTCTCCTGTTTTCTCATCACATCTAATATATGGTCTGCCTGTTTCTTAGGATAGGTTTTCACTTTTCCTCTGTTGTGGAAGGTGCCAAGCACACTAGTGAATGCCTACAGATACAGATGTGATATACTGGGTTTTTTGAACAGTCAAAGACCAAAATATATTTACCTTCTGTAAGCATGTCTGGTACATCTGCTTGATATCGAGGTCCCACTCGGATTTCTCCCTTGTCTGCTAAAAGCGTTTTCAGTGATGGATCATATACCAGTGAATAAAAAAAAGTATCCTAAAAAAAATACATTTGCAGTGGTATACTTAATGCTTTTCATTATTTCATTTTGCTTTAAACTTGCAATTTTTTTCATTTAAAAATTACAAAAACAAAAAAGTTTAAACTCTTACACCATAACACCCACCTTTAGCAAACTTCTATGCCCTCTTAATTAATCTTCATTTTAGGTAACATGCATGTTTCAGCAAGTAGGTATTGCCTCACTATTTAGAGGGCTGGTACATCTTTAAATACAATAAATTTCAGAAGAGTGAAAAATTGAAAATACAATGACCAACCATTTATCACCATAGTTTCATGGGCTTGACTGGAAACTTTTATTATTATTATTTTGTATTTATTTCTTTTTATCAATATTTCCTTGATAAAAGTTTTTTACAAAATAGTAGTACCAAACAACAAAAAACATCATCAGAGCCTGAACAGGATGTGAACTAAGTTGTCATTGGTGTGTCCTTGACTAGAAGAGCAGCTAAGCAAGATTTTAGAACCATTCTTACAATGCACTGGTTGTTCTGGTGTAAACATATGAACACACATTGATTTTAATACAGAAAACACTATTTGCTTCAGGCTAAAATGAAGAAATTCATGAAAAGGACACTTATCTGCCAAACATTTACACTGACATTTTTACAAATCTATTTTATTTTATTATTTTTAAAAAGCAACTAACATTGTTTGCCTAAAGAAAGTGTTGTCTATTTTGTTTTTGTGTGCAAGTGGCTTAAAATCATAATAAAAGAGGGGGAAATATTAAATTACTTTAATCTACAATAATTTGAAAAGTTACAGGAGATATTATCAATATTTTCAAGCGTCACATTTAACACTTAATATAATCTTTTAATTGTACTTTTCTCTGTTCATTTACTAAAATTCTACAGTAAAAAAAAATCTCATGATGGACTCCACATATCCCACTACTTAAGAATAAAAGATTTAGTCACGTGTTACCTCTTTATCAAGATATGA
This sequence comes from Crocodylus porosus, assembly GCF_001723895.1. Classification (NCBI taxonomy): domain Eukaryota; kingdom Metazoa; phylum Chordata; order Crocodylia; family Crocodylidae; genus Crocodylus; species Crocodylus porosus. The sequence continues at coordinate 57,739,290 of NW_017728943.1, forward strand.
CAACACGGATTCTGTCTCATTCAGAAGTGCAACACTGCATTTTCCCCTACACAAACAAAAAAAGAACTGTTGATTTTTTTTAAAAGCTAACAGTTTTCTTAAAGCTGGATATACAAAGAAGTATTTAATTTTCAAGCAAACTTAAGTGGTTAATATTTCAAATTGTAATTTGAAAATAAACTAAAAATGTGTATCTTCATAGATTTAAATAAAAATTAATATAAAAGCAACTAACCAAAATAGTGTATATGGACCTAAGCACTTGAAAGGAGATTTGGGATCATAGCTTCAGAATCAGAAAGGATAGAAAAGCTGTGAAAGAATACCATACATCAAAGCAAACCATAATTACAGTGAAATACATTTAACATTCAAAAGACATTTAAACATACATGACAAAAGATTAATTACTTTATTTGCAAAGTAGAAAGATGCGTTAATAGCCAAGGAAAATTAACTAATTTAGGTCAAAATTTATACTTTTTTCTCTACCTCCTATTTTATGTAGAACTCATATAATCCATAATGCCAATGAAATTGGTGAAAGTATATTGAAAATAGGCTTGTTTGCACTTCATTGTTATAATTTAAAAACCCAAGATTTTCCTAGGTTTTCCTATTCCTATCCCAAATCTTATTTGCATGTTTTATACCAAATCCCTGCTTAGCTTCCAAAATAACTATAAAAAAGATATTGAGCATTAATATATCTAGCAAGTTTTATTTCTGAAGTACTTAATGATAGCTATTGTTGCTTAAATTTTTTCTACAGAGCAAAGAGAAGCTAACAGAATGCACATACTAGGATCCATTAGCAAAATGCAACTGATGTGCAATTAGCAGAAGGCACACTGAAAAACCACAGGGATTGCCCTTGAGGCTACTATTACTGTATCTGTATGTAGCATAAAAAACAATACAGTCTGATGTGATATTATACTAAACATGACAAGCTAAAGCAGTATGCATTTTCTAAAAATAGTCAGATAGCTCTATTCCTGCTCCCTTGCTTCTGGCCATTCAACATTTCTTGAATCAAGACTTACGAAATGTTTATGAAATTTACATGTTTTTGTAGATCAGCTGAACAGGCCTTTAGGATGTCCCCTATTGAAAGTTAGGCATACAAGTTTAATTAGTTACAATACAGATGCTTTATATCAAGCAGTAAAAGAGAGTAAGGAATAACTGGAAGCCACTTCTCCAGCACTTGCATACACAAAATACTTCACTCTCCAAGGCCTATCTCTATGAAACATTGCTTCCTAGGTTAAGAAAACTCCATCTAAAGCCTCAGCAAACAGAAAACGTTCTTCAACTGACTTGAGAAAAATATTAGAAGGGACAGAAATGATGGATCTTTGCTAGTTCTTCCTGAGATTTCAGGGCTTTATTAAAAATGACTAAAATGGATATGACATTATGAGGGTTGTTTAAATTAGAGCATGAATTATGGAAGGGTGCCTCATACCAAGGGAAGAACCACAAAAAAGGGGCAATAGCTAACTATGCAAACTTAGGGCTGCAGAGACAATAAACAACCTGAGGTACTGAGTCCACAATTCAGGATCTGCCAAAGACATTAATCAAATTAAGTCTTGGTTAGACAGCAATAAGCAAACATTCTCTGAAGTCAGCTACTGATAAGATCACTTTATCTTCACCTCTCAAAATACTCTTCTCCCTCTTACCTCTTTACCGCGCCACCATCTACACTTCATACTTTCCTTCAAACCGATTTATTTTGAATTCTTACATGTATTTACTGAATTTTTGAGATCCAGTATTTTTCGTTTCCACACTACTCTCCCACCCAGGCATCCTCAAACAAGTTTCTGGAGCCTATTATAATATGCATATTATTATTATATTATAATTATTATTATTATATTATATTATATAATGATAAGAATATATCATTCAGAAGCAACTTTTACAGATAGCCCTGTAGAGGAAGGAGACAAAGATGAGTCAATCCTGATTTACTAATGTATCCAATGACACAATCCCGGTCTACTAATGCATTCAAAATCATTACGACTTCTAAGCCATTGTCAATAACTGTTTGCACTAAAATGAGGCTCGTAAACATACAATCCCCATTTGCTTGTTTAGATCACTCTAAAATTAGCAGAATCATAAACATTACCACAAAAGGATCTGTGAGATGATAGAGTTTGTCAATGCTCACAGTAAATTTTTAGGGTTTTTAGGGTTTTTTCCTTGCTTAGATTTTTTTTTTAATTTGTGGTTTTTCTACTTCCTTTGGAACACCATTTCCCAGCCTAAAACACCAAATTAATATTACATTTTCTTTCCACAGTCAACCTTTCTTCTGTTGCATTTTTCTCCATTACTATTTACCACTAGGGGCACATACAGACATAACACTTAGACCAGTCTAAGTGACTGGAAATTAGTCTAAACTCATAACTAGACAGAAGTCTGGTGCACACAGATGGGTCTAAAAAATGGCACAAGCTGCCTAAGATAGACCTGGTGAGAGGTACGCTCAATTCAGATTGATTTAGGTTAGACTGATGTATCGAACTTCTGTACTGATTTCCTTTAGGTTCAAGTTAGACTGCTGTCCTCCGGCATCCCAGCCTCCTTTGTGGCCCCACTACCCCTCCAATACAGGGAGGCACACTAACACTCGACCCATACTCAACTGCTCCGGCCAGGTGCCTAGCAGGCCCCACCCTTGGCTCTCCCAACAGCAAGCCAGCACAGCCCCTCTCCCCAGCTCTGTGTCCTGCCTCCAGCCATGTGTCAGCCACAAGCAGGCAGCATGGAGAAAGGAAGCATCTGTGTCCCCTGCACAAGCCCCTGGAACTCGGCACCCCAGGCCATGCCCCCACACGCCATAACAAAGCACCACGCGATATACATGCAGATGCTAACACTGAGCCCAAGAGAGCCCCTGCACTCAGGCACAGGCCCATAAACCTGACCCTGTTACCCATACACTCAGCCAAGGTCCTGGAGTACTAAGGCCAGGGGAAGGAGAAGAGGAGAGAAGTGGCTGACATTGAGCATCCAAGCCAGAGCAAACAGGCAGATGACTCGGGAAACTTCAGGAGCAGGTAGAACATGACCAGATGCCTCGGTGTTGCAGATTGGGGGCACTGGAAATTTCCAAACTGGGGTGTGAAGTGTTGCCAGCACCATAGGGTATCTGCTAGAAGCCACTGAAAACTTTGAGGTCATGGAGGTAGCCTGGCCAGTGGAGCCCCAGTCACTGTGGAGCATGGGTCACACCCAGCTGTGGTGAGAGGGAAAATATTGCTTGTTCAGTTTGACTAATGAGGAAGGAAACCAGATAGATACATATGCACACCTACTGTTCCTTCCATCCATCCACCTCTCCATTCCCTCCCTTGCAGTCAGACCCCTCACCCACCCAGATACCAAGGCCCCAAAGGTGGACCGCAAAATAACACACCCCATCCTCCTACACTATCTAACCCAGTCAGTCACACAACTGGGGTGATAGTGAGACGAGGGAACTTGCTGACTTCCCAGGCAAGGAGGAGATCCAGCACCAGCTCCACAAAGGGCACCACAACAGGAACATGTTCAAGCACACTGCCCAACAGATGTGAGCGCAGGGCCACTGCATGGGTGCAGTGCCGGACAAAGACAAAACGAATAAAGATCCAGTACAAGCGTGTGTATGACACCAGCAAACAGTTTGGGGCCAGGAGGCAGAGTATGCCCTTCTATGAGGAGCTATCAACCTTCCTCACCACAAACAGGGCTATCACCACCCCACATACCTAGAGTATCACAAGAGAACCAGGAGTTGCTGGCACCACAGACCCCTCCAGGGGAGGTAGCAGAGAGGCCCCATGAGGACAGGACAACCGGGTGCCTAGGATCAGGACCGGTGACCACTGCAGGCCACCCCCATGTCACAACCCTCTCCCAGGCTTTTGTGACGGAGAAGCCCACAAGAGTGGGGGCAGGGGCCAATGCAAGGATGAAAGGACATAAGGTCCCACTGTGACCGCTCAATGTGCAGGGCCCCAGGCTCCTAATTGTTTGAGATGTTTGTTTCAGCATTGGGCAGACCGGTCACCTCCTCCCCTTCCCTCCCTCCTTTCTTGGTCCACAGCCAAGGTGCCCAGCCTTGGGCAGTTAGCAGCCCATCTCCCATTCTGTGGGAATGTAAATCTGCCTCATTCACACTTCCCTGCCAGATCTCTCTGGGCCATTTCAGCTACACAGATAAGATGAGCTTTCTCCCACCTGGCCAGTGTACTGTGTAGGGCTTCATGAACCACAGCAGGGGGGGAAAGCCAAGTACTCAATGAGGGGAGGGATGACAATGACACCAATTACAAAACTGGGGACTTCAGGAGCATAGTGCCTGCTCTTCATCATCTCAGGGAGCCAGGAGTTGGAAAAGACGTGGGCATCATGGGCACTGCCCAGACAGCCAATTAATGTGTGGGTGAAGTGACCCTAGTGGTCAACAACTCTCTGTAGGATAATGGAGAAGTAGCTTTTGTGGTTGATGAACAGGCAGAGGTTTGGGATGTGGGTGCCATCCAAAGCCCCATGCAGCTGGGGAAGCCCATGCAGCAAAGCTGGCAACAACCTCCTGTGGGTTGACAAGGTGGATAAAGCAGTTAGCCAGGACATTTTGGATAACCAGGCATACCTCCCAGACAATCTCTCTGGCCATGGACTTGCCCAAGCTGAACTGGATGGCGACAGTGGAGACTACTGAGGGTAACCAATTTCATGATGTCAATGGCCACCCAGTTCTCCAAAGTGAGGGGTGGCTGTATGCTGGTTTAGCCAGGCAACAATGTCCATGAAAGTGACTCAGTGCATTCAGAAGGTCTGGAGCCTCTGTTCATACTCCCATGTGCTCAGGACAATCTATTCCCACCAGTCACTGCTGGTGGCATGGGCCCAGAACTGGCACATGATGGTCTGGAGATGAAGTACCCTAACATCTATGGCATCCTGGGTGGCAGAGGGTTGGGTGCATGCTTGCCTATGCCCAGCAGCCAATCTGGGGTGGCCCAAGTGCTCAGAAGTCTCTGGCAGCCAGGGAGTCCACAGAGCATGCTGGGAGGCATGCAGGAGCAGCCCTGCCACCCCCCAAAAGGGTAAACATGTACACCATCTACTCCCAGTCTAAACTAGGCCACTTAGAGAAAACACCCAATTTAGATCCATTCTCCTCTGGCTTTTGACTGTCTCTACATGGCCTAGGATAACCACTAGCAGTTTACCCTATACAACAGTCAATCTATAAGGTGCATCTCTACTCTGCTTTCTGCCCAACTTCAGATTTCATAGTAATATATGATCTGCATTTCAAAGTTTTGTGGCATAGCTACACTGAATAATAGGCTTAGGGGAAAAAAAGTGTGCACATGCGTGCACACTCACAGAAACCCTAGTGAACACGGATACGACAGAAAATTGCTGTGTAGATGAAACTATGTTAACTGAAGAGTGATTTTGCTGGATTTTGCTGGATTATATTAGAAATATAACTTGGGGAAGTGGTGTTCCTACACTGACAGAAAAACTCCTTCTGCTCTTCATGTTGCATTTACTTTAAGAGCTTTTTCCAGCATATAGCTATGCACAGCATCTGCCACCACAGCTGTGCACAGCTATCCTCCATAGTTATACTGGTGGAGGCTTCCTAGTATAGACAAGTCATAACAGAAATTCCTCCTCATCCTTTGGATTTACAGTGGCAGAACAATACATTCATCCAGAAGACCCCTCAAATTGGCTCTTACCCAAACAACACATCTCTTCATTACTCGAGTTCCCTGACCTCACATCAGTCCTGTAGGAATACTTGTCACTAACTTTTCATCAACTAGCTAAAGAAGCTATCTACTATAATATAGATTGTGAAACCTAACTAACATCTTGGCCAAAAACATGATAAATGAAACTGAAACATTTCTGATTCATTAAATACCTCCTGAAATTTGTGACCCAATCCTGTCCCCTGCTTTTAAGCAGCTAAACTAGTAATGGAGCACCTGGTTTTCTTCCTCATCAGTCAAACTGAATAAGCAACATTCGCAAGACCCTTGGAAAAATCTTCACAACACAGTAGGAAGTCTGAAGAAATGGATGTAAGAGGGGAAAAGGTGACAACCACAGAGACAAGATATTTTAATGAAACTGGCTATTATATGGGTACAGTTACATTTAACAAACATTTGGTAACTGATAATTTAAAAGGGACTAAAACCTAATTTCTGATTTTCCTAATAAAATTTGCATTGTGTTCTCTCAAGGGTCAAGGCTGCGTGTTTCTCTCTGTCCTCACTGCAGTTATTCTTTAACCTACAAAATACAAGCAGTACACACATGACTGCTGGAAAACAACCACAACCCTGCTTTACAATTTAAGCCATGCCCCTAAATGTTTTTCCATACTCCCTCCCCAACCAAAGTTTCTTCTCTCTCTACTTCTGAACCCGCTTACATTGATTTTTTAAAGTGCAAGGCCAGGCTTTGTACAATCAAGGCCACTTAATCTATTTTAGCTCAGTACTTAGCTGAAATCACTGAACACCTCCTTCTGACTAATGAAACAGACCCCAGGAGATACAGCATAGCTAGTACTGCTGAGTAAAGGGAAACATAGGGCAGTTCAAATCCTTAGATAATGGTCTAGATTCATTTTAACTTTGAAAACACAGAAGAGGAATGAAATTAACAAATAAAGAGAAAGACTTGTTTAACCAAATTTCTTATATATCTTTCTACTATACAATACAGTCACATCTTAAGTGTATTTAACTTACATGATTTGAACTATACGTGCTTGGCTGCTGGGGCTGGCCGCCGCATGCCGGACAGGGTATGGCGCATAGTGCGGCACTGCATGGTACTGCCTGCACACACTGGCATGGCTGGGGGGCTGGGGGGCTCACACCCAGCTGGCTCCCCTGGTGGGACGAGGCAGCGGAGGACAAGAGGGGCGAGGAGTGCGTGCAGAAGGCACAGCTGTTGCACTGCACACACGGGCTGGGGTGTGTGGTGCCACGCCCGCCTTGTTCAAGCCTTTTGGCGGTGGCAGCTGCCAAAGCCCGGCGATTTCAACTATACACACTGTCTTTGGAACATAACCCCCACGTAAGATGCGACTGTACTGTACTACAATTTGGCTCAAATCTCAGAATTACTGTTCATGTTAGTTTCCTCTGTTAAAAACAAGGACAAAATTGTCAAGCACAGAGATTCCAAATAAAAAATAATATAACGAAGAAAGTAATCAAAAAAGGCTATTTTCTGATTTATTATTCATGTTAAAAAATTAGAAACAATTGCGTTGTTCAATTTTATGGTGAAAATTCTACATACAGCAAGGTATAAATGCAAAATGTAATTATTGATATAAGCAAGTACAACACTACCATTTTCTGTTAATGATTAATTTCATTCTTCCATAGTTTGTCTGTGTATAGGTTGTAATTTCAGATCCATTTTATGATTTCTATAGGGCTTGCTATGCTAAAAAGTTAACAGGAGTAATGCAGAGGTGTGAACTGAGAGCACAACACCTATTTCTGAACAACCCCATGAGTGGACACTTGCACTTTGGAATGCTTGTTCCAGAATAAGAGAGGGAGTTTTCAGGAACAATGATTTCTGCAGACAAGTCTTTAATCCTCAAAGGACTCAATAGGCTACCTCACACAGTATACACTCCCTTTCTGAAAGAAGCTGCAACATTAACAAAGAGGTCATTAATATTTAAATGACTACCAAGACAACAAGCATACTAAAGAAGATGCCTGCGCTTGAAGATTCCAGTTATTCTGGGGAAAATGAAAAGAGCTAGTTTTAGAGTAAGGGAAAATTCTGAAAAGAATAAAGAAACACAGGATATTGCAGGCCTTTAAGAAACGGAAACTGAGAGGAAACCAAAAAGGGCAAGGAAGAGAAGAAAACCTAACTGCAGATCAGCTAAAGTTGCAAGAAGCTAGCTATATAGGTCAGAGAGAAGACTCCACATGTTACAGAAGAAGACTGACAAGGAGAAGTGAAGTCCAGGAGAAGGGTCTGGAACCCTAAGGCTAAGTACAGACAGTCAAAAATCCTGAGGCTGAAATGATTCAGACTTTGCAGGTTACTTGAAGCTGCAGAGATTAAACTGAGAAACAACTGGACAGACATTTACTTTTGATTCAGGCAATGTAGCCACATACATTTGCTCAGGCTAGAAGCCAGGAGGTGCTAAAGAACAGCTCTCTAGCACATAGCCAGCATAGACTGTGTGTTTGCTTCCTCATCTTGCTGCCCCTGAGGTCTCTGGGATTTGCAGTCCAGAATCATAGTAGCAGGACTCTGCAGGGTTGCTTATCACTTTCTCTTCCTGCTTTCAGGTACTTCTGGGATTTGTAGTCCAGAGTCACAGCCAGAAGTAAGTTTAGCAGGGTAAGGCAGCTCTGTATTTAGGAGCCTTAACCACCCTTGGCCCCAGACCCCAGCTGGGGTTTGCCTTGGGGTGGAGGGAGGGGAAGCAGTCCCTGCTTCCCACCCCCCCAACCCTTCTCAGCTGGAACAGACAGCGCACCACAGCCCAGGGCTGTAAAGCATGCTGGGGTGCTTGAACTTGAACCAGGAAGGGGTCTGGGACAGAAGTTTCGTAAACCAGTTTGATCCAAATCAGTTAAGTCTGCTAATACATTCAATCAGGTTTATCTTAAACCAGTTTCAGCCATTTTTGAAACTGGTTTATGTGCAATGAACAGGTTTAAACCAGTTTATGTGCAACTTCTGTCCCTAGCCCAGATGAGACAATAACCCAATACCAAAGAATACTCAAGAGGAAAAAGAGGCAGGGAAAGGCATACAAAGGTTTTCTAATCTGTTCAGATCAGCAGGATCCTTCTTAAGGGAAAATGTGACTGATTTAAAAATCTTTCCACAAAAACATAGCATCCTGGAGTGTATCCAGGAGGTAAGCCCAACTTATAGAGTTATATATGCCCATTAGCTGTGCAAAGCTACTTCAAACCCCTCAAAATAAGAGCAGCTGCTGTCAGTAGACCCTGTGGTTCATGGACAAGATTTGCACAAGACACGTTTGGCATTCATGTAAAATTACAGGAACACAGGACAAAAAGTGACATCCCCAAATCCAATCCCCTGCTCTCATGTACAACATGCCATGTTAATTTTTAAAAATGTAGCAAGCTTCATCTTAAAACTAGGCAGTTTATCTGCCCCAACAACTCTGGGGAATCCTAGGAAATAATAGAGCCATTTCATACACCGCTACTAAGATTCTCATAGCGTGTGCTATTTGGTCATGCATGTTCAAGTACCTAGGGTTGCCATACATCCAAGTTTTCCCGTTCATGTCCTCTTTTGGACCCTTGCCCTCATGTCTGAGCAGGTTTTTGAAACATGAGCAAATGTCTTAGTTTTTGCTTTGCCTCTGCTTTCCCAGGCTGCTGCTTGGTGCTAGGAGCAGCAGGCAAGGCGACTGGCTGTCAGGGGTCACATGGTCTGAGTACAGGCCCCAGCAAACTCCCAGGTAAGAGAGACAGATTGTGTGCGTGTGTGTGCGTATTGTGTGGACAGCAGGGCTAGGGGGCAGGGGTTGTGGATTGGGAGTGAGGGGCACTGGCAGTGCTGGAGGGGCAGGGAGCTGTGGGTCAGGAGTGAGTGCACAGGCAGAGGGAGAAAAAATTACTGGGGTGGGGACTGAGCACATGCACACCCTCACAGCAGGTAAATCTGTGGGGGAAGGGGTAGGAGGAGGGGAAAGGGCC